>NC_141136.1:19796241-20100500 GCF_053477565.2 Lygodium microphyllum | reverse complement strand
TTACGGGTTTTGCAATCTAGCTCTTTCCGCGTCTGCCACGTAGCGGAAGTATCCTGGCCATTCCCACTTAGGATCGACCGGAATTAGGGTTTTCCTAATGGGTCACTAGCTAACAGCAACTAGCGTCAGACCCGAGCGAACTACTTTACGCAGAAATGCCAGGTCCGAAGCGGATTCACGCTGCACTTAGTTCAAGGAGAATGGGAAACGAGAGGGATACAAAGCTCAACCTCTCTGCCATAAGGCATAGTCCCATTCCGTTCCCCTAAAACAACGTAAATCGGGTAAGACGTAACTCTAGGTTATCGTTCTCGTTATTCTTTTTGATGATGATGATCATTTCGCTGTTCTTCGAGATTTTTGAGAAAAGTTCCCGGCTAACCAGGACTACCCAACCGTAGGACGGACCCATGGCCCATCCTTCGCACTTTCCTCGGTCTGTTTTAGTTATGTAATTATCTAACACATTAATTTGACATATAACAATCAGCTTCTTTAATTAATCTTGTTAAGCACGGGTTCCTTCACGTAATCTTATCACGTGACATATAAAAAAACAATATCAAGCAAGTTCTTTTAACATCTCATCATTTTATCTTTGAATTACAAGAAGTTCCGCCCATAGGCTTGTCCATAATCTGCCCGAAGGCTAACCAGTAATCTCCAGGGATCACTATTCCAAGCTTCCGCCCATCAACTAGTATGCGGGCCTCGAGATCCAATCCCGAGTCACGATAGCCTCTTGTGCAGGACCCGGAAGGCGAGGGATTTACGGCCAGAGCCCCCCCTAGCACCCAAGCGTCCTCCTGCTCCAAGTAGAACTCAACGGAGAGACCTCTCCCGACGGGTTCGGTCCACGTTCCCGGCGCGGTCAACAACCCCCTTGGTTAGGGTCAGGCAGGCAGTCGGGGGTAACTGAAGCTGCCTCTCCCTTCAGGCCTTTAACCTGAAGTATAAATACTTGTTTAATTTCTAATTCATAATTCAAACAGAGCCCTAAAAATCTCTAGCAAGCACAAACATTTCCATTAATCAACCCAGTTGTATGGCAAACTAGTAAGGAAGTGTTCTTTCCTTTTTGAGTATATCAGCAATCGTTCTCAAGATGTCTTGTAACTTGGCAAGATCCCTTATATTCGGGTGTAGGGTATACCCAACTTGGTTAACCCTAAGGTACCTTAGGTATGCTAGTTTCTGGTTTACAACTTTCCTTATTTAGAAGGATACCCAAAAATATGTTTTTTTGCAAGATAGCTTGCGTAAGGATCTGTTGTCCTTGATGAGGGTTTTTTCCCTTTTTTTTCCCTTGTGAATCAATCACAAAATGATTTCATACATGTTGCGCAAGTCCTGCGATGGAATAACCTGTTTAGATTCCTTAAGCTGACGTATGTCAGGCCTAGGGTTTCCTAGTTTCTTATTTTTATGAAATTATTGTCCTTACGGTAAGGAAAGTAGTCAAGTGTTAGGGTATGAATGTTTCTATGTTTAGATTGGTTCGGTTAGCTTGTGGAAGGTAATCTTACTTGTCTTGTCATGGTTTTACTATCCTTGTGACAATTAACTTTCCCAATCAATACAGTTTAATTCGGCATATAGCATAAATGCCAAGATGATACAAAGGCGACAATACTCCTTGGGACAAAAGGCTTAGATGAGAATTTAGTGTATACACACTTTATTAGTTCCAAGTCCTCAAATAGTAGGGGAAAAGTGTTAATAGAGTGTCATCCAGCAATTCCCCATTACATTTTCTTTCCAAATGGGTTCGTACATCTAATTTTTATACTTGTTAATTCCTAACATTTAACTTCCGTTTTCTTTAAAGATGAACTTATGCCAAATAACAACAGTTGCCTTGCTAAGATGTGCAACTAGCAAAGATAACTCCCTAGTAATTTGAGCATTGAAGAATCCTTCCATGAATTTAGCCATTTTACCATGATTCGTTGCGAAAGGAATAAGACTAATGGTGCAAGATATAATTTCTACACTTTAGGAATATATTACTATAGCAAATGGTTAATCTTGCCTATAATTTTATAATGCTTGATGCAATTTGAAGAAAGCTAATTTGTATACATTGTCACTCATAAGCTAATTCCTTCGTTAAAAATAACTCGAACAAAGATATCTTTTCTTAACAATTTTCCTTTGCATGATTGACTTATAACCGAATTAACATCAAGAAGAAAAACCTGGCTTTGAGGTGAGATATCCACATGGATACCGGGAGATGACTCTCCAGCAGCTACAGCTTGGACTTTCTTCGGCGGCATCGTAGTTCGAATGTGAGATAGCCTTTTCCTTTTTCTTCTTGGAATTCCACCTTCCTCTCCTTCCTTTTCCTTTTCCTTTTCCCCACTCTTCCTCCTTCACTCCCTCTACTTCCCTCCCTATCTTTTATCTCACGGCTATTTCTTCCTTACGGGATACCATACGAAGCCATTGGATTTTTAGGACATGGGAGTGTGTGGACACCAACTTGTTCGATAAGACTAAGAACACAAAGCTCAACTACGAGAGTACTTGCACAAAAAGATTTAAAAGTGAGTGAAGGAATTAATGCAAGAGAATGGAAATCCGCAAGGTAGCCTAAGGACAAGGTAAGCCTATGGGTGTGATTTGAATAGTCTAAAGAGCTAAGAGGGGGAAAAAAAAGAACAAGGGCTTAGGGGGAAAATTAAAACCGGAAGGGGAAACAAGGGGGCTTAGGGGGGGAAAATTTAAACCCGGGGGCGGGGGGGGGGGGGGGGGGGGGGTAATAAGGACTTTTGGGGGATTAAAATCTAGAGGGGAAAAGAACAAGGCTTAGGGGGGGATTATACCGGGAGGGGGGGGAAAACAAGGCCTTACGGGGGTTTTTAAAAAACCCGGTAGGGGGGGGGGACAAGGCCTTAAGGGAAGGTTTAAAATCCCGGGAGGGGAGGGGGGAAACAAGGGGCTTAGGGGGGGGATTTAAAACCCGGGAGGGGGAAGGGTAATAAGATTTTAAGGGAAGGGTATAGGAAGGGGGGCTTAGATGACCCCCCCCTTAGAAGCTTCTCAAGAAGCTTCTGAGAGCTTCTGTGGGCAGCCACGTGGAGAAAAAAAACCACTTAATGGATTACGAGGGCGGCGTCAACAGCAACTGGTCGTGGCGTAGTGACAAGCGGCGCTGGCGGCATAATCTTGCTCGGCGGCTGACGGTTTGGACAGGCGGTGACCACCGTTCTCCCACCACGACGATCTCCGAAGCTTCCCTCAGTCTGGCATGCAGCACGGCAGCCCCTCCCTTCATCACGGCTCCGCCTCCTCATGCTTTATATAATGGAGGGAGGGGGATCTTCACTTCGTGCGTGTCGACACGCATGTCCTCCCTCCCTCCATAGGCTCCACCAAGGAGCCTAGTGTCTCCTTCTATTCCCCTCCCCCTCCAGCTCGTGAGTCGGCTGGAGGGATAAGGGGGGGGAATAAAAAATTTTCAAAAGTCCGATTTATTTTTTTTTCCACGCGGAATTTTACATGCCAGTCCCTACCAAACAAAAGAAAGTAACCCTTACATACACATATATCATTAATTGCTCAAGGAAAAAGACTCAAAAAGGAGACGAAACCACCTGGAATGGCCATAAGAAGCTTCTTTACAGCAGAAACTCCCTCCAACGACTTCGTTAATATGTGTGATGCAATCACTACCACAAAAACCCATTAACTGTACCCGCACCAAATAGACGAATGGCCCTCTTGGCCTAAAGAAATATCACATTACACTGCAAACTAACTGGACCTCTTGGCCTAAATAAATCAAACAAACTTGCTCATATAGATCCCTCCTTGGAAGAAGGTAGATATACAAACGCACGCTCCACTCCAAGGGGAAAGACAAGGTGCTTAGCCCTAAACTAAATGCATGAAGTTATGACCCATTCTTCTTGCATATACAGCAAAAGGTGTACGCATAACATGTTGTCAAATCAACCTATGGGTCCAAGTTAATAATGGTAGATGGGTCTCGGCTACTCTTCTCATTATCCATATCAACCATGGCCTGCTATATAATGTGAGGTCTGATAACATTCCCCACAAGCGACCAGGTCCCGTCTCATCATCAATAACAACATCCGGACTAGGACCACAGTTGAAAAAGAGGTCCTCCTCACAAGCAAAATTGGCTAATGAATTCGCAAACTGATTCCAATAATGTGGAATGAGCTGAAGAGATAGGCTCTCAAATTCATCAAGTAGGGTTATAGCAGTTCAATTATACATATGAAAGAGAGGATTCTGGACTGTATATGTCCCATTAAGTTGATTTAAGATCCGCTGGGAATCTCCTTTTACTAACAACTGCAGAATGCCACCTTTCTTGGCAATATTCAATCCCATAATCAGGGCTTTATACTCTGCCATATTGGTAGTGAATCCCATCCCGAGATAAGCAGTTAATTTCATTGTAACTCTACGTCGGGGAGCTCAGATGACTACTCCAACACTCCCTTTACTATTAGGCCCCCTGGACACTTCATCAAAGTATAACGTGTACGTCCACAAGGGGTTTACACAGCCAGCCATCAGGAACTCCTCTATTCATAAGTAAGATAACCAAAATTCAACATATTTAGAGGATGAACTGAGGGCTCCATCCCACCTTCTTCATTAAACTCAACAGGGATGCTTGTTAAGATTTGTAAACAGTGGCAGAAAACTTTAATCTCCCACATAAAGGTACTGTCTTCTTGCTCAACCACTTTGTATCCCTTGCTCCACCAAATAAACCTCCCCTGATGATATCTTTGTTCGAGATATGGATGCTCCAAATAAGGGATTAATTGTCCCATCGACTAGTTTAAGCTCTCCTGCATGTCTCAAATCAGGCCCAGTATGGACTTGCAATGCATTTAGCGCGTTAGCATATTTAGAAATAATAAGATTTAATCTTATTAAGATTAACCTTATTTTTAAATTCCACTCGTTCTAATAAAACTGTGGACTTATTCTTACCTATCTGAACTATCTTGTAAGGGCCATCCCAGCGAGGTTCCAGCTTTCCTGGAAATGGCTCCCTACACGCATCGTAATCCAAAACTAATTGCCCTTTTTTAAAGGTATACTTCTTCGCCTTTAGATCATGCAACCGTTTCATCCGACATTTAGCTACCTCCTGGTGCAACAAACTCTACAATTTGAGCTCGTCCAACTGGGCTATAGTCGTTAACCGCTCAAATAAGGCATCTTCATCACCCAAAGAATGATTGATTGCAAATCTTATGGTCGAAAACTCAATTTCTAAGGGCAAGACACACTCCTCCCCATAAACTAATTTGAATGGGGTGTGGCTAGTGGCTTGTTTAAACATCGTACTATACGCCCAAACCCCCACATATAATTTTGTATCCCAGTCCCATTTCTTTTCAAAGACTATCTTAGATAAGATACCCACAAGCTGCTTATTGGTACTTTCAACCTGTCCATTGGCTTGCGGATTATAGGGGGTCTTCTTGTTATGCTTAATGCTCCATGCTTCAATTAGGCTTCTAAATACCTTATTCAAAAACTGTGTCCCCCAGTCTGATACTATTTCCTTTGGGGGACCAAAACAGCAAATGATCTACTCAAGTAGGAAACTAGCAGTCTCTTTTGCATTGTCCTGCCTCGTCGCCTGTACTTCTGACCACTTTGTAAAGTAATCAATTGCTACTATAGTGTATCTTTTCTGGGTAGTAAACGATGGGGTAATAGGTCCCACAAAATCGATGCCCCACTTCTCAAATGGAAGGATATCCATAATATGCGTAAGTGGACGCTTCCTATTCTCTCGACTGTCATGTCTTTGACATGTATCACATCTCTTAACATAGTCAAATGAATCCTGGAAGATGGATGGCCATCAGAACCAGCTCGTAAAGCCTTCTGTGCCGTCAACCGCCCAGCAAAGTGCCCTCCACAAGCGGAGTCATGGCACTCTTCCAAAATAAAGGGAACCTTGTCAAGCATCACACATCGACGATAGATATCATCAACACCTTACCGATATAATGTCCATGTAACACCATATTGGGGAATATGGGAATTTCCCATAAGTTTGGGACACGTGGTCAAGTCTTTGGATTTATCATAACTTGAACACTATAACTCCAAATCGAGCGCTCTATAGCTCAATAGATTCCATTTTTCAAGTGCTTTCCAATGATAGGTCACATCATATGGTTTTTAGAAACTTATGGGCATGTTATCCAGGTGCCACATTTTTAGTATTCAAAAAATGGGAATTGGGAGATTCCCAAACTCACTAATATTGTGTTATGTAATCAAGGAAAGTTTCAATGTATGCTGTTTAATCTTCCTCTTCTCCGGTTTTGATAGAGTAGCTCCAGTCTCTCCCATAGAAAGATAGTGCGTTATAGCAGCATACTAGGAGGGAATAGACGTCGTATCAATCTTAAACAATGTTTCCATATCACTTCCTTCAGCCACGACCTCTTTTGGCTCTCTGAAATCCACAAGACACTCAACAATGCCCTAAAGCTTTGGCGGCTTGCTCTTAATCTCGTAATCAAACTCCTGCAAAGTGATTAACCACTTTGCTAAACGATCAGGCAGTTGTAACTTATTCAACAACAATCGAAGCCCTTCCGTCTTCATATAAAAAAACCACCCTCTCATAAAGAATGTAGTGCCTGAACTTCTTGGTCGTAAATACCATCACAAGGCACAACTTCTCCATATAGGTGTAGTTAATTTCTGATATGCCCAACTTCCGACTAGCAAAAGCTATCAGATGGTACCACTTTTCCTCCCAAATTTGGGCCAAACAGTAGTTGATAATATACATAGTTGCTGTTGAAAATACATAGAACATTTCACTCCTTTTTTGTGCTTTTAAAATAGTTGCTTTGGCAAGCTCCTGCTTTACATCATCAAAAGATACTTTGCAAGCATCACTCCATGAAAATTGACAATTAAAGGACAATAGGTTCATCAGTGGCAATGTTCTTTCTACCAAGGCATTGATAAACCTCCGATAATACCCTACCGATGACAGAAAGCTATGCACTTCCTTTGGAGTACGCGGTGGACTCATGGCAACTATGACCTTGATCTTTTCAGGATCAGTCGCAATCCCTATGGAATTGACCACATGGCCTAACAAGAGCCCATAAGGAGCTCCGAAGATGCACTTCCGTGGGTTGAGAGCTATGCAGAGTTGTTTGCAATACTCAAAACACTTCCATAAGATAATTAACTGTCTATCTGCCCCCAGATTGTCAATGAATACTTTAAATTCCTCAAGGAAAATGTCACTAAAGGTCTTGTCGACTGTTCTGTGCCACGAACCTGGTGCATTACATAACCCAAATGCCATCACATGGTACGAAAAGGTACCAAAGACAGTAATAAATGTCATTTTTAGCTTGTCTTGCTCAACAATCGCCATTTGGTTATATCCTCCAAAGCAGTCTATAAACGAATAGATTTCCCTACCCGCTAGTTGATCCAAAATTTGGTCAATAAATGGTAATGGGTAGTAAACTTTAACAGTTTGCTTATTCAACTCTCTAAAATCTATGCAAAGCTGGATTTGATTGTTCTTCTTCTTCCTGATCACAACTCGTGAGCACCATTCAGTATGCTAAACAGGGAAGATCAAACCCGCTTTCCGCAACTTATGTAGTTCCTCGAACAACCCGTTCCTTAATTCAAAAGGCACACACCTTACTTTCTGATGTATAGGGTGGGTACCTTTCTTTACAGGAATAGTGTGCATAGCTAGACTAGGAGGAATACCACGAAGTTCATCATAGCTCCAAGCAAAGATGTCACAGAACTCCTGAATTAGGGACACATAGTCCTCTCTCTCTTCCGAACTGAGCATAGAACCCAATTTGATTGGCCGTGAATCATTAGGCATACCAAGGTCCAGCTCAATAACATCCACGTCTCTTATTCAATCTTTAGGTTCTATTGGCTCATTCAAGGTTATCTTATAAATATCCTCTGTAGTGGACCCTTCCTTAGATCCATCGCTCAATGACGCCTCACTATCAGATGGATCGTCTACTATTTCTAGTTCAATGGAGGATAAAGGGGCTCTCTCACTCTGAGGAGACTTAGGGTAAGCATCCACTATTACACGATGGGCACCTCGTCCTAGAATCACTCGACCAGCGGGTATATCAACTTGACAGTCTGTTCGTGAAGCTTAGAAAAAAAATATGGGATACCATCGAAGATTCTAGGGAGGTGCTTAGAAGGAATGTGGGAGACCACCGAAGATTCTAGAAAGGTTCTTAGAAAAGGAATGAAGAAGATCATTGAGTATTCTAGCAAGGTGCTAAGAAAGAATGTGGGAAAGTACCAAATATTCTAGCAAGGTGCTCTGAAGGTTCTAGTAAGGAAAGCATAGGGCACAACATAATTCATTTTATAAGAGCATCACGCTCCCTTTTGTGCAAGTTGTAAAGTCTAAACAGACATAGGTGAAGGGATAAGGCAACTAAAAGGGAATAGGGAAAGAGGACCCTGGCAAGATGCACAGTCATGTAAAAAAAGGGGATGGGTGTCCAAGGGATTCATTACTGGTATACAAACCCAAAAAGTGAATGAGGAGCTCATTCTTTTGGTGTGTGGACAAAGTTTTTTCTTCTTCATCTCTTCTTCTCTCCTTGCTTGCTTCTGTGTGCTTGAGAGAGGGAGTGTGAGAATGTGTGGGAGTGACTATGTGAGGGCGAGGGATCTTAGAGAAGAAGCTTTCCATCATCTCCTCCCTCCTTCTTCTTCTTCTTCTTCTTCTTCTTCTGCTTCTTATTCTTCTCTTCTCTTGTCTCACACCATGTCTATGGATAATGGAGCTTGGAGGTGGAGGCGTGATGTTGCTTGAGCTTGCATCACAAATTGTGGAGCTACCAGTTGGAGCTTTATGAGGGCTTGCGAGAATTGGGGTTTTGACGGGCAGGCTTATGGGATTTGGGGCTTTTATGAGCCCTGTTTAAAAATTGGGGAGGGTGCGTAGGAACAAGGCCCAAGCCTTATTCCTTTAGAAGCTTCTTAGAGAAGCTTCTAAGAAGCTTCTGATTGCCCAAGGACCACGTGGAAGGCCCCAATGATTGGAAGAAAAGGATTGATGAGGGGGGAAGACGGCTGTGAATGATGGCGCTGCGTTGGCGAGGAGCAAGGCGATAGTTGGCATTGGGCGCAGTAGGGTAGCGGCTACGGCGGCTACAGCACGGCAGTGACATCCCTTCCAGCACGACGGCTCCCTCTTCCTTCCCTCCCCCAAGGCTAAGGGGGGTTTATATAGGGCTTAAGGGGTGGGGAGAGACGCTCCACCACATGGGTTGTGCATGGCTTTCCCCCTCCCATGCAACCCATATCTCCCACCTAGCCCATCCCTCCCCACACTCCCTCTCCTCCAGCCATGCATTGGTTGGGGGAAAGGGATAATAATAATAAAAATTGCATTAATATTATCCATTTAGCCCCCTCCCAAGAGGGTGTTTCCCTGCGGTTATGCACTCTTGAACCCCCGGGCTCATTTTCACACTACGGAGGCCTCGTTTTTGCACATGCGGGGTACGGATTAAACTGTCGAAAATTACAATGCGGGTGATAACCTTGCACAGGTTTTACAAGGCATGTGGGGAGTCAAGTTTGGTAATAATTTTGAGCAGGAATATTACATTCTCTCCCCCTTGGAGGAATCAAGATGTCCTCATCTTGAGAAGAACTTGGGGTATTGTTGGTTGAGAGTGCTTTCATCTATCCAAGTGGCATCCCCCTCAGGATAGTCTTTCCACTGGACGAGGCATTCTCTCAAGGTTCTGGATGTCAATTGTCTCTCCCTAACATCTAAGATCCTGTCATGCCGTAGCTCAAGGACTCCTTGGCTAGGCATTACAACTTATTGGTCATCGAGTACATGGCTAGGGTAAGGTACATACTTCTTCAGTAGGCTGATATGGAATACATTATGAATCTTTAGGTTCTCAGGGAGTTGCAGTCTATAAGCATTGGATCCTAGGCACTTGAGGATCTTATATGGTCCACAATACCTTGGACTTAGCTTCTTGCAATCTCCTAAGGATAGGGAACTCTTCTTTGGGCGTACGCGAATGAAGACCATGTCTCCTTCACCGAAGATTCTATCTTGACGTTTCAAATCCGCGTATGCCTTCTGTCTATCCTTGGCGGCTTGGATGTCCCGTCTTATTGACTTCATTTGGTCATCCGTATCTTCCAGCATCTGCTTTGAAGCTTCAACCCTCAGGGTTGGATTTGAGAAGTTTAAAGGACTTCGACACTCGTGCCCATACAATGCTTGAAAAGGGGTCATCTGAATGCTTTGTTGGTAAGAAGCATTGTAGGCAAATTCAACCAAAGGCAAGTATTGAATCCACCTTTTTGGTTCACGACAACAGTGTGCCCTTAGCATATCCTCGATGACTTGATTGACTAGGTCTGTTTGACCATCGGTTTGGGGATGGTAAGCTGTACTAAAACAGAGTTGAGTCCCAATGGCTTCAAAGATAGCTCTCCAGAAGTGTGATGTGAAGAGAGAATCACGATTACTAATGATTCTTCTGGGCAACCCATGTAGCTTGAATATCTCCTTGATAAACAACCTTGCAATATCTGAGGCTTCATAGTTTGTCTTAACAGGAATAAGGTGTGCAACTTTAGTAAGCATATCAACCACAACCATAATGGAGTTGTATCCTCCCTCAACTTGGGGTAGGCCAACAACAAAGTCCATGCTGATGAATTTCCATTTCATTTGGGGAATGTCAAGTGGTTGCAACTTTCCTCGCATTTTGACATGTTTAGCCTTAATACGTTGACAAGACAAACACTCAGTGACATATTTGAGAATGGCACCTTTAAGCCTCTCCCAATAGTAGCTCTTCGTGACTGCATTGAGGGTCTTGGCATAGCCAGGATGTCTTGAGAAAGGGGAATCATGAGCTTCCCAAAGTATCTTCTGCTTGAGTGACCGGCTTGCCGGAATACATAACCTCATTCTATAGTAGACAAGTCCACTATTGATAGAGAATTCATGATACTTAGCCTGTAGCCTTTGGTCATGATCCTTGATAGGGATCTCCCTTAGCATCTTTTGATAGGTTGGATCATGGCATGCTTCTTCTCTAGCTAACTTAAGTATTGGGTTGTTTGGCATGGATACCTTTGTGGCTAGAGATCTAGCTGTTGATGGATTTTGCAAGATTAGATAATTAAGGAATGCCTTGCGCGACTGAGTGCATCGGCAACTACATTCTCCTTTCCAAGTCGGTATTTGATTTCAAAATCATACTCCTCCAGCACTTCAATCCACCGACGTTGCCTCATGTTGAGCTCGTTCTGGGTAAAGATCCACTTGAGACTTTTATGATCCGTCACTAGAGTAAACTTGTTACCTAACAGGTAGTGTCTCCAAAGCTTTAGAGCATGGATGAAAGCTAACAGTTCTAGATCATGGGTAGCATAATTCTTCTCATGGCTCTTCAGTTTTCTTGAAGAGTATGCTACAAGATGACCTTCTTGTATAAGCACACATCCTAGGGCAAGCGTGCTAGCATCAATTACTACTTCGAACTCCTTATTGAGGTCCGGAAGTTTCAGGATAGGTGCTGATACCAAACTTTGCTTTAATCTATCAAAGCTAGATTATTCGACAGTTGACCATGCAATGGATGTTTGCTTCTTCAGTAGATCCGTTAAAGGTGCTGCAATCAAAGCATAGTCTTTGATAAAGACCCTATACCATCCTATCAATCCAAGAAAACTGCGTATTTCTTTGACAGTTGTTGGTATTGGCCATTCTAGAACATCTCCAGTGAGATTCCTTCCGCTGACACAATGAATCCTAGATATTCAATCTGACGCTTGAAAAATGCACACTTCTTCATCTTAGCATAAAGCTTGTGTGCTCTCATTGTCTCAAGGACAATCCAAAGCTAGGGTTCATGATCTTCTTCCTATTTGGAGTAGACTAAGGTATCGTCAAAGAAGACGAGTACAAAGTTGTCAAGATATGGCCTAAATATATCCTGCATTAACCTGTTGAAGGTGGTAGGTGCATTTGTCAGCCCGAATGACATGAGTAGGAACTCAAAGTGTCCATATCTTGTGTTGAATGCCGTCTTTGGGATGTCTTCTTCCTTGATCCTTATCTCATAGTATCCAGACCTGAGATCAATCTTGGAGAAGATCTTTGCACCTTGAAGACGGTCAAGAAGTTCATCTATTCTAGGAATAGGGTACTTGTTCTTAATCGTTGATTGATTCAACCCTCTGTAATCAATACACAGTCGAAGCATTCCATCCTTCTTCTTCTAGAACAGCACTGGAGCTCCTCATGGCAAACTGCTGGGACGGATGTAGCCCTGATCTAACAGTTGCTTGAGTTGCTCCTTTAGCTCAATTACTTCCGGGATGGACATTCTATAAGGCCTCTTTGCAATTGGCACAGCTCCCAGCACTAGCTTGATCTCATGATCCACTTTCCTTTGAGGCGGAAGTTCTGTCAGCTCATCAGGAAATACGTCCGCATACTCCTTTAGCCATGAGGGTCATTCACTAGACTCCTTCTTCTTCTGATCTAGCTTATTAAGCTTAATCAAGTAGACCGGTAGTCCCTTTCTAACTCCCTTTATAATCCGAGATGCTTTGGCCAATTGAATTTTCGGCTTTCCAGCCTCTCCTTGAGTTGTGACCAATTCCCCTTTAGAGTTTCGAAAGGAAACTTGGCCCTTTCCACAATGAATGTGGGCATCATTAGGTTTAAGCCAATCCATTCCGAGCAAACACTCATGGATACCTAGGTTCATGACCCTGAATTAGACCGAAGTCGACTTTCCTCCCAGAAATAATTCCACCTTAGCAGTTTGCCTGGTACAAGTGACCTCATGACCATTTGCTAATTCCACAAGCAAGGTAGGTGATTCTACTGTGGCGATTCCTAATCTTCTTGCACAAGCTGGTGAGATAAAGAAATGCGTATTTCCACAATCAATCAAGGTTTTGAAACCTTTACCTTGATATTCTGATGGTGTCTGAATCACTGAAAACTGGCGATTCGGGCCTTTCTTGTGAAGGGCAGCTTGGACTGTTGCTCTCTCAAACTCTACTTCCATGGTCGGGTCTTCTTCTTCGCACATTTCCCTGTTAGCAACACAGGCGGTTCTTCCTCTACCCCGGGTGGCGCCTCTTGGCCATGGGCGGTTCCTTGAAAAGGTCCTTGACGTTGTCCTCCGCCAAGTTTGGGACATTGCCTTTTGAAATGACCAGGCTCGTTGTAGTGGAAACAACAGAGATTGCGGCCATTGCCTTGGGTAGGGACAAAGTTATTGACATTGTTGGTCCTTGCTTTCTTTCATTGTCCCCTGTTTTGACTTGACCTTGAACTCTCTTCGCCTGGGACCTATATGCTCATTTGTTCCGATCATTATAAGAGCAAGTCTTGTTACTTCTTGGCCTGGCCTGCACCTCCTAAATTATGGGCGCAACTCAAATGAGTGCATCCTGTAGATCTGTTGGGCGCATAGATTCGAGGCGGGTATTTACAGGTAGATTTAAACCGGCACAAAATTTTGACACCTGTTGTGTCATATCCATTTGTGGCGCATACTTCAGAAGTGAGACAAACTTTGAGTAGTATCCGTCAAGAGTCAGGCCCAACTGTTTCAGCTTGTAGAACTCATTCATTTTCTACGTGCGGTACACAGGTGATAAGTATCTTCCTTGCACAGCTTTTTTCAACTTTTCCCAGGTAACGGATCCTTTCGAGATCCCTTGATCTCTGCACCATTGGTTCCACCAAAGCCTGGCTTCACCGGTGAGCTTCGGCTTGGCGAGCATTGCATGGTTGGCGGGTGCAGTACCGTCCACTTCAAAGTAATCTTCCATGGACTCTATCCAAATCTCAGCATCAGCTTGGACACTCCTTCCTTTCCCGTCAAATTCTGGTGGCTTGATCTGCTTGAGAAGAAACTTCTTCTCCTGAATCACAGCCGTACTTGATGTAGGGGTTGGATTGGGAATCTGTACCTGGGGTTGCACCTGAGTAGAGGATTCTTAACGTTAACAACTCACTAATCGTTACGATTATATTTCATACCCAATTCAGCTTTCAGCCAATAAACCTAGCCACTTAACTTTTTATCAATACTCATAGACAAGACAATCATTGATAAAAAGAAGCCTTATTTCATTCATATGGGCATAGCCCTTTCGGAGTATAATATTTCTTGGGATGGTAGAGCAACTGGCACATTAGTTCGGGGAGAATAATGTTGTGTTACATTCAGCCACGGGAACTGGATAATAGTATGGATTTGGGTCATGGATCTTTAGGAATCGATAAGTCATCGGAAGATTAGGGTATCCTTTCCTTTGGTACCCATTCTTCTCATAGCGTCCCAACACCTTGATCTTGTCAGCGGGGATTATGCGGGTCACTTCCTTGTATACATATGAGTTCAGCTCGACCCTCCGACCTTTGACATGTAAAATTGTGTTTACGTGAGCCTCAACAAAAATGAACAGCTTCACGATCTTCAGGTCCCCCAACCATTTGATTCTCTTTAGGATGGTTTAAAGGTACGCAAACCAGTGGGTAGCTATATCATAGATTCCTAAGTCACCCGTCCATCTCTGTTCCACGTACAGAGGTGATGGATTATAAATGCGGTCTAGGATGTTCATCATATCGATCCTTCGTCGATAATCCGAGGCATGCATCGTGGTCATAAACATGACTTGGAACACTAAGAATCTGTTCCATGCTTCATAATTCTGCAAGACAGCATTGAAAGTAAGGAAATGTTCTTAACAGCAACATTTGCTTTACTTCTTCTTATTAATTTTTCTTATAAAGACAGTTCCTTCATTGGTTCGCTCTGATACCAACTGTAACGTGTCCACCTGTTCCCTTTCAGGACATGTCTTAGGAGTCCATCGGGAAGAGAGTCTAGAAGGCTCCGCCCGGCACTCCATGGAATGTTACGGGGTTTGCAATCTAGGACTTCCCGAGTATGCCACATAGCGGAAGTATTTCGGCTGTTTCCACTTAGGACCGACCTGAATCAGGGTTTCTCCTAATGGTCACTTTCCTAAACAGCAGCTAGCGTCGAATCCCAAGTGAACTACTTTACGCGGAAAGGCCAAGGATGAAGTGGATTCATGTTGCACTTGGTTCAAGAAGAATGGGAAACGAGAGGGATGCAAGGCTCCATCTCTCTACCCATAAGGCATAGTCCCATTCCGTTCCCCTAAAATAGCATAAATCAGGATTCTAGTAACCTAAACCCTAGGTTAGTGCCCTTGCTGTTCATTTCCTTTGAGAAGAGCTCCTTGCTGTCCATTTCGATTGAGAAAAGTTCTCGGCCAACCGGGATCACCCATTCGTAGGACGGACCCATGGCCACATCCACCGCACTTTCCTCAAAGTTGTTTTAGTTGTCTAATTACCTACCACATTTAGTTGGACATGCATCAAGCAGCTTCCTTAAT
This sequence comes from Lygodium microphyllum, assembly GCF_053477565.2. Taxonomy (NCBI): domain Eukaryota; kingdom Viridiplantae; phylum Streptophyta; class Polypodiopsida; order Schizaeales; family Lygodiaceae; genus Lygodium; species Lygodium microphyllum. The sequence continues at coordinate 20,085,011 of NC_141136.1, read as the reverse complement.
TAGCCAGTTAGACACTAGTTCCTTCACATAATCTTAGCACTTGACATAGAAAAACAATGTCAAACAAGTTCCTTCTCAACAGGTTATCTTATTTATCTTTGGAATACATCCATAAAGTCCATCCCGTAGGCTAATCCATAATCTACCCGAAGGCAATCCCATAATTCGCTCGAAGGCTATCCAGCAATCCACAGGGATTACTAATCCAAGATTCTGCCCGTAGACTAGTATGCGGGCCTCAAGATCCAATCCCGAGTCACGTTGGCCTCTTGTGCAGGGCCCCGGAGGCAAGGGATTTACGGCCAGAGCCCCCCCTGGCACCCAAGCGTCCTCCTACTCCAAGTAGTGCTTAACAACGGAGAGACCTCATGCGGTGGGTTCGGTCCATGTTCCCGGCATGGCTAACAACCCCCTTGGCTAGGGTCAGGCAGATAGTCGGGGGTAACTGAAACTGCCTCTCCCTTCAAGCCTTCAACCTAAAGCATTAAATATCTTTCCGTCCTTTAGTTCTTTGAGCAAACAAATGCAAAAAATGCTCCTAAACTGTTACAAGCACAATCAATTCTAGTGGTCGTTTATTTGGCCAACTGCTAAGGAGTGAATCCTTCTCTCCGAATGCATCTAGCATTCGATCCGGGATCAATTTCAACTTGGCAAGATCCCCCAAGGGTTTGTTTGTTTACCCTTTTGTCCTTGGGTTAGGGCCATACCATGTTAACCCAACTTAACCAATACTTTAGGTTTCATAAATCAAGAGTAGATCCTGGCGACCATGTTGCTCTACCTTGATTGATCCTTTGCTTCCAAGAAAAATACCTAACTTTCCTTAACTTGGCAATATTCCCCAAGAAAGGTGATGTGACAAGATGATTACTCATCCTCTTGCAAGTTAAACTTGCACAAGAACCTGCCAACCTCATTCCAAGGAATGGCAAAACTCTCTTGTGATCAAACCACAAGACCATGCGACGTTGCAACTTGTTGCACAAGTGTCGCATCTATTCCAAGGGATCATTTCACCCATTGAACAGAGTTTTTTGGTTAAGGAATTATGATTAGACAAGAAGCAGGGTTTAGGGTGTCTTCTTACCCAACCCAATCCTAATTGCACTAGGTCGACAACGTTCAGTCCTAGGGATTCCAACTCAATCCGAGTTTTAGTATTTGGACGACTGATCCTTAGGGTACAAACCCTAGATGGTTACTTGCATGAGCGTCCAATTGACCCAACATTCCGTGAATGTGGGTAGGACCTTTGGTTTAAGGGTTTCAACTTGACAAAAAGTGTGAAACTAGGCCGAATCCTTAATGTGCTAAACCCTAGTTAGCACTTGGGGTTTTTTATTGTATCATCTGAACCATGCCTGTACGAATCCCTTGCGGGTTAGGCGATTTAGATAATTCGACCTACTTGTCTTGCGACAAGGACAAGCCATTCCTAGAGATGATAAACTTGAATCTCCAAAGGAGAAAACTAGTTGCAACATGTCACAATACACGTAAACATGCAATTCATTGTACCACTAGATTTGCAATAACCCTAACCTTTCTTGTTAAAATCAAAATGCATGATAATTTGCAGAACAACTTTCATAGAACCTACTAGGACTTACATACAAGAATCATGCCTACAACCTTTTCCTAAGCCATGCAACTTTTCCTAAATGCAACTCTTGATGAATGAATTTTACGCACGACGAATGTGCAACATGCAACCCTTTCCTAACTACAATGTAGTTAAATGAAGTTCATGCCAATTAAAGCTAGAGTTAACCTATTCCATTTTACAAGCACATGCCACGTGCAAGTTCATAGAATCATTTCCGTGCTCATGCTATTTCCTACGGGTGTTAACGACTTTCCCTAATGAATCATTACAATGAAGATATTGTCTAAAACATGCGACATACCCTTAATCTTTCCATGTCTAGTCAAAGGTGCAGTTAATAATTTCAACCTTATAATGGTAGGCAATAGGTGTTCTAGGCTCGTCACTTTAAAATGCACGACAAGGCAACATATTGATAAGGTCGTAAGATGGATAGACAATTTGTGTTCATCACATTGAAAATACCAATGACCCAATTGCATGTGATGAATTAATTCTAGTAATTGTTCAAATAGTCAATTTTTTTTCCAATTGCATTTAACTAGGCTAGGTGAATTTGAACATGTATAGGTGCTTCGTAATCCATGAAGTTATCGTGCTTAATGCATTACTTTTGCATGGAATCAAAATAGTAAAAACCTAGGTTTGTGGGCTCGGGGAGATGTCCACATCAATGTTATGAGAAGAATCTCCCGTGGGTGCACCTTGCAACTTCTTGGGGGCCATCATAGGCATGATTACGGACTTCTGGTTTGTCTTTACCCTTATGCGATCGGTGAATTTCCTCCAGTCTTGGTAAGCAACCTCAAGATATTGCCCTTCTCCCTCGTACGCAGGAGATTCCTTCACCGAAATGCGGATCTTTGAGAATACCGGGGCTTGCGGGATTTGGGCTTATGGGAGGGCTTGTGGGAATGGGGCTAGGGGCTTTACGAGAACTTGCGGGAATGGAGCTTTACGAGGGCTTGCGAGAATTGGGGTTTTTATGGGCAGGATTATGGGATTTGGGGCTTTGCTTGTGGGAGTGGGGGCATAAACGAGAACTTGCGGGAATGGAGCTTTACGAGGGCTTGCGAGAATTGGGGTTTTTACGGGTAGGCTTATGGGATTTGGGGCTTTTATGAGCCCGATTTAAAAATCGAAGAGGGTGCGTAGGAACAAGGCCCAAGCCTTATTCCTTTAGAAGCTTCTAATTGCCCAGGGACCACGTGGAAGGCCCCAATGATTGGAAGAAAAGGATTGATGAGGGGGGAAGACGGCAGCGAATGATGGCGCTACTGGCAAGGAGCAAGGCGACAGTCGGCGTTGGGCGCAGCAGGGCGGCGAATACGGTGGCTACAGCAAGGCAGTGACATCCCTTCTAGCACGACGGCTCCCTCTTCCTTCCCCCCCCAAGGCTAAGGGGGGTTTATATAGGGCTTAAGGGGTGGGGAGAGAAGCTCCACCACTTGGGCTGTGCATGGCTTCCCCCCCCCCCCCATGCAGCCCACATCTCCCACCTACCCCATCCTTCCCCACACTCCCTCTCCTCCAGCCATGCATTGGATGGGGGAAAGGGATAATTAATTTTGTTTTTGCATTAATATTATTCATTTAGCCCCCTCCCAAGAGGGTGTTTCCCTGCGGTTATGCAGTCTTGAACCCCCGGGCTCATTTTCACACTGCAGAGGCCTCGTTTTTGCGCGTGCAGGGTACGGATTAAACTGTCAAAAATTACAATGCGGGTGATAACCTTGCACAGGTTTTATGCAGCATGCGGGGAGTCAAGTTTGGTAATATTTTCGAGCGGAAATATTACATGTGTAAAGGTCTTGCCGATTGCCTTTTTGCACAATTGCAGTGTCTAATATTGATTAATGTGGCAGTAGTACAATATGATTAAGTTTTTCACCAATGTGAATAACTTTCAACCTTTAAATGTGAAAGAGAAGATGTGATTGGCTTTAAACAACCGGTGTGTAAAGTAGCTTGGTGTGAATGGGGATGTGAGAGAGGAAACTTTACCTTAGGTAAAATTTTACTTTAACAAGATAGGTTTGGAGGCAGCATAAGGTATATCTATTTTATTTCCTAATATTAAGAAGGGCACAGTAGAGAGAGAATTATCTGATAGTGATGCATCCAACTCCTTTGATTCAACAAATCTTTCTTTGTCAGCTCTTGTCCTTGAGCATGTGAAGCAGGGTCATCTTGTCAATGTTGTCAAGATCGAGGAACAGAATCTTGGCCTCTTTTTGCCATAGCTTGAGGGAGGCGAGGATGTCATAAAACCAGTCGAACAAGAACATGATGGTGGGAGTATGGAGAGAGGGATTGGTCAGATCTGGCGACTGCAAGGCCCCACCTTAGGGATTCTTCGCAACGAGACAAAAGAAAGCTGAATGTAGACACAGTCTTCCCTTATTTCTTCTCTGACAATAGACGTCTTCTCCTTTTTCTTCTTTTGCAAGACAACAACTACATAGCCTTAGGTATTAAGTAGCCTTAGAAGTAGATACCCACCATCATTCTCTCTCTGACCTCTTAGATGAATTATGGGTAAAAATATCACTGCAAGCTCTCCCACTCTCTAGCAATCTGTCTAGAAAGTACACCTCCTTCACTGCAAAATCAGAAACCTTACAGAGTTAAATGCTGAATTGAAAGAAGTGAAATCTTTGGTTTGTAGAATGGGATTGGCTGGAAGCATTCAACTACAAACTCTTCTCTTCTATGCCGTCGCTTCTCTTAAGCTCCACAATCTTAAACCTCTTGAGCTCCTCCTCCTCTTATGCTGTAGTGGATAGCTTTGATGGATAAAGAAGATGATAAAGAAGGAGGTTGAGAAAGTGCACACACTAACCAACTAGCTCATCTAGCTTTGATACCATGTTGGAAAAACGGAGATCTAGAGCTAGTTAGCTATGGTGGATGCAAATCAAACACATGATACATTATCAGAATGAGAGATTGTAACTCAAGTGAATTAGGTTCCAAGATAGATTAGCTTGCACTCATAAAGATAGTATTGATTAACTCAAATTGATAGTTTCATTTTTTTTACGTGAGTGTCAAGTACATGCCTTTATAGCTTTTTGGATAGTACCACTCTCCTCATTGTGCATATGGGATTCTGAACATCTCTTCCTAGAGCATACATCATTTGTCTATCTTCTAGCCTCTATGGGCATAGATTAAGACTCTATGGGCATACATCATTTGTTTTCTCAGCAAGCATTCCAAGTATCTTTTTAAGGATGTGAATCGGGAACTAGCAAAAGCACTAATCCTAAAAGCACCCAAAAAAGGTGAAGTTTTCTATATATTTTTGGCAACAACAATGCATAGTATTAGCTACTGTTTAGTCCAAATTTGGGAAAGAAAAAGGTATTATCCAATAGCCTTTGCTAGCAAGAAGTTGGGGCTATCTGAAGTTAATTATATGTACATGTAGAGATTGTGTCCTAGAATGGTCTTTGCGATGAAGAAATTTAGGCATTACATTCTCTATGAGAAGGTGGTATTTTTTATGAAGGCATAAGGACTTAGACTATTGTTGAATAAGTTGCAGCCACCTGACCATTTAGCAAAGTGGTTAATCACTTTGCAAGAGTTCAATTATGAGATTAGAAGTAAGCCACCAAAGCTGCAAGGTACTGTGAAATGTCTTGTGGATTTCAGAGAGCGAAAGGAATTTCAAGCTAAAGGAAGTGACATAGAAGGTTTATTCAAGATCAATATAGCTTCCATCCCTTCTGGATATGTAGCTATAACACATTATTTATCTATGCAAGGATTTGGGGCTACTCTATTGAAGTATGAGAAGAGAAGAATTAAGCAACAAGCCATATGCTTTTCAATTATAGCGGGTGTCTTATATCGGAGAGGAGTAGATGACATTTATTGCGGTTGTGATATAGTACCTAATGACATACCATTGATTCTAGAGGAATGCCAGGATTCGGTATGTGGGGGGACATTTTACTAGCCAACTCACCACCCAAAAAGCTCTATGTGCTCGATATTGGTGGCCATCGATTTTTTAATATGCTTTCATTATGTTAAGCATTGTGATGTTTGTGAAAGACACGATGCAAGGGAAAATCGTAAGTGACCTCTAAATCCTATTTTGATTACTTTACCCTTTGAAAAATGGGGTATTGATTTTTTAGAACCAATATACCATTTATCCACTATACGAAAGTATTATATTGTTGTAGAAATGGACTACTTTACAAAGTGGTCTGAAGCTTGAGCAACAATGAAGGATAATACTAAGGAAATGGCTAGTTTCATTATGGAGCAAATTGTTTGCCATTTTGGACCACCAAAGGAGATATTGTTTGATCAAGGGACACACTTCTTGAGTAAATTTATCATAGCCTTGATGGAAGCTTTGAAGATTAAGCATAATAAAACTACCCCTTATAATCCTCAAGACAATGGCCAAGTTGAGAGTACAAATAAATAGCTGGTGGGAATCTTATCCAAGATAGTATCGAAAAGTAAGTGCGATTGGGATAAGAAATTTTATGTGGTAGTGTGGGCTTATAACACAACATTCAAGAGAGCTACATGCCACACTCCATTCAAGCTAGTGTATGGGGAGAAATTGGTTTCGCCATTGGAAATAGAGCTACCCATTATGCGCTTTGATCTTAATCATTCGTTGGGTGAGGTAAAAGTGTTACATGAACGATATACTTCTCTTGCGCATCTTGATGAGATTCGATTGCAGGCTTTACTACATTAAGGAGTTGGGAAGAAGAGAATGAAAGCCCTTCATGACCTTTGAGATAATAAGTATAAATTTGTGAAGGGTTAGTTTGGTGTTGTATTATGATGCTTGTCGTGAGCTATTTCCTGGTACGTTGGAACCTAAATGGGATGGACCATACAGAATTGTACATTTAGGAAATAATGGCTCTATAGTCCTTTTAGAAAATTTGCAGGGGATAGAGTTCAAAACTAAATTTAACTTTAATAAGTTGAAGCCTTACTATGTGTAAGGGCTGACATTAGGCTTGGTGCTTGTGGAGGTCCTTCCTAATTCAACTTTAATGTACAGTAGGTACCAAGACAATCAAATGGGATAACTCACTCCCTATCTTGAGCATTTGTATCTAGAGCAATGTTACCACCAAGATCAAGTGATTTGGTGGAGTAAAGGTTATCAAATTTTTGAGTGGCATGATGGATCTTTCATGTGGGAAATCAAGGTCTATTGCCACCATTGACAATGAATTCTGACTAGTATTTGCATCGAGTTTAGCAAGGAAGGAGCGATTGTACATGTTATATATCCTCTCTCTTACTTGATTTTGATTATCATAAGTACGAGTGAGCTAATTAGTATGGCATTGCCTATCACTGAAGATGGGGTCTATACTTTGTATTTTGATGGAGCTTCTAGAGGGCCCACTAAACATGGGAGTGTTTGTGTGATCATTAAAGATCCCTGACGTTGGGTTGTTATGAAGATGGGAGTCTATTTAGGACCCTCTTTTACTAATAATATGGCAAAATATAAGGCCTTAATCATGGGGTTGAATGTAGCGTGATGTGGTGTCATCCACCAATTATTGGTTGAAGGTGACTCAAACTTAGTAATCAATCAATTGAATGGGACCTACAGTGTGCGAGATCCAATTCTACAGATGTACCATCATGTAGCCTTGGATATGTTACATATTTTTGAGACGATGACTTGTCAACTACTTCCTCGACAGTGGAATCTCTTTGAGGATTCCCTAGCCAACTATGCTTCCATTGAAGACATCTTTCTCAATTGTGGTGGTCTATGGGAGCTCTTATAAATACCTTCTAACATTAGCCCTGGACTACTTTGGGGTCTTCTTGCTGGCACATCCTATTTTGGCTGTCGATGGTTAGTTTGGGTTATGAGTCACATAGCAATTGCGCACCTTCTTCTTTTGTCCTAGACACATAGGATTGTGTATCATCATATTTGTTGTGGTCAAATACCCAGGCTTGCTATCTATGCAGGGGGATTAGCCAATAAATTGGTGGAGTTAGTATAGGGCTTGAGGAGCCCTTGTCCTTGGTTGGCTTTGAGCTATCATAGAGCTATGTTAGGACCAAGGGTTTTTTTGAGCTATCATAGATCCCTTGTCCTTGGTTGCCTTTGAACTATCATAGAGCCCTTGTCCTTGGTTGGCTTTGAGCTATCATAGAGCTATGTTAGGACCAAGGGTTTGTTTCAACTATCATAGAGCCCTTGTCCTTGGTTGGCTTTGAGCTATCATAGAGCTATGTTAGGACCAAGGGTTTGTTTCAGCAATACACTATTGAATGGTGGTAAAATGGCTTATTCCATAAGGCCAAGAGGGCTCTTTTTGTTAGGTTCTACTATTTTATTCCTTAAGGCCAAGAGGACTAGTCTATTAGTTGTGAACTGTTTTATTCCTTTAGGCCAAGAAGGCCATGTGTCTGTTTGGTGCAGGTACGTTTTATGATTTTCTATTTTAGTGATTGTATCAGATAGGTTTGACGAAGTGCCTAGAGGGAGCCGTTGCTACGTAGGAGCTTCTTATGGCCATTCTAGGCAGTGTCATCACCTTTTTGAGATTTTTCTTTAAGTTGATAGTGTTATATGTATATGTGGTGGTTTTCGAGGAGGACTAGAAATCAAGGCATGAAGTCCTAGGGTTTCGTTAGGTATATCTAGGGGAGGTTCAAGTAGTTGTCTACCTCTTGTCACAAGACATTGTCAAGCATGAAAAATGTGGTGTAGATGGCAACCCTAGTGACACTATTCTCCTAGCCTGCTAGGCAGCTATTCTAGGAGTCCCTACTATTGTGAGGTAGTTAGAGAAGCCTGTCAAAGTATAAAGAAGAGGAGAAGCTCACTATGCTTGAAAAAGATTAAAATAATAATAATATAAAGGTTTGTAAAAAGGGATTCTAACCCCCTTAAACTAGAAAAGGAATGAAAATGAACAAAATCTTAAAAGTCGTTGATTATTGCCTTGGGGAGGCCTGGTAGGTTTCTGGGGATGAGACAGACTCGTGGTTGATGCCTTATCTTCCTAGGAGTAGCAGCTAGTCAAAATAAAGAAATAAGAAAGGTTGGAGTGAAATAAAAGTGAGTGGAAAAGAAAAGGATTAAGTGTCACCTTGCGAGAGCTTGGTACATTCTTGAGTATTGAGTGAAGACAACCTGAGACTGATGCCTTGTTCTCCTTAGGTCACTCTATGCTTAGCTCCCTCCTTTTTACACACCGGAGTATGGAAACTTTGAAAGAAAAATGTGTTAAAAGACAATATATATGATGACCAGGCTAGAGGAGTCCTCGCCCTAGTAGGAGTTCCTAGTCCAATTGTCCTAAGTTAGGTAGGTAGCTCAAGCCACCATTAGGATGACCTCTTTGATGGTTCTTTTAACCAGTCCGTGTTGGAGCAATTGGTTGGCGACTCGCTCTGAATTTCTATCAAATTGTGCTAGGCCTATCCCTTAAGGATTTGAATGCCTTGATTTTGTCAAGGGATACGGTGAGAGCTGTTCTTATGCTTTGTTGAGCATATTGTTTGTCGCAGCTTGATGCTTTTTATGGTTGTTGTTGGTGGAGATCAGTTCTGGGATTCAACGAGCTGAGTCACCCTATCCCATGGTTGCCAACAATGAGGGAAGATTTTAGAGGCATTTTTTAAAGTAGAAAAGAGCCCGCGAGGTCGTAAAAGACCAAATTCCCATGCAAAATGAAGTGGTTGTAGATCAACAAGCTAGAGTTTTCCTAGATGGAGTTCAATACGAGGAACCCAACATAAATCTCAGTTTGTCGATCATCAGAGTCCATTTGGCCCCCCATATAATCCCCATAAGGTTTTCCTTTATGAAGCAACTATATGATCTGAGAGCCAAAAAGAACATGAAAGTGACGAGCTTTATAGATTTTGGCATCACGAAGCCAACTGTCCAGACAAATCTCAAATCCAAGCTTGTTTGCCCCTCTGAAACTGAAAAGACCACTTCGGCCAAAGTATGAAATCAAAAATGTACCCATTTTTTTAAATCTTAAACTTTAGGCTTAATGAATCTCATGATATAAAACAACACAACTTATCAAAATATGGGGGGGAGGGGGCATCGTTTTTTTTATTTTTTGACTGAGCACCATCAAAGGCAAGCTCTTGGCAATAGGCTCCATTAATTCTTCACCCTCCATCACTTCAAAAATGATTGAAAATAATGCATTATATAGCAAGATCTGATTTTAGTATTTCTCTCTCCTCTCTCCTCTCTCCTCTTGTGGTTTGTTCTCATGGATGAATGCAAAAGAGAGAGGGATGGACTGAGATAGACATTTTTGATTGTATGATGATGCGGGAGTGGAAAGAGATGTGAATCAAGGTTAAATAGATTGTCAGTGGTTGTGAAAGAGCATTAGCGGGCCTCCAAGTTTGAAAAACGTGCATCATAATGAGTAGTTTTATGGAAAAAATATAGATTTTATCGTTTTATGATCAATTGTTTTTTGAAATGGTTAGTAATGATAGTATTTGATTTCCCATACTCTTTTTTATCAGCCATGTTGAAGGAATCATAAAAAGTTAGATGTATAATAATTTGATGCAAAACACACAAAACCTGAGGCTAGGCGGTTTTTAAAAAAATTTGCGATTTTTTTTTGTTTTTGGTGTGCATTTGCCATTTCCATGGACTAAAACATGCTAAGAAAATCATTTTTCATAAGAGAAATTAGTCTAAACCAAAAAATCAGTAATTATCAATAATTTTCTATAAATAATTAAGAAAAAAAGAAAAAAGGGTAAAATTAGGTTTTTCGCATCATAAAAAATAAGAAAAAATAAGATTTATGTTTGTGAATGTATGATAGAGCTCAAGTATGAGGTTTAGCCTCAATTCAGCCCTATCTCTTTGTTAGAGTGAGTTTTTGTCACTTTCAATAAAGAAAAATACATAAAAAATCACACCTTACACCTATCAATGCATGCAAAATTTTGAACGATAGGGAGTAGAGGGGTTGTTGAGTAGTTAAAGTATGTTAACTATTGAAATTTCATGGTGCATATCATAAAAAGTTTGTGGTTGTCTAATACTTAAGGGACTAGTAGCATAAGGGAGCTTGGTGCGAGCCCTAAGCAATGGAGCACTATCGTAGCAATAGAAAATCATGAAAAGAATTGTCTTTGCGCTATCACATTGCTGATTTTTAATGGATAAATGTGTTTGAGCATGATGGTCATATACACACTTGCATTGATGTACCATGTGGTGTCATATCCTAGATGCATAGCATATGCTTGTATGAGTGATAACCGATGCTAAGAGTGTGAGGCATCCCCAGCCATAGGGCTAGATATTTGGTTCCTTGGTGGTTACATGGTGAGGTTTATCTATCATCTTATAGATCATTTAATTGAAGGAGTGGACTTTATTTCAAATGTGTTTTATGTTCACGGCACATCTTGGGGCCAATCCTTGAGGTGTAGGAGAGTTAGAGTGGAGCCTCGATGATCAAATGAGAGGTACTCCCTTTGTGTGTGCCCCCACTTGGTGAATAACACCAAGATGTTTAGAGACTCCCTTTGAGGAGTGGGAAAATAATTATTTGTTGGACTACAAAATCATACAAACGCAAAGTTCTTAGACACTCCTGGCCGCGAGGCCATTTGTGGTGGTTTTAGATGAGTAGTAGAGGCCTTGGCCAGTGTTTAGAGCCAATGTCGGGCCCGTTTTAGGTCTTAACACTCTACTTCCTATAGAGCATTCATCACAATAGTTTTTGTCTTAGTAGAACCATGTATCACTTGTTGTTGTCGTTGTACCTACATAAGCATGCTTATATTTTGCACCAACTACTCCATAACATTACTAAAAATCATACTTGAAGGTTCTTCTATCCTGTCTTTCCTTCCAATGACCTTTCATGTTGGGTTTAGCAATGTGGGAGGGATTTTAGTCAAAAGCTCATATACATCGGGGATCAGAGAGAGAAGGAAATAGAGAATAGGATATAGAAGAGAAGAAAAAGAATAGGCATGAGATTCAAATGAGTCCGAAGAATACTGAAAATCAAGTCCTCTTCAAGACATGTCCATACATTGTGAATCAATCATAAAATCTTTTGCGAATTCTGCCAAAGCCTTTACATAATATAAAGTCACAGCTCAATTATTTGAAACATTATGTACTGATAGAACTTGACAAGGTAAACAAAATCCTTGTATGCAACTCCCAATACACTTCAGCCCTCTCTATTCTTGATTACCACAATAGTCATAAGCTAATTGTTTGTAGCTAAAATCAAAGACAAATGGTACTTGGATTATCTAGACAGTATCTACTACAATGTGGAAGCAATCTCCTAGCATTATATATCTTGGAGCTCCTTATTATACCAAAAATTTGCACCAAATGCTAGCTTATTCTTTGTTGCTTAGATGGCAAATTTGATGGTTTTGTTGGTTCTGAAAGGGAGATAAAACCCTGAGATACCTATTAAGAACTCTCTTGGATTGCTCATTCTCCTCTACTTCCATTTTTGGAGTACTATTTGTTGCTTGAAAACTGTAATCGCGCATTGTGCATACTCGGGAGCCCTTCTTTTTGCATGAAATCTCCCAAATTGGTTGAAAAGTAACATACCTTTTGCATGTCACTTTATTCTAGAAGTTTTCTGTTACAACTATATATATCATCTCTCACTTGACTTGGGTCTCACCTATGTATACTAACTCTACATCAATATGAATCATTCTTTGGGAGCATGTCTTCTGTATCTCTCTCATACTCTCTCTCTCTCTCAACATATTGGTATCAGATCTATGGATGCGTAGCAACAACAAGGAAGATAAGTTGTTTCATTGCTTATACTTGATTGAATTCTTTGCAAAGTGATGATTTGATACATGAACTTTTTCAAATTAGAAGTATTAGTTAATTTTGTCTTTAAAAATGAAACCAGGTCTGGGTGTGTAGCTCTCGTCGCACTCTCAAATTATGTCAAAACCGCTTGTCAATCGGAGTTCTGGATCAAAAGTTATGACAGTTCAGGATTCAAGACAACAATTCTGCTCGAATTTGCGATTCTTTATTTAAAACTGTAATTCTAATTACAGTTCGTTAATCCCCAATTATAGTTTGTTAATTGCTTGTCTTCGTTAATGATGTTGATTATGACAAGCAAACATCTTGCTATTTTTAGCGATGTTTTATTCTCATTCACGTTCTTTGTTCGACCGAAATAGCACTTTTCTTATACGCGTCATCTAGTCTTGCATGTTACGTCTCTCTATTTCGGGCTTTCTTTTTAGTCACTCAATACTTTTCTTCGTTCATACGTGCATCTCCCTATTTTGATTGTCACGCGTCTCAACTACACTCATCTTGTTCATGGTTTGCAGATTTTGCGATCTCATCTTATTTGTTTTCTCTTGAGATACAAGCATGGCCAATTGCGTAATTGTTAATGGATATCCGTCTAGCCAATGTTCGGTTCCCTTCTTCCAAGGACAAGGCTTTCTTGGATGGAAAGCAAAGATGATGCTAATTCTTGAAGGTGACGAATTATTTGATATTGTTTTGGGCAACCTGTCTTGCCCAGTTCAACCTATTGATGTGATGAATGACAATTCTCTGATTACTGATGGCCCGTTATTTGAACAATGGAAAATTGATCATATTGATTGGATTCGTCGTGACAAAGTGGCTCGTTGTTATATATTGTCTACACTTCCTGACTCACTTATGTTGGATGTCTTTCATCTGGAAACCTCTCATGCTGTTTGGGAGTATCTTATCTCAACGTTTGAGAAGAAATCAGTCACCGAAATTTTATATCTCCAAACTCGTTTGAATAATCTTCAATATAAGGTTGGTACTTCTATGCACTCTCATATCGAGGCTTTTAAAGACATTATCAATCAGCTTGGTGCTGCCGGTGCTCCTGTTGCTAAAAATCAGATTGTTACTCAACTTCTTCATACCATCAAAGATCCTTTATATGACAATATCATCACTATTTTTTCTAACAAGGATGATATCCACTTTAACAAAGCATGTATATCTCTTATTGAATATTCTCAACGTCATGAGCATCATTTGAAAAAATCTGATGTTGTTTTGGTCACTCGCAAACAAAGGGATTTTGATGCTGCTTTTGATGCTCGCAAGCATCCCGCTTCACGTTTTCAACAGGGTGGACGCCCTAATCAAGGTGGTAAATTTTCTCGTCCTTCTTATCCTAACAAACATTGTTCTTATTGTGATAAGAAATGCCATGTGGCTTCTGATTGCTAGGCACGTCAATATGATGAGGAGCATGGAGTTACTACAAAGCAACCTCGCTCATCCAAAAGTTTTCCTCCTTGTGATTATTGTGCACATACAGATCATCCATCTCATCGTTGTTATAAACGCAGATATGATGAAGAATGTTCTCGAGCTTATATCATTCAACAAACTACAACTGATGATGATCATACTCATTAGGAGCTCAATTTCGTCCATCATGATATCTCTCTAGAAAAGGTACTTCATGTTCATGATGGTTCTCTATTCATCGTTGATTCAGGTGCCATTGGAAACATGACATACCAATCACAGTGGCTTCACAATTATCATTCTCGTCCTATCAAGAAGTTTGTTTATCTTGCGGATGATATGACTTGTCAAGTCAAAGGAGTGGGTGATTTATATCTGGGGACTATTTCATCCGCTAGAATATAAAGAGGAGTTCTTCATGTTCCAGATTTGCAAAGAAATATTCTTTATGTTGCTCGTCTAGTTGATCTTGGTTTGTTTGTTGGCGTTGATCATAATCAATGTCGTATAGAGAAAGACGAACATACTATAGCAGTGGCTCCTCGACATGGTAATCTATTTGAGCTATCATTGAACGATACGGTTGCAAATGTTGTTACTGCCCCTGGAGATAGAGATTGCAAATTATGGCATCAACGATTTGCATACTCTGATTTTGCCAAAATTCTTGATCTTCATCGTCATGGTCTTGTGCAAGGTATGGATCTTAAATCTCATCCACGTATGGGAATATGTGAGTACTGTGCACTTGGAAAACACCATCGTTCGTCTTTCCACACTTCTACTTCATCACATTCCTATGCTCTCTTGGATTTGGTTCATACCGATATTTGCGGTCCTTTTCCTACCTCAAAGTCTCAATATCGATATTTTATAACTTTCATTGATGATTTCTCACGGTACACACATGTCTATCTTCTTCGACATAAGTCTGAGGCTTTATCTATATTTAAACAATACAAGATAAGTGTGGAGCTTCAAACTGGATTCTCTATAAAGACTCTTCGCAGTGACAATGGCAGTGAATATGTATCCAATCTATTTGATGACTTCTGTAAGGATCAAGGTATTCATCATGAGTTTACAGTTCCTTATTCTCCTCAGCAAAATGGTGTTGTTGAGCACAAAAATCGCACTATTCTTAATGCTATACATTGCATGCTTATACACTCTGGTTTGTCTCGAAAGTTTTGGACTGAAGCACTTCTAATAGCCGTTTTTATTCAAAATCATCTTCCAACAATTGCACCTGTTGGTAAAATTCCCATAACAATCTGGACAGGGAAGACACATTCAGTCTCTCACTTTCACACATTTGGTTGCATTGCTTATATTCATGTGCCCAAGGACACTCAACATAAGTTGGATCCTCCAAGTTTGAAGGTTATTTTTCTTGGTTATTCAGATCATTCCAAAGGTTACAAATTTTATGATCCTTCTACTCAAAAGGTTATCATTAGTCGTGATGCTATATTTGATGAGAAGACTATGGGTGGCACATGATCGTTAGATGTTTCAGATAATACACAGTCTTTGCTTAGTGCATTTCCTTACTTGCTTTGTGAGTCTACTAATCCTGATGATCATAAACCTCCTTTACCTCCAAAGAAGATTGATGCGTGGTATCAAAGCATAGTTGAAATTAAAAATATCTATGGTTTTTAAGACCAACTATTCTAAGGAATAATGAGCATGCTAATTGTTAAAGGATAAACTTTGGTAGAATAATGAAGCCTGGAACCAATTCCTTGTTTTTCGAGCAATGTACACATCTGCGCTGAACTCCACAGATGACAGGTGGAGAAGAGAAATGATGATGATACTCAATTGCCTATACGATCCATCCCCTATGAATCACGAAAGAATATGGTTCTCGAATGAGTGTTATTGTTAAATCAAGATTGATTGATTCTTCAACATGTAGACTAATCTGAAACGCCTTGAATGGATGGAAAATTTAAAAGTACTAGAGGCCTTTATCTTTTGTCCATCCAGAAGGGATCCACTTATGATTACCAGTGGTCGGTAGATACGTTTAGATTGTTATTTCTAAAGGTAATCCCAGCTGACAAGATTATAATCCAAGGATGTCACAAATATCAAGATTACCGTATCCTTGGTTTTCCAGATATGCCATTTCCACAGTATAGGTTTTTAGACATAGATAGCAATTGGCCTACTTTATTCTACATGAATGTAATTGATATCCATCCCTGAAAAAGAAATATATAATGATATCCTGTTTTGAAAATTGTACATAGCATCTATTATATCCTATTGATGTTGATGTATCTCTACTTGTAAATATTTGCCATTTGTAAATATCCCTTACTTGTAAAAATCGTAGCGTATGGCTACTGATAATAAAAGATAACAACATCTAGATTTTGTAAAAATATTGTGCTCTTTGGCCCATCATTGTTTTACAAAATTAGTAAGATATGTTAATGTGAAAATGAAGCTGAAAAGTTTAAGTGCTAAACTAATTCATGAAGCTTATGATAACCGAGGGTAATACGCATATCGCTAGTCCGATTGAAATTTAGGAGAAGAAGCATCTCCTTAAGTAGGTTAAGCCACCAGAATTTGATGGCAAGGGCAAAGACATTGAATCAGAGATTTGGATTGAGACTATGGTGTACTACTTTACTATCGTGGGAACTACCCCTACTAATCAAACTATGATTGCCAAGTTGAAATTGATCGATGAGGCACACCTGTGGTGGAAACAATATTGTAAAGACCAAGGACTTACTGAGATAGCTATTACATGGGAAAATATGAAATAAGCTGTGAGTGATTGATATTTTCTACCAGTTTATCACACACTAAAAATGAATGAGTTATTTAACTTAAGACTGTTGGGAATGAGCCTGAAGGCATATTACTCAAAGTTTATCTCACTACTTAAATATGTACCTTCCATGACTATTTCTCAATAGGTGTCTAGGTTTTGTCATAGATTGAATGCTCCTTTGAACACACGCCTTGAATCTATGCGCCCAACAGATCTACAAGATGCTTTGATTCACGTAGTACCTCTTGTTTAGGAAATTTAGTCAAAGACAAGGAATAATAGGCTTTGGAATCAGAACAAAGGGACTTCAAGGGGCTATGCTAAGCAAGTCCAAGGTCAATGTCTACTTGGTCAAGGAAAGAGGGCCAAAACAAATGCATTCAGAAACTTCATACCTATGAGACGTAATTCAAGAGTACTTGGATGTTTCGACGTAATGAGCCAAACCATTCTAAAATATAGTATTCAAAGCTTGGCCAAATTCCTTGCCAAGGACAGTACAGAGATCAGAACCAAGCTTCAATTGCAAAAGGAAAAGCATCTGCTATAATTTTGAAAGAGCTTGAAGAAGAGGGAAACCCAATTATGGAAGCCGATATGGAGAGGGTATCAGTTCACACCACCCTCCATAAGAAAGGCCCAAATTGCCAGTTTTCGGTGATTCGAACATGAGCAGAATATCAGTGTAAGTCCTTTAAAATTTTGATTGACTATGGAAGCACACACTTGTTCATGTCACCAAAAAGTGCCAAGAAATCAAGTATACACATAATACCTACATCTAGGTCTCTTTGGGAACTTGCTAAAGGAAAAGAAATCTTGTCTACTCACCAAACTTGCAAAGTGATATTTAGCATGGGAAGAAATCTCTCTAAAATGGGATTTAGAATCATGAATTTAGGGGTCTATGAATGTCTATTGGGTATGGACTGGCTAATCCTCAATGACGCACATATTCAGTGCAAAAAAGGCTAGGTGACTTTTCAAAACCTAAAGGGGGGAAAAGTGATGACCCAATGTGAGGCAAGAAAACCCAAGATTCAACTAGCCAAATCATATCGCATAATAAAAGGGTTAAGAAAAGGATTACCTGTGTATCTCATAAAATTAAATAAGGTTGAGCAAAATAAACAAGACGAGGAAAACCATTTTGGTTGAAGGAATATGATGACATATTCCGAGAAGAGCTGATTGAATTACCACCTCCAAGAGAAGTCAATCAGGAGATCAGACTTGAACCAGGAGCCGCTCCAATTGCTAAGAGTTCATATACAATATCTATCCCTGAAGCAATTGAGCTAAAATATCAACTCAAGTAGTTACTAGATCAAGGATACATTAGACCCAGTAATTTGCCATGGGGAGCCCCAGTACTATTTATAAAGAAAAAGGATAGAACTCTCCACCCTTTGCATTGATTACCGAGGTCTAAACCAGGTAATAATCAAGAATAAGTATCCAATCCTCGAGCTACTTGATAGGCTGCAAGGGGTGAAAATCTTTTCCAAGATTGATCTCCGATCTAGTTATTACCAAATAAGGATCAAGGAAGAAGATATCCCCAAAACTACCTTCAATACCAGATATGGTCATTTTGAATTTCTTGTAATGTCTTTCTGTCTAACGAATGCCCGTGCTACATTTAACAGACTAATGCACGATATTTTTTTACCTTATCTTAATGAGTTTTCCGTAGTCTTCTTTGATGACATCCTAACATACTTCAAGAGAGACAAAGACCATGAGGTGCAATTGCGCATTGTGCTCGACACAATGAGGATGCACAAGCTCTATGCAAAGAAAAAGAAGTGTGACTTTTTCAAAAGACAAATGGAATATCTCGGATTCATAGTAGCTGAAGGAATCTTTGTAGACCTAGCCAAAGTAAGAGATGTTCAAGAGTGGCAACCTCCAATGACACTTAAGAAAGTGAGAAGTTTTTTAGGTCTGATTAGATGGTGTAGAATTTTCATAAAAAATTATGCCCTACTAGCTACACCTCTCACTAATTTGGTGAAAAAGCAAACTGCTATTGTGTGGACGCCCATTGAGCAAGCCAATTTTGAGTAGCTCAAGAAAAGTTTGGTAACAACACCCATTTTAAAGCTACCTGACCTAAGTCAAGAGTTTGAGGTCATAATAGATGCAAGTTCTATTGCATTAGGTTGTGTCCTTATGCAGCAAGGTCATCCGATAGCCTATTCCTCAAGAAAACTAAAAATCCATGAGAGAAACTATGCCACCCATGATCTCAAGCTATTAGTTGTGATCCACGCTCTCAAATTGTGGCAACACTATCTGCTTCGGAGCAAGTTTACTTTGGCCACTGACCACAAAAGTCTCAAATGGATCTTTACTCAATCGGACCTCAACATGAGGCAACATCGATGGATTGAAGTCTTGCAAGAATTTGATTTTGAAATCAATTTCAAACCTAAAAAAGATAATGTGATTACTGATGCATTAAGTTGTAAAGCTTTTGTGAATGTACTTATCATGGAAGAGCCATATAAAGGAGAGACTTTATCTACCATGATATCGATGCCTAGCAATCTAATCATTGAGCTAACCAAAGAAGGCAGACAAGGATCCTAAGTATCAGTCAATTCTTAGAGGAATCCTAGTTAAAAACACCAATCCTAAGCTCATAGTCAAATACCAAAATTTCATTGTGGATGATGGACTTGTCTATTTCAGGACAAGGCTTTGCATTCCCCTCATTCAAGTGCTGAAACAAAAGATATTATGGGAAGCCCATGGCTCCCCATTATTAGGACATCCTAGCTATGTAGAAACTCTTAATATAGTTAGGAAAAGTTACTATTGGGAAAGATTGAAGCATGATGTACTCAGATATGTTATTGAATGCCTAAGTTGTCAGCGGGTGAAAGCTGAGCGTGTCAAAATGGCAAGCAAGCTCCAACCACTTGACATTCCACCGATGAAATGGGAGTTCATAAGTATGGATTTTGTAGTTGGCTTACCTTCTATTCAAGGAGAGTATAATTCAATAATGGTGATTGTGGACATGCTGACAAAGGTCACTCATCTTATCCCAGTCAAGACCAACTACAAACCTTAAAATATTGCATGACTATTTGTGAAAGAAATCTTTAGGCTTCATGGATTGCCTAAACGGATTGATAGGACCTAAAATGGGCTGGCACTAGCTATAGCACTAGCCGGATCTCTGACATGCACAAGACAACCCCATGGCCTCACGGTCAGGAGCGTCTACAGGACACATTGCCCTGCCATCATACGTACATTTTTCATTTGTATCGTGTTTTGTAGTCTAACCCTTAACCTTCTCAGGCTCCTTAGAGGGAGACCCTACACATTTTTGTGTAATTCACCACGTAGAACAACATAGGAGGCACCCCTCGGCTGATTGTCATGCTGCGACTCTCCTACACCTTGGGGATTGGCCCCTCGATGCGTCACTAACACATATAACACATACGAAATAGAATCCACTATTGGTACCAATAGTATATCGTTCTAGGAATGTACCAGTCCTCACTTACTTGTCCCCTTATACCCACCGTCTCTAGACCTACAGCTTGGGTGCCTTACTCTCTCCAACATGGGTCATTTATACTTCAACCAAGTGCTATGCATGCAAGGAATAGATATTGTGTATATGATTCATGCAATAGTGAATGCTTTTTTTTGTGCATTAACAATTAGGGTTTAAAGATCAGCATATGTGTCAAGCAAAAAGAGCCCTTTTAATGAATTTCTGTTACTACGCAATGCTGCGTTAAAGGAACCTAGCACGAAGGCAAACTTCGTGTTGCTAGATCCATTATTTTCAAAATAAACCTCATTCTAAATGTTATGCATAAAGAATCAGACTTTTTATTATTTCAGTGTTTAAACTATGGTATACCATCATCATTCCCCTCACCGTTTAAATTTTGCTGCGGTGCATAGGTGTAGAGGGGTTTTTATATCATTTTTTGTACATAAAAGAAATAAATACGTACTTTAACACAAAGGACAAGGGCCAACCTAAGGCTTAACCTCATGCTTCAGCCCCATCAGGCATTCACATACATAGATCTTATTTTTCCATTTTTTTCGAATGCAAGAAACCATTTTTCTCATTTTTTTCTATTTATTTTTAATATAAAATATGTATTTTCTAGTTTTTTTCTGATGAGTGATCATTGAAACTAAAACTCGGCATTTTCCCTTATTTTATCCCATGTCCACTCATTTTTCCCACTCAAAATAAAAAAAACTACCAATTTCCATCAAATTTAGTATTTTTTTGGGTTTTGAAAACTTATAATTGTTTTAAATCAGTGCGGGTTCTGCATAACAGTGATTGGAGCCCTCAAAAATAATGCAAGGAGCATTCAAATAAAATTTCAGCCCATATGCACACCATTTAGACCATGAACGATAAAAAACAAGAAAATTTCTTTTATAAAATAGAGCATACCGCCTTTTTTGCGTATTTCAGGTTTTTTGAATAAATAATTGGGACTATGTATCGACCAACTAGCCATGGATTTCAAAATAGATCTTCAGCCTTCAGCCTCCTCAGCCTCTTGGAACAATCTGGTGCCTCCTAGACAAGCATCCATCAGCCGATTCTCTTCTTGATTCTTGCCACATGAAGTGCCTCTATGCAAGAGAGACAGGGAGGAGAGAGAAAGTCTAAAAATTAGAATTTCATTCCCTTCATCATATTGCACGTGGTTACCATCAAAATCTTGCCCTCTCTACATAGATCAGGGATCTTCCCTTCTCTCTCCACATGATTGAGCATACAAGAGGCATATACATCTCCAAAAAATGGGGCATCAATCAAAAAACGCCCCTCCCTACATCGCGACATGTTTTTGCATGTTTTCTTCATTTAGAGTTTCATTTCATTTCATTTATAAAATGTCCACTTTTTTAAAAAACCACTTTCACACTACTATGGAAGGGTTTTCAGCCTGTTTGAGGGTGCAAACGGACTCTGATTCGCGATCCGACTGGACGACTGGCTTTGTGATGCCAAAATCTATAAACTTTGGCCTTGTCATGCACTTTTTGGCTTCCAGATCCAATAGCTGTTTTACAATGCCAACCCTTGAGGGGATTAAATGGGGGGTCAACCGACCTCCGATCAACACACCGAGACTTGCGTTGGATTCCTGACATCGAAATGCATCTAGGAAAACTCTAGCTTGGCCATCCGCCACCATTTGATTTTTCATAAAAATTGGCTCTTTACCATCTTTCTAACACTTTTCGGCTCCAAAGCCGGGCTCCATCGCTACAAGAACGGGTCCAAATCGGGTCCTAAACCCAGCTCTCGTTGGTGACCATGGGATAGGGTGACTCAGCCCATCGAATCCCACGAACTAATCTGCATATAAACACAACCATAAAGAGCATAAAGCTGATACAGAAAATACACAATAAAACACATCACATCTCTCACCTTACCCCCTGCCAAAACCAAGGCATGAAATCCACGAGGAGTGGGCCTAGCATAAACTGGAAGAAGGCCAAAAGCTAGTCACTAACCAACTGCTACAACACAACCAAGATAAAAAGAACTATCAAAGAGGTCATCCTAAGTGGTGGTCTGAACTACCTACCTGACTAAGGACAACTCAACTAGGAGCTTCTACTAGGTGAGAACTCCTATAGCCTAATCAAGAAATAGTTTATTTTAGCACATTGTCCTTTAACCTCTTATTTTCCATACTTGGGTGTGTAAAAAGGAGGGAGCTGAGCATAGTGACCCAAGGAGAACAGGGCATCAGTCTTAAGTCCTGTCTCAGTATCCAAGAACCTACCAAGCCCTCGCAAGGTGACACTGAATTCTTTTCTATCACTCACTTTTATTTTCGCTCCAACCTTCTTGTATTCTTTGTTGTTCAGCTAGATGCCACCCCTTAGAAGACAAGGCATCGGCCCCGGGTCTTGTCTCATCCCCAGGAGCCTACCAGGCCTTCGCAAGGCGATAAACAACAGCTCAAGGATTTTTCGTTCTTTCCTTTTCTATTTTTATAGGGGTTAGAACCCCTTTTTACACACCTCTGTATATTCATATATTATCTTTCAAATATTGAGGGTGTTGCCTTTTTTCATGATTATTTTAGTAGGCTTCTCTAATTGCCTCACAACTAACAAGAACTCCTAGAAAGGCCACCTAGCAGGTCAGCAGAATAGGGTCACTAGAATTGCCTTCTAAAACAGGGCTTCCAATGCTTGACAATGCCTTGGAAGGAGGCAATGACTACTCAGACCTCCCCCAGATATATAAAGCCTAAACCTGGGATTTCATGCCTCGAGTGCCGGTCCCCAACAAACAAAAGAAAGTAACCCTTATATGCACATATATCATTAATTGCTTAAGGAGAAAGACTCAAAAAGGAGACGAAACCACCTGGAATGGCCACAAGAAGCTCCTTCGGTCGCAGCAAAGGCTCCCTCCACTAGCAACTTCACTAACCTGTATGATGCAATCACTACAACAAAAACCCATTAACTATACTCGCACCAAACAGACATGGGCCCTCTTGGCCTAAAGAAATAGCGCATTTCACTGCAAACTAGCTAGCTCTCTTGGCCTAAAGAAATCAAGCATGACACGACAAAACTAAGTGGTCCTCCTGGCCTAAAATGGATAGACCATTCTTATCCATGCAATACATGGTCTTCTTGGCATATACACCACATCCTATCAAACTAGCCAAGATACCGAAGATAGCATTAAATATGAGGACTAGCCTCATGCTACTCATGCGAGTCAGCTAAAAGCTTGATCTATGCCCTTTGTAGATCCACTAGCCCAAGCCTTTCTACTGATATCTCAATAATAATGAACATATCTTCTTAGATACTATGAGCTGAATGAATGAACTCATTGGGCTTATATATCTCATTTCCTTGGTTGTCATTCAAACGGATTGGTCATCCCAACTTTCCAGAAACTCCTACATGGAGAATCAAGGATTTATGATCATTCAACCCTTCCCTATTTGGATCATTACATGTATCAATGGTACAACCTAGACTAGGTAGAGCTTCAAACCTAGGCCCATCACATAGATGCATCTCAGGGCAGTCCCTATTGGCAGATGTAGCATTACGGCCTTTTATCACACCTACGTGGAAATCCATCAAAGCATGTCCACATGCAATTCCTGGCCCTTTATCTGACACACCAACCATACATTTAGAAAATTGGGTCTCCAAACCCATCTCATATTCCTTTTCATAGGCTTAGACTGCCCCATTTTGTCACATTGGTCTAATGGACTCAAAGTGGACTTATTGCAATAGCTAGATGGTCTCACATCCTTATGACTTCCATCAAGCACAGGTGGACCTTAGGCATGTTGCATCTTCTTCATATGAGATGTCTTCCCTTTCCTTTGTCCACTCTGCCAATTGCTTAGCCATAGGAATTATGATTTTACTAAAAAGAATAGCATCTACTCGAAAGTATGAGTCATCACTAAATTGAAAAGGCTTCTCAAGAGCCTTACTGGTAGTACAACTAGAACCACTGATAGCACACTTATCCATACTCATAGACTCGATGGTCTTATCAATGCCACCATCGCAACTACCCCTCATGGGAGCATTGCAAGCCTTGATGGGACTTACTAGGCTTGGAATATTTTTATCTCCATGGGGTATATCATCCCTACTATTGTCATTTTCTACTTGGAGATTTTGGCTACCAAGGTTCTCCTCATAGGCTGCATTGGTATCAACAAGCGAGCTATCTCCTTGTAGAAATGGTTGGAATCTAGGATGCACTTGTACTGAGCGGGAAAAACTCCAAAATTTTCCCCAACATCTCTGAATATGTCTCTCATAATTAATGGC
This sequence comes from Lygodium microphyllum, assembly GCF_053477565.2. Taxonomy (NCBI): domain Eukaryota; kingdom Viridiplantae; phylum Streptophyta; class Polypodiopsida; order Schizaeales; family Lygodiaceae; genus Lygodium; species Lygodium microphyllum. The sequence continues at coordinate 20,060,471 of NC_141136.1, read as the reverse complement.
ATGCATATTTGCTTCTCTTAACGACTTAGGATTCCGCATTCTCCCTTGGATTTGCATGTTAATCTCTAGGCCACTCAAAAAGAGCTCACATAGCACATCACCTAGCAATGCAGTAGCTCTTCTTGGCTAAAGCCTCAAAATATCATCAAAGGCTCTAGCATATTCTCTAATAGAAGGATATGAATCTTGCCTAATTTGCATCAGCTGACCTAAAACTTGGGTCATAGGCACTTTCTTCTCATATTCATCTAAAAATCGATCACTCAAATCCTCAAAGGATTTAATAGACCCCCTTGGGAGGCTCCAGTACCATTTTCTAGCCTCTCCCTTTAGGGTACTTGAGAATACGAGCATCCGATGAATATCATCATACCCACTTGCAAGGGAAGTTAGGTCGTATTCTCGTAAATGCACCATCAGATCCTCATTAACCAACCCATGAAACACTGGGAGATCCCTATAAGGAGGAGGGCATTTATTCCTTTCCTTCGAGATCAGCACTGGGGCATTTAAATCCTCATAATCATAACCTAACTCTAGTGTCTTATGGTCTCCAACCTCTTTCATTTCCACCTTTACTGGTGTAGGGAGGTTAATATTATCCTTGCCATCCCTTTCTACCAACTCACAGAGTGGTCTAGGGAGTCCTGTAGCTCTTAGCATGTCATTCCGATCCTTTCTTAGAGGATCTTCCATATCTTGCCCCTTCCTAGGCAGTTCCATGATGGCTTTATCTAGGAGCTTCTGCCCCTCATCAAAAGCATACTTATCCTTAGCAGTTAGGACCTGGGGACCGTGCCTTTTAAGCAACGGCTTTCCCTTTACAGCTAGGGCTTCTAACATCCTTGTGATACCTGAAATTTTGGCACAATGCCTCACCACATGGGATGTTTCATCCATAACTGCACTCCACTGTATGCTGAGTTTTCCCCATGGCACTACAGCTTTAGCATAATCACTTGTTGATGCCATGACCGCCATAGCTTCCAACATATCGGTCCCATGCCCTCTAGGTTGATGGATGGTTATACATGATTTCTCTTGAGTAGAGACCACACCAAGGTGAACCTCGGCCCATGCCATCACATTAGAGGATGGGATAACCACTAACTTGTTACTCTTCTCATCACCTAAATTATCTCCTGTAGAGGACTTATGCTCTACATAACTAACTTAGTCCATAAGTAAGTTTTGTATAGGGAAAGCCAAGTTTTTCCATCCTTGAACAAACCCCATTTTATGGTTAGCTTAGCACACTCCTAATGGAAATTATAAAGATAGGTCCCTTCATGACCTAGATTCAGAGACCGCCACTTGTAGGCAGCTCCCGGTAGACGCACTACTCATGGGACCTCAAATGGGCCAGTACTAGCTATAGCACTAGCCAGACCTCTAACATGCACAAGACAACCTACGGCCTTGCGGTCAGGAGTGTCTACATGACACATTGCCCTGCCATCGTACGTACATTTTGCATTTGTATCGTGTTTTGTAGTCCAACCCTTAACCTTCTTAGACTCCTCAGAGGGAGACCCTACACATTTTGGTGTAATTCACCATGTAGAATAACATAGGAGGCACTGGGCTGATTGCCACGGTCGTGCTGCGACTCTCCTATACCTTGGGGATTTGCCCCTCGATGCGTCACTAACACATATAACACATACGAAACAAACTCCACTCTTGGTACCAATAGTATATCGTTCCAGGAATGTACCAGTTCTCACTTACTTGTCTCCTTGGACCCACTATCTACACCTACAGCTTGGGTGCCTTACTCTCTCCAACATGGGTCATTTATACTTCAACCAAGTGTTATGGATGCCAGGAATAGATACCATGTGTATATGATTCATGCAATAGTGAATGCTTTATTTTGTGCACAAAAAATTAGGATTTAAAAATGTGTTGTGCAAAAACAGTCCTTTTAATGAATTTTCGCTAATACACAATGCTGCGTTATATGAACCTAGCATCAAGACAAACCTTTTGCTGCTAGATCCATTATTTTCAAAATAAACCGCATCCTAAATATTATGCATAAATAAAACAATTAGACTTTTTATTATTTCAGCGTTTAAACTATGGTATAACATCATCCTCCCCCTCAGCGTTTAAATTTTGCTGCGTTGCATAGGTGTAGAGGAGTTTTTTTGTCATTTTTTATACCTAAAAGCAATAAATACACACTTTAACACAAAGGACAAGGGCCAACCTGAGGCTTAACCTCATGCTTCAGCCCCATCAATCATTCACATGCATAGATCTTATTTTTCTATTTTTTTCGAATGCAAGAAACCATTTTTTTCTATTTTATCCTAATTTTCCTATTTATTTTTAATAAAAAATAGGTATTTTTTGGTTTTTTTCTGATGATTGATCATTGAAAATGAAACTCAGAATTTTTTCTTATTTGATCCCATGTCCACTCATTTTTTCCCACTCAAAATTAAAAAAACTACCAATTTTTATCAAAATTAGTGTTTTTTCGAGTTTTGAAAACTTATAATTACTATAAATCAATGTGGCTTCTGCATAACAGTGATTGCAACCCTCAAACATAATGCAAGGAACATTCAAATAAAATTTCAGCCCATATGCACACCATTTAGACCATGAAGGATAAAAAACAAGCAAAATTCTTTCATAAAATAGAGCATACCGCCTTTTTGGCGTGTTTTGGGTTTTTTGAATAATTAATTGGGATTGTGTATCGACCAACCAGCCATGGATTTCAACATAGATCTTCAGCCTTCAGCCTCCTTAGCCTCTTGGAACAATCCGGTGCCTCCTGGACAAGCATCCATCAGCCGATTCTCTTCTTGATTCTTGCCACATGAAGTGCCTCTATGTAGGAGAGAGAGGGAGGAGAGAGAAAGACTAAAAATCATAATTTCATTCCCTTCATCATATTGCACGTGGTTACCATCAAAATCTTGCCCTCTCTGCATAGATCAGGGATCTCCCCTTCTCTCTCTACATGATTGAGCATCCAAGAGACACATACATCCCCAAAAAATGGGGCGTCAATCAAAAAACGCCCCTCTCTACATCAGGACATGTTTTTGCATGTTTTCTTCATTTAGAGTTTCATTTCATTTCATTTATAAAATGTCCACTTCAAAAAAAACCACTTTCACACTACTATAGAAGGGTTTTTAGCATATTTGGGGGTGCAAACGGACTCTGATTCATGATTCGACTGGACGGATGCCTTCGTGACGTGGAAATCTATAAACTTGGACCTTGTCACACACTTTTTGGCTCCCAGATCCACTAGCTGCTTTACAATGCCAATCCTTGTGGGGATTAAATGGGGGGTCAAACAACCTCCGATTGACGAACCGAGACTTGCGTTGAATTCCTGACGTTGAAATGCATCTAGGAAAACTCTATCTCAGCCATTTGCCACCGTTTGATTTTTCATGAAAATTGGCTCTTTACCGCCTGTGATAGTTTTCGGCTCCAAAAACGGGCTCCATTGCTTCAAGAACGGGTCCAAATCCGATCCTAAACCTAGCTCTCACGGATCGTTAGTGACCACAACTCTCTTTTTACATCACATTTCTAGACAAGCCTATTTGAAGCAATTGGAACCTAGCTTTGTTTTTAGCATAGCATACCATCCCCAAACTGAAGGTCAAACAAAGCGGGTTAATTAGGTCATTAAAGATATATTGAGAGCTTACTATTCCAAAGAACCATCAAGGTGGATACAATATTTTTCCTGAATAGAATTTTCCTACAATGCGTCATATCACTAGAATATTCAAATGACTCAATTTCAAGCTTTGTATGGGCAAGATTTTTTTACACCACTGAATTTATCTAATCCAACCCTAAAGGTTGAGGCTTCTAAGAAAATGCTAGAAGATATGGATGATCATGTCAAAACTATCAAACAAGACATCCAAGCTACCAAAGACTGCCAAGAAGCTTATGCTAATCTAGGATGACAAGAGCATATCTTCCAAGAGGGAGACATGGTTTTCATCCATCTATGCCAAAAGAAGAGTTTTCTGTCATTGGGAAAGTTCAAAAAGTTGAGTCTAAGGTATTGTGGACCATACAAGGTTCTCAGATACCTAGGAGCTAATGCCTACAAATTGCATCTTCTTGATCATGTGAAATTCCACAATGTATTTCACGTTAGTCTTTTGAAAGCTTATGTGGCAAATCAAGATCATATTCTTGATGACCAGCAAATTGTAATGCCTGGTCAAGGAGCCTTTAAACTCTAGTCTGATAAGATTCTAGATGTAAAAGAGAAACCTCTGAGAAATAAAACCATTAGAGAGTATCTTATTTAGTGGGAAGACTATCTTGAGGAGGATGCCACTTGGATAGAAGAGACAACCCTAGGAAAACAATTTCTACAGTTCTTTTCGAGATGAGGACATCTTAATACCTCTAAGGAGGAGAGGATATAATATTCCTACCACAACGTTTCATATATAAAAATGAATTCGGGCTTGAGGCATTTTAAAAGTTACTTATCAAGCTATCACTTTAGCGACTACATGTAATTTTCCTAATATCGAGTCTTGCATTAAATCAATTCCGCAATCCGACAAAGAAGATGCCTCAATGTTCCGAGCCAACAAAAAGCAAAGACGCCTCGTAAATAATATTACGATGACTTGATCATAAATTTTCTCGTATTATATTTGATTTAGCATTCCAGATTCCATTTAATGCGTCAAAGATCGCATTGATTTCGTAACCGCAAGAGAAATCACAAAAGTCTTAATCAATAGATGAATAACGTGCAAAAACAAGCATGATATTGAGTAAGCTAAGTATCAAAGAGTATGATATGACTTTATAAACTAGATAATTCATAAGATAACTTGGCCAAAAAAACCACTAAATGAAGTCGTTTTGAAGAAAAAAAATACGTTTTTGAAAAAATAGGTCAAAATTCATGACTTTTTTATACTTGGAAGGAGAGAAAGAATTTTAAAATCATCCCCATGCCACCATCCAACACGTAGGTAATCAAAATACTTTTTTCATAAAGCTTACTTGGCCCTTGAGTGACAAGTAGCCAAAATAATGAGTGGACTACATGCTCCCCCTCATGCCTATAAATACACCCCCTCTCCTTCACAAAGAAAGCAAGAAGGAAGACCTCCTAATGATGGAAAATTTTCTCTACTTCTCTTTTCCACTGTAGCTTGAGCCTTGAAGGAGGAAAATACCCATATTCTACCTCATTTCCGTTTTCTCTATCCCTGGTTACATCTACCTCCCATACAGCCATATCGTTAAGCAAAACACTGGAAAAAAAATTTCAGATGACCTCCAACTCTCCCTAAGCTACCACGTCAATTTCGCCTTACATCCATGGCTCCACGAGGTCGCAGAAATTCAAAAAGCCTATTTGAAGAAAGGGAAATAAGGAACGTGGTCAATGGAGAAAATGATGTGATAGGAATTGGCAAAACCCCCGTTATAACAAACCTGAGAGAGGAAACATCTCATTTGTTTGGAAAAAAATAATGTTTTATAAGCTTATCGCTATATTTGACTTTATACGATTATAAACACATTCTAAAGAAAATGGACCATATGAATTGCTGCTTAGGAAAATAACACATAATTATCACTGAAAAGACTCTTTGACTTGGAAAAGGATTAGATGCCTATCATTAAGAAAATATCGTAATTATGGTTTATTTTGTGATGTTTGTTGCTATTTCATTGATGATGCATGTGATTATAATAACAAAAAAAGGTAGACATGTTAGAGAAGGGAATATTTTATAAATTTTCTCTGAAAGTGACTTTCTCTATTTCATTTTGCTAATGATAAAGAGACGCATATGTGTCTTATAATAATTTATAGAAAATCATTTAGATAATATCATGAAATAACCAATGCATTAAATCAACATACAATTGTATAGGAAAATATATACTAGACTCGTATATATTAGGTGTGGAATAATATAATTTGATGTATGAAAGATGAAAGAAAAATTACACTTATGATTTGTTTTAAAAAAAACAATTATCATTGTAGTTAGGATATAGCTAAATGAAATTTTTTATTTCTAGATCAACGTTGAAAGCTCTCAGCAAATGATCAGACATCATTGATTAAACCATAGAATAAAATAAAAATTATTTTCTTACTAAAAACACACATAATATTTATATTAATGATTATATTAGTGAGACTGCCAATATCATGAGTTGACCCACGTATGAATCAATGAAAAAATCTAACCTAAAATATCAAGAATGTTGAAGCAAAAACAACTATGAAATAGTCAATAACCCTAAAACTATCAATATCAAAAAATAAATAAATATTAGAAGTATGCATGGCTTGTTGGACATTGATAAAAATTTGTCAATATAAATTCTAAAGTCTAAATACACTTGGAAAAGCATTTGAAATCCTGCTAAGCGTGAATTAGGGCAGGGCAACGCATGAATTGCCTGCCATAGGTATAAATGCCCATATTATCTTTTAGGGATAAAATATCAAACTTTTCATATGAATAAAATAGACTTCAAATTCGCGACATAACTTGCGGATTCCAAAACAAGAGTTGCAAGTAGGAAGTGAAACCGTAAGAATAAGGTGGGACCTTAAAAGAGAAACCATAGATTTGGGTGGGGCTACTTCCTAATGCTAAAAACACTTGCTGTTGTTTCTTTTTTATTTGTGCATACATTAATGGTTGCACGTGAGATATTGATTGTGCTTACAGCAGTTAGATCTGATTGTAAATATATAATCAGGATAATAAGAGGAAAGATCGCGCTATACCTCCCCCACGGCTAGATGTAGACCCCTCCTCCAAGGGGGATTTTTTTGTACTGCTGTGAGGAGCTTTGGACCAGCCCGGATGATGAGAGGTCGCTCGGTGAGGAATCTGTTAGGCATAGGAGGAGGTGGGAGTGGCAAGGGGGCTCTGGTCGTAAATCTCTCCATCGCTCCTAAGAACTGTTTGACCCTCACACGAATCAAGATGGGATCTTGGAGTCCTCGGTACTAGTGAAGGGACGAAAATATTGGAGGGTTTCTTTTCTTCTGCACAGATAGAAGGGATTTTCTGGTGAATGGAGGTTTATCTTCTGTGTAGGCTTTTGTGTAGGCAGAAGGGGAAAATCATTGTGAATAACTTTGTGAAATATGTTTTTCCAAAAGATTGTTTTCTCTATGTTAGTGTTGTGCCCCAAAAATTATGTGAAGGACCTATGATAATGGGTTAATTAACGAAGCTGCTTTTATATGCCATAACTTAATGTGATATGTAATTATAAAACTAAAGAAAACCATTTGTGGGAAGCGGGTGGGCGAGATTCCTGACGGATCCACCCTATGGATGGGTTATCTAGGTAAGCTAGGAGCTTTTCTCAAGAGATCGAACAAAACGTTAAGTAGGAAAAAATTAGGTAGAGCCGAGTGTTGACTTACCTAGGGTCAGGCCTTGAAACCATGATTAGTAATTATCTTAGGGAAAAGTTGAGGTGGTTGTGCCAATACTCCATTAAGTTTCCTTGAATCCTAACCAGTTGTTGGAAAAAATTGTTGCACTCCATGAACCAAGGGTAACTACGATTGCTCTAGTTAGACGAGAGTCTTTTTGGGACACCTTCCATGGAGCTAGCCGATACATCGAGACCTCAATTGTTAAATTAGGACCCTGAGCTTGTAGGTTGATCCTCGCAGGGACGACTGGTACCTTCCATTATAGGGCGGACTTTGGGAAACCTAGACAATATACCCCTTGCATTCTTGGGAGTGCTGGGTAAAGCCGTCAAGGATAGTTCCCTGATGGACCACTAAAATATGCTGCTAGGGAATTGTTAGGTAGGCACGTGACAAAGGATGAGAAAATGGCTGCATTAGAAGCCAATAAGACTTGGGATCTAGCACCATTACCTAAGGGCAAGAAATCTATTGGCTGTAAGTGGGTTTACAAAATCAAACATAATGCAAATGGTTTTGTTAGCCAGTATAAGGCTAGGCTAGTTGGAAAATGCTATTTTAGGGTTAGGATTTGCACCCTACTTTGCATTTTAGGGTTTCCATAGTTGTGAATTAGGGTTTGTGCCTTCTTTTGGGTATCCTTCCCACTTAGTGGGATCTAAGTTGGTCAATCCTTGAAGCATGCTTGTATCTTAGCCTAATTAGACCTAGCCTACGTTAATCCAATCACTGATACATGTGCACAATCCACACAACATGTGTAGGTACAATAAATAGAACTACAAGTGTTATACAATGTGCACCATAGCTCTCAAAAAATAATACATCCATGATAATTGGATGATATCCATGAGTATAAAATAATACACAAGTTCCCAAAATAATACAATGTAGCTTCACAAAAATAATATCCACCAAAAAATAATAGTGGGCACTTGTGCTTCTACAATCAAAATATGGTTAACATAGAAGAATAGTAATAACTTGAAGTAGAAGATGATGAATTTGAGTAGACAATTGAGCTAGGGATTATGCTGGATAGCTCTAGTCCATCAAGAGGATGTGTAGGTTTAGACAGGGTGGATGTCATGAGGTTGCACGTCTAGTTATGATAAGGTCGAGAGGATTACTCGTACATAGAATTTTAGTATTTCTAGTGAATGGCATGTTAATCTTTCATTTTTCCATTCTTTAATTAATGTAAGTACTTGTTTTCAAGACATGATGCCAAAAGTCTCAGTGTATGTGATTGTAACTCAAGATGGTATAAGTAGTAGTATCAAGAAATTATCTTGTAGGGTCAAGAGTAAAAGAATATACTTGAAGACAAGTTAAAATGTGAAAGGGGATGAGTTTGTGGGATGCCCATGATCATGTAAATGAGGCGTATCTAGTGTCCATGGGATAAGCTTTAAAAAAAAGGACTATGTCCAAGAGTAAGTGGGGGAAAAGGGAGACCTTTGTGGACGAGGAAAAAATGGAGTAGCAGAGGGAGGGTGTTCCGTATAATATTTTCAACTTGGACATGTCTTGCTACAATACAAATTAGAGTAGCAACTAGTCTATTATCCATGGTATCGTCTTTGTAATCTAAATAAGGTTTTGATATATTCTTGTGCTCTCACATAAACAAGGAATAAAAGGGTTACATGCTATATACAACAAACATAGTGTGCTATCCTCAATCTATAACTTGTAGAAGGTCAACCACTTGGAGTATTTGCTTGCCTGGATGTGGTAGATGTATGGTCTATGCTTTGTGCATACTTTTGGGGCTACTTAAGCGTGAATTTTAGGTATTTTAATAAACAAAAAATACAAGAATGAAGTGAAGAACGAAGACTCATACAAAATTTTCTTGAGAATGAGTGTATATTGACTCTCAATTTTTACCTAGATGTTGGTAACCTCTTGTTTTGTCTTGTTTTCTTGAATTGAGCAAGTATTTTGAGGTGATTAGCATTGGATATGGTTTATATACAATTGAGTCTTGACTTATATTAGGATTTTTATCAAGTTATAGTCTCAGAGTGTTTTGGGCAATTGTTTGAAGTTACTATTCATGCTTATGGCATTGGAGGCCAAAAAGTTGCTTAATTGAACTATACATGAATCAAAGCATCTTGATTGCACCTTTATCCATATCTTTTGAATCTGTAACTCTTTACAGCCTTCTTACTTAAAGGCCCATTATTCAAGCTTTCTTCCTTATATGTCGTGACAATGCAACAAAATTTAGCTAAAAATTTATCAAAATTTAAGATGAAATTAACACCATATTAATGGAGTTTATGCCTAAAAGAACTTGCAAATTTATCAAGAAATTAGATTTGATTTTCAACAATTCCAAATAAGTTAAAAATTTGAAATAATTCTTAAAAAATTATGTATAAGTCAAGAAAGTTGATGGTTAATAAAATAATTTTTGAAATTGGAATTGGATCCATGACACTTCTAAACTAAGCTCCAAAAATAATAATATGTATCATTTTAATTTAGAAAAACTATAGTAAATTCTTGAAAATTCACTTTGCTCTAGTAAGGCAATGGTTAACTCAATTTAAGCTACCCTAAGCAAATCGCATGTGTGCATAGGGTCTTTTATTTTTATTTCTTATTTATGTAAACATTTTAAAAACAAGGGGATGATTAAAATGCCTTATGGCAATCAAATCGTAAGATGGTCTTAAGCCCTTAGTTTTAAAAAAATATTATAAAAATAGAAAAACATGAACAAGCAAAATGCATGATAGCCAATAGAATTTGCAATGGGATTAATTCATGCCCTTAGATTTTAAGTTTTTATTTTTTTCAAAAAAAATTAAAAAATAAAATGAATGAAAATCGTGATGGGCCATCCTAATTTAGCCATAACTTAATCCTTCATGCTTCTTTTTTAAGAAAAGAGAGTTTTTTTTTGTTTTAAAAATGACCTTTCAATGGTCCCGATGACAAACCAAAGGCGCACACACACAAAACACATACACATATAGAAATATAATATATTTGGCTTAGAATGACTGAATATATATGAGAAAAATATATCTAGTCTAACACAACTAAATATTTGAATCAAGAATAATATATTTTATGGCTGATGACCATCCTCTATTGATTGTGATATGATAATGAGAGTATTTTACCTCACAAAAGAGATAAAGGAGATACTTCTAAGTGCTTGAGAAAAATAGTACATAGCTTTGAGAATGAATTAAGAGAAGAAAAGAGAGAATTTTATACTCCATTGAGTTGAGAGGTGGTGTTTAATTGCCTAAGGTGGGCTGAGAACAAGAATTCAGGTGGAATTTTTATCATTAGATCTAGAAAATTGAGAAACCTCCAAGATCGCAAGCTCCTTGGTCAACAAGATCTGTTACTATTGTGTTTCTTAAGGAGCCACAAATATCTTATACAATTTCATAAGAAGAGAGTCCCTTGAGGCCTTAAGCACTTGCTTAAACACTCAAGCACATGATACAAATGCTCAATGCATAAACTTCAAAAGCACCATCCCATATGTCACATAGGTCAAAGAAAATGTCATGGTCTTTAGTCATGCCACTAGGGTGTAATTTGATCAAATAGAGGAATAACTGCCTTCTTGAGAACCAAAATGTTACTCTTTTAAGCCGCTTTCACTCACCACACTGAAGAAGTATGCATGAGCACATGGCTTATGCATTTGAGCATAATGTTATGTTTCTTATTTGAGCATTAGGATGAACCTTAAAGCACCTAGGTATGTGTAGGTTTAGTGCCTAAATACATAATGACTAGAAACCTTACACAACACTCACACCCATGTGTACACACTCTTGAGGATTATCCACACCATTGCATGCTCATAAGTAGGTACTTGTCCATGTGATAAGATAGGCAGTCCTCATATGGAATGCTCTATCACACATAAGGCACCTCACTAGGAGCAAGCACAAAGAACTTATCCACCTGTGACCTGTTTGCATTATAGAGCTTCCAAGAGAAGGTAGAAGAAAAACAATCAAACTATAATGAATGTAGCACATGCATCTTTTATACATGACCTTGAAAAGAAATCCAACATGTACATGTTTGATAGTATGCTCTTTAGGCTTTGGCTTCCTCAAAGCTCCACAACTTGGCACTTCTGTCCATAAGCATATAAGCCTAAGAGGAAGCAACTATAGGTGCAAAGATAATATCCTCAAGACATAAGCATAACAAAATTTTGAGATCATTTAGACCTCCAAGGTCCTAAAAACATAGTAACCACACCCAGAATCCCAACAATAAAGTGAGACAAGTCTCATCAAGAGGTTTAAAGATAGACCAACCAAAATTTTTGCTAGCCACCATTCTAAGATATTTTGGCATAAGTAATAGATGCATTTAAAATATTAGAAAGTATGCACTTGCTAGATGGGGGATTTAGCTTTTGGAAATTACAACTAGCTCCACACCTTGTGACCTAGGATTGTGCATGTAGACAAGGCCTAGTGAGGGATAATATGAACATTGATTTACTAGTACCTAGGAAGCAATGTAGTAGTGGCTCATGCTCAACCGCCAAGATCCATGGACAACTTATTGCTTCAAGCATTTCAAGCAAGCACAAATGGCTATCTCTCACCTAGCCAATGTGATTCCCACAAGTTCTCGTAAAGCCCCCACTCCCACAAGCAAAGCCCCAAATCCCATAAGCCTGCCTGTAAAAACCCCAATTCTCGCAAGCCCTCGTAAAGCTCCATTCCCGCAAGTTCTCGTAAAGCCCCCACTCCCACAAGCAAAGCCCCATTCCCACAAGCCCTCCCATAAGCCCAAATCTGGCAAGCCCCGGTACTCTCAAGGATCCACATTTCGGTGAAGGGATCTCCTACGTACAAGGGAGAAGGGCAAGATCTTGAGGCTGCTTACCAAGGCTGGAGGAAATTCACTGATCGCGTAAGGGTAAAGACAAACCGGAAGTCCATAATCACGCCTACGATGGCCCCCAAGAAGTCGCAAGGCACACCTGTGGGAGATTCTTCTCCTAACATTTACGTGGATATCTCCTAACATTTACCTAGGTTTTTACTATTTTGATTCCACGCAAAAGTAATGCATTAAGCACGATAACTTCATGGATTAGGAAGCACCTATGCATGTTCAAATTCACCTAACCTAGTTAAATGCAATTGGAAAAAAAATTGACTATCTGAACAATTACTAGAATTACATGCAATTGGGCCATTGGTATTTTCAATGTGATGAACGAAAATTGTCTATCCATCTTACGACCTTATTAGTATGTTGCCTTGTCGTGCATTTCAAAGTGACGAGCCTAGAACACCTATTTCCTACCATTATAAGGTTGAAATCATTAAGTGCACCTTTGACTAGACATGGAAAGATTAAGCGTATGCCGCATCTTTTAGACAATATCTTCATTGTAATGATTCATTAGGGAAAGTCGTTAACACCCATAGGAAATAGCATGAGCACAGAAATGATTCTATGAACTTGCACATGGCATGTGCTTGTAAAATGGAATAGGTTAACTCTAGCTTTAATTGGTATGAACTTCATTTAACTACGTGTAGTTAGGAAAGGGTTGCATGTTGCACATTCATCGTGCGTAAAATTCATTCATCAAGAATTGCATTTAGGAAAAGTTGCATGGCTTAGGAAAAGGTTGTAGGCATGATTCTTGTATGTAAGTCCTAGTAGGTTCTATGAAAGTTGTTCTGCAAATTATCATGCGTTTTGATTTTAACAAGAAAGGTTAGGGTTATTGCGAATCTAGTGGTATAATGAATCGCGTGTTTACGTGTATTGTGACATGTTGCAACTAGTTTTCTCCTTTAGATCAAGTTTATCATCTCTAGGAATGGCTCGTTCTTGTCGCAAGACAAGTAGATCAAATTATCTAAATCGCCTAACCCGCAAGGGATTCGTATAGGCATGGTTCAGACGATACGATAAAAAACCCCAAGTTCTAACTAGGGTTTAGCACGTTAAGGATTCAGCCTAGTTTTGCACTTGTTGTCAAGTCGAAACCCTTGAACCGAAGGTCCTACCCACATTCACGGAATGTTGCGTCAATTGGACGCTCATGCAAGTAACGATCTAGGGTTTCTACCCTAAGGATCAGTCGTCCAAATACTAAAACTCGGATTGAGTTGGAATCCCTAGGACTGAACGTTGTCGGCCTAGTGCAATTAGGATTGGGTAGGGTAAGAAGACACCCTAAACCCTGCTTCTTGTCTAATCATAACTCCTTAACCAGAAAACGCCGTTCAATGGGTAAAATGATCCCTTAGAATAGATGCGACACTTGTACAACTAGTTGCAACATCGCATGGTATTGTGGTTTGATCACAAGAGAGTTTTGCTATTCCTCGAAATGAGGTTGGTAGGTTCTTGCACAAGTTTAACTTGCAAGAGGATGAGTAATCATCCTGTTACATCACCTTTCTTGGGGAAAATTTCCAAGTTAAGGAAAGTTAGGTATTTTTCTTAGAAGCAAAGGATCAATCAAGGTAGAGCAACACGGTCGCCAAGATTTAGTGTTGATTTATGAAACCTAAAGTATTGGTTAAGTTGGGTTAACATGGTATGGCCCTAACCCAAGGACAAAAGGGTGAATAAAAAACCCTTAGGGGATCTTGCCAAGTCACAATTGATCCCGGATCGAATGCTCGATGCATTCGGAGAGAAGGATTTACTCCTTAGCAGTTGGCCAAATAAACAACCACTGGAATTGATTGTGCTTGTAATAGTTTAGGAGCACTGTTTGCATTTGTTTGCTTGAAGAACTAAAGGATGGAAAGATATTTAATGCTTCAGGTTGAAGGCCTGAAGGGAGAGGCAGTTTCAGTTACCCCCGACTGTCTGCCTAACCCTAGCCAAGGGGGTTGTTAGCCGCACCAGGAACGTGGACCGAACCCACTGCATGAGGTCTCTCCGTTGAGCACTACTTGGAGCAGGAGGATGCTTGGGTGCTAGGGAGGGCTCTGGCCATAAATCCCTTGCCTTCCAAGCCCTACACAAGAGGCCAATATGACTCGGGATTGGATCTCGAGGCCCACATACTAGTCTACGGGCGGAATCTTAGATTAGTAATCCCTATGGATTGTTGGATAGCCTTCGAGAAAATTATGGATTGCCTTCGGGCAGATTATGGATTAGCCTATGGGCTGGACTTTATGGATGTATTCCAAAGATAAATAAGATAACATGTTGAGAAGGAACTTGTTTGACATTGTTTTTCTATGTGAAGTTCTAAGATTACGTGAAGGAACCAGTGTCTAACTAGCTAATTAAGGAAGTTGCTTGATGCATGTCCAACTAAATGTGATAGGTAATTAGAAAACTAAAGAAACTTTGAGGAAAGTGTGGTGGATGTGGCCATGGGTCCGTCCTATGGATGGGTGGTCCCGGTTGGCCGGGAACTTTTCTCAATCGAAATGGACAACAAGGAGCTCTTCTCAAAGGAAATGAACAACAAGGGCACTGACCTAGGGTTTAGGTTACTAGAATCCCGATTTATGCTGTTTTAGGGGAATGGAATGGGACTATGCCTTATGGGTAGAGAGATGGAGCCTTGCGTCCCTCTCGTTTCCCATTCTTCTTGAACCAAGTGCAACATGAATCCACTTCATCCTTGGCGTTTCTACGTAAAGTAGTTCGCTTGGGATTCGACGCTAGCTGCTGTTTAGGAAAGTGACCATTAGGAGAAACCCTGATTCAGGTCGGTCCTAAGTGGAAACAACTGAAATACTTCCGCTACGTGGCATACTCGGGAAGTCCTAGATTGCAAACCCTGTAACATTCCATGGGAGTGACGGGCGGAGCCTTCTAGACTCTCTTCTCGATGGACTGCTAAGACGTGTCCTGAAAGGGAACAGGTGGACACACTACACCGCATTTGAAGCAATTTAGTTACACCATCCTAAAATGTCCAATGTAATGAATCACCAAGCAATGTATGTCAAAGAGAATTTGCTAAGCCAAAACAATGTATTCATGTGTGTTCATCTCAAGTTCATTAAGCAGAAAGAATGTGTCAAGAAGGTTCGAGCAAAAAGCATGTACCACACATCAACAAAAGGGACAAAGAGCATAACCAAGGTAAAGAGTATGAAGACAAAAAGAACTAAGAAGACCAAGAAGGAGTCCAAGAAGATCAAAGACACCCAGAAGATTGAGAAACGAAAAGGATGCCAAAGAAGCATGAAAAAGATAAAGAACTTTCTACTGCTCTGTTGCTGAATTTCCCATAGTGGATGTAAAAACGGT
The DNA here is from genome assembly GCF_053477565.2 of Lygodium microphyllum. Taxonomy (NCBI): domain Eukaryota; kingdom Viridiplantae; phylum Streptophyta; class Polypodiopsida; order Schizaeales; family Lygodiaceae; genus Lygodium; species Lygodium microphyllum. The sequence continues at coordinate 20,044,768 of NC_141136.1, read as the reverse complement.
ACCAATATGTAAAGTTTCAAGCTTTAACTTGACTAGGCTGCCAAAGAGCTAGTCTCCCGAGCCATGTCATCATGTAGGGGGGGCAAAATCCAGCAAGGGTAGAGACTCATCATTTGAGGGGGAGTGTTGAGAAATCAAATGATGTGTGCCCATAGAGTCTTAATCTATGCCCTGAAGAGGCTAGAAGATAGACAAATGATGTATGCTCTAGGAAGAGATGTTCAGAATCCCATATGCACAATGAGGAGAGTGGTACTATCCAAAAAGCTATAAAGGCATGTACTTAATACTCATTTTAAAAAAATTGGAACTATTAATTTGAGTTACTCAAGAATATCTTTATGAGTCCAAGCTAATCTATCTTAGAACCTAATTCACTTAAGTTACAATCTCTCATTTTGATAATGTATCGTGTGTTTGATTTGCATCCACCATAGCTAACTAGCTCTAGATCTCTATTTTTCCAACAATGCTTTATTCCACTCAAACATATAGTTAAAGGATAACAAGTTCATCAATGGCAATGCTCTTTTTGATAGAACATTAATAAATCTCCGATAATATCCCACTAATGAAAGAAAGTTTTGTACCTCTTTTGAAGTTTGTGGTGGGATCATAGAAACTATAACCTTTATCTTTTCAGGGTCGGTTGCAATACCAGCTGAAGTAACCACATGGCCCAATAACAATCCATAGGACACCCCAAAGACACATTTCTAGGATTCAGAGCAATGCAAAACTATCTATAATGCTCAAAAAATTTATGTAAAATAAATAGTTTCCTTTCCCTTATGGTGGTTGCCTCCAGATCGTCAATGAAGACTTTTAACTCCTTAGGGGAGATATCACCAAAAGTCTTACCAATTGTTCATTTTGCCAAGAACCAAGCACACTGCATAACCCAAAGGCCAACACATGATACACAAAAGTACCAAAGATAATGATAAACATCGTTGTTAATTTTTCTTCCTCCGCAATAGCCATTTGATTGTATCCAGCAAAGTAATCCATAAATAAATAGGTTTTCCTACTTGCTAACTAATCTAGAATCTAATCCATGAATGACTAATGGATAGTAATCCTTAACCATCTACTTATTAAGCTCTCTAAAGTCTATGCAAAGCCGAATCTAATTATTATTCTTCTTCCTGATAGCAACTAGTAAACACCACTCTGTGTGTTGAATCAAAAATATCATCCCAACTCTTCGTAGTTTTGTTTGTTCTTTGAATAGCCCATCCCTTAATTCAAAAGGCATATGCCTTACTTTTTGGAGCACATGGCAGATATCTTCCTTTAAAGGAATCATAACTTCAAGCAAAGATGTCATGAAATTCCTGAATCAAGGATACATAGTCCTTTCTTTCTTCCAAATTGAGCATGGACCCTGATTTGATTGGCAGTGAATCATTCAGCGTGCCAAGGTCTAACTCAATTACATCCACACCTCTTATCCTCTCTTGAGATTCTATTGGCTCATTCAAAGTTACTTGATAGATATCATCTATAGTGGACCCCTCATTGGATTCATCACTTAATGTGATGATTCACTTGCAGATGGAGCATCTAATGTATCTAACTCTGACGAGGATAAAGGAACTCTCTCACTTTGAGGAGATTCATGATAGGCATCTACTACTACATGTCTAGCACCTCTACTAGAGATGAACCAACGAGTGGGTATATCAACTTGAAAATCTTCTTGTAAGATCCAAGTCCTGCCTAGCATTACTTGATAGCTAGGTTGCCCTACAAATCTAATGACCCTAAAGTCCAAAATGCATTCCACATTGGCAATAGTCACATGATTTTTGGTAATGCAACCTTCAGGTTGCCTTAAACTCTCATCAACCATTCATAGAATTGTGGAGGCATCTTTTTTCATTTATAATCCCAAACTCTCCATCAATTCTGAACTCATAGTGTTGATGGAGGATCTTGTAACCACAATACCATGGCCCACTAATATTCCATCAATATATGATGCTACCCTTGGGCAATGCTTTTTAGCGTGCTCAAAACAATCATCTCATACTCGCGCTATTCCCAAGGGCTCGACAATATACCTAGTGCAAATAATCTTCTTAAATTCTTTACGCACTCTTGGTGAAAACTTAATCAATTGTAGGAGGTTTACATCCGTCTTAACTTCGCAAAGAGAACTCATTAAATCAAATTTATGATAGCTAGCAAAAGCTTGCTTTTCTTGCCAGACCATTCTCTCCTTTTGTCTTTGAACTGGCTTTGGCACCTCTTTCTTTGTAACGTGTCCTCTTTGTATCATCCATGACACGTCTTAGCAGTCCATCGGAAGGGATGTCTAGAAAGCTCCACCCGGCACTCCCATGGAATGTTACGGGATTTGCAATCTAGGTCTTTCCGCGTCTGCTATGTAGCGGAGGTATTCTGGCTGTTCCCACTTAGGATCAACCGGAATTAGGGTTTTCCTGATTGGTCATTAACTAATAGCAACTAGCGTCGGACCCAAGCGAACTACTTTACGCAGAAATGCCAAGTCCGAAGTGAATTCACGCTGCACTTGCTTCAAGGAGAATGGGAAACGAGAGGGATGCAAAGCTCAACCTCTCTGCCATAAGGCATAGTCCCATTCCGTTCCCCTAAAACAGCGTAAATCGGTTAAGGCATAACTTTAGGTCATCGCTTTCGTTATTCGTTTTCTTTGACGATTATCCCGATGTTCTTTGAGAAAAGTTCCCGGCTAACCGGGACCACCCAACCGTAGGACGGACCCATGGCCCATCCTCCACACTTTCCTCGGTTTGTTTTAGTTATGTAATTACCTAACACATTAGTTTGACATGTAACAACCAGCTTCTTTAATTAATCTGTTAAACACTGGTTCTTTCACGTAATCTTATCACGTGACATAGAAAAACAATATCAAACAAGTTCTTTATTAACATATCATCATTTTTATCTTTGAAATACAATGAGTTCCGCCCATAGGCTTGTCCATAATCCGCCCGAAGGCTATCCAGTAATCCGCAGGGATCACTATTCCAAGCTTCTGCCCGTAAACTAGTATGCGGGCCTCGAGATCCAATCCCGAGTCACGTTAGCCTCTTGCACAGGACCCGGAAGGCGAGGGATTTACGGCCAGAGCCCCCCTGGCACCCAAGCGTCCTCCTGCTCCAAGTAGAGCTCAATGGAGAGACCTCTCACGGCGGGTTCGGTCCACATTCCCGGCGTGGTCAACAACCCCCTTGGTTAGGGTCAGGCAGGCAGTCGGGGGTAACTGAAACTGCCTCTCCTTTTAGTCCTTTAACCTGAAGTATAGGTATTCATTTAATTTGTAATTCATAATTCAAACAGTGCTCTAAAATCTCTAGCAAGCACAAACATTTCCATTAATTGATCGTGTTGTTTGGCAAACTGCTAAGGAATGATTCTTTCCTTTTGAGTGTATCAGCACTCGTTCCCAAGGTGTCTTGTAACTTGGCGAGATCCTTTATAGTCCGGGTTAGGGCGTACCTTATTAATCCAACTTGGTCAACCCTAAAGTTCATTAGATACTTTAGTTTTTGGTTTATAACTTTCCTTATTTAGAAGGATATCCAAGAATACATCCATTTGCAAGATAGCTTGAGTAAGGATCTGCCATCCTTGTTGAGGTTACTTACCCTTTCGTCTTGTGAATCAGTCACAAGATTACATGACTTCGTACTTGCCGCGCAAGTCCTACGTTGAAATAATCCGTTTAAGTTTCTTTAAACTGACGTATGCCGAACTTAGGGTTTCTTTTTAAGAACCTCAGGGACAAACCCTAGTCCTTTATCGTTACGAATTTATTGACCTTACAATAAGGAAAGTAGTCAAGGTATAAACGTTTCTTTGGTCTTTAAATCATTTCCAAGGCATATTTTTTGCAGCATGGTATTTCTAAGTTTAGATTAGTTTGGTTATCTTTTGGAAGGTAATATTGATCACCTCGTCACGGTTTTGTTATCCCTGTGACAATTGATTTTTCAGTCGGTACAATTCAATTTAATCTTCCTTTTTCCTTGTCGACGAAACTCATGCCAAATAACAATCATTTCCTTGCTAAGATATGCAATTAGCAATGATAACGTCCTAGTAATTTGAGCAATGAAAGAAACCTTTCATGAATTTAATCATTTACAATGATTCGTTGCAAAAAGGAATAGGACTAATGGTGCAAGATACAATTTTTATACCTTCAGGATTTAACTGAAATATACTACTATAATAAGTATATAATCTTGCTCGTAATTTGTTATAATGCATGATGCTATTCGAAGGAAACTATGTTCTATACATTATCATTTGTTCAATTAAACTAAACTTGTTCATTGTAAATAACTCGGAAAAATATATCCTATCCCTAACAATTTCCCTCTGCATGATTGACTTAAAACCGATTTAAAGCCAAGAAGGAAAAACCTGGTTTTGGGGTGAGATATCCACATGGATACCGGGAGATGACCCTCCCGCAGCTACTCCTTGGACTTTTTTAGGCGGCATCACAGTTCGAATGTGAAGGTAGCTTTTACTCTTTCTTCCGGGTTTCCACCGTCTCTCTTTCGAGACAAGAAGTCGTTCAAAAAGTTAATCACAAGAAGGGATAATAAGATCTCAAAAAAAAATCTTACTAATGGCTTGTGGGCTTTGAAGCCTATTTGAGAGAAACTCTTGCGAATGAACTTGTGGGATTTAGGCCTGTGGGAACATAGGTTTTTAAGGGAGGGCTTTTAAACCCCCTCCCGGAATGATCCCGTGTGTACAAGGTCTTAGGCCTTGCTTCTTTAAGAAGCTTCCATAACTTAGGAAGCTTTTGATCTCCCCCTAAATCCACGTGGTCAAAGGAGGAGAAAAGAAAGAAAGAAAGAAAGAAAAAAAACTCGAAATGGGGGGAGGATGACGACGATTGACAGGGAGTTAGTGGGAATAAGGATGGCGGCAGCTGGCGGTTGGTGTGGCGGCAGTTGGCGGCAGTTGGCAGCTTCCTCCACACACGGCGCAACGTCTTCAGGCCCTCCCTCACACACGGCGTGGTTGCCCCTGCGTGGAATGCCTCCACCAGCGATTGCCCTCCAGATTGTCACTACGACCCTCCCGATTATCACCACCACCCTTTGGATTATCACCACGACCCTCCAGACTATCACCACGACCCTCTAGATTATTACCACGACCCTTTTTCTCCTCTCACCCCTTAGAGAGGGGTATTTATAGGAAGGGATAGGCCTTCCCTTACACACGTGTTAGGCCGCATGTAGACTCTCCCCTCCACCTCATTCACTCTCCCATATTAGTACCATCCCCTTCCCTCAGCCACGCTTCGGCTGGGGGGAAAGTTAAAAAAAAAATTGCATTAATTCAATATTTATCCCTTATCCTCTTCCCAAGAGGAGGTTCCCATGAGAAATACGATTTTTTTTCTTTTGCTAAGTCATGTCTCGATTGGGCTCAGTGGCGAGTGTATTAGATTAACCCGTCCCAATGTAACATTGTCACTTCCTCGAGTCTTCACCTGGCCTTTATAATATATATATATTTTAAGCAAGAATATTACATTCTCTCCCCCTTAGAGGAATCGAGATGTCCTCATCTCGAGATAAACTGGGAATACTGACGGTTGAGAGCGCCTTCATCTACCCAAGTGGCATCCTCTTCGGGATAATCTTTCCACTGGACGAGGCATTCTCTCAAGGTTCTGGATCTTAACTGTCTCTCCCTAACATCTAAGATCCTATCCGGCCTTAGTTCAAGGACTCCTTGACTAGGCATTACAATCTGTTGGTCATCAAGTACATGGTTAGGGTTGGGTGCATATTTTTTCAATAGGCTGATATGGAATACATTATGAACTTTTAGGTTCTCATGGAGTTGCAATCTATAAGCATTAGGTCCTAGGTATTTGAGGACTTTGTACGGCCCACAATACCTTGGACTTAGCTTCTTGCAATCTCCTAGGGATAGAGAACTCTTTTTAGGTCGTACACGAATGAACACCATGTCTCCTTCTTCGAAGACTCTTTCTTGACATTTCAGATCCGCGTATGCCTTCTGTCGATCCTTGGCCGCCTGTATGTCTTGTCTTATTGACTTTATTTTATCATCCATCTCTTCCAACATCTGCCTTGATGCTTCAACCCTTAGGGTTGGATCAGAAAATTTTAGAGGACTTCGACAATCATGACCATATAATGCTTGGAAAGGGGTCATTTGAATGCTTTGTTGGTAAGAAGCATTATAGGCAATTTCTACCAAAGACAAGTATTGAGTCCACTTTTTGGGTTCACGAGAGCAGTATGCCCTAAGCATATCCTCAATGACTTGATCTACTCGCTCTGTTTGGCCATCCGTTTGGGGATGGTAGGCGGTGCTAAAACAGAGTTGAGTCCCAATAGCTTCAAAGATAGCTCTCCAGAAGTGTGATGTGAAGAGAGAATCTCGATCACTAATGATTCTTCTAGGTAACCCATGTAGCTTGAATATCTCCTTGATAAACACTCTTGCAATGTCGGAGGCTTTATAGTTTGTCTTTACTGGAATCAGGTGTGCCACCTTGGTAAGCATGTCGACCACAACCATAATGGAATTGTATCTTCCTTGGACCTGGGGTAGGCCCACAACAAAATCCATACTGATGAATTCCCATTTTATTTGGGGAATGTCAAGTGGTTGCAATTTCCCTGGCATCATGACATGTTCGGCTTTGATACGTTGGCAAGACAAACACTTAGTGACATATTTGAGAATGTCACCTTTAAGCCTCTTCCAATGGTAGCTCTTCCTAACTGCATTAAGAGTCTTAGCATAGCCAGGGTGTCCTGCGAAAGGAGAATCATGAGCTTCCCATAATATCTTCTACTTAAGTGACTGGCTTGCTGGTATACACAGCCTTGTTCTGTAGTAGACAAGTCCATTATCAATGGAAAATTCCTGATACTTAGCTTGCAACTTCTGATTCTGCTCCTTGGTAGATATTTCCTTTATCATTGTTTGGTAGGCCAAATCATGGCATGCTTCCTCTCTAGCTAGTTCAAGTATAGGGTTGTTTGGCATAGATACTTTTGTAGCCAAAGATCTGGCCGTTGATGGATTCTGCAAGATTAGGGAATTTAGGAATGCCTTGCGGCGACTGAGTGCATCGGAAACTACATTCTCCTTCCCTGGTCGGTACTTGATTTCAAAATCATATTCCTCCAATACTTCAATCCACCGACGTTGCCTCATGTTGAGCTCGTTCTGGGTAAAAATCCATTTGAGACTCTTATGATCTGTTACTAGAGTAAACTTGTTACCCAACAGGTAGTGTCTCCAAAGATTTAGAGCATGGATGACAGCTAGTAATTCCAAATCATGCATGGCATAATTCTTTTCATGACTCTTCAATTTCCTTGAAGAGTATGCTACTGGATGACCTTCCTGCATAAGTACACACCCCAAGGCAAGAATGCTAGCATCAGTTACTACCTCGAACTCCTTATTGAGGTCAGGAAGTTTTAGGATAGGTGCTGATACCAAACTTTGCTTCAATTTGTCGAAGCTATTTTGTTCGGAAGTTGACCATGTAATGGAAGTCTGCTTCTTTAGTAAATCCGTAAGAGGTGCTGCAATCAAAGCATAGTTTTTTATGAAGACCCTATACCATCCTGTCAATCCAAGAAAGCTACGTATCTCTTTGACGAATACTGGTATTGGCCATTCAAGCACATCTCTGACCTTGGCTGGGTCTACTGATATCCCTTCTGATGATACTATGAATCCCAGATATTCAATCTGACGCTTGAAGAATGCACACGTCTTCATTTTTGCATACAACTTATGTGACCTCATTGTCTCCACTGTGATAGTCAGAGTACTATCATATTAGCACGGAACCATACCTTTCATGCAAAGACAAAACATATATAGGTGAAGTATCATTTCATCAAAGAGGTACTTGACAGCAAGAGGATTGAGTTGGTCAAGGTGCAGACTTATGATAACCATGTAGATGTAACGTGTCCACCTGTTCGCTTGCAAGACACTCTTAGTAGCCCATCGGAAAGAGGGTCTAGAAAGCTCCGCCGGCACTCCCATGGAATTTTACGGGGTTTGCGACCTAGGTCTTTCCAAGTCTGCCACGTAGCAGATGTATTCCGGCCATTCCCACTTAGGACGACCTCAATCAGGGATTCCTCTAGTGGTCAAATTCCTAGAGAGTGACTAGCGTCGAAACACAGGCGAACTACTTTACACAGAAATATCGGGGTCGATGCGAACTCATGCTGCACTTGGTTCAAGGAGAATGGGAAACGAGAGGGAATGCAAAGCTCAACCTCTCTGCCCATAAGGCATAGTCCCATTCCGTTCCCCTAAAACAACATAAATAAGGGTTCTAGTATCCTAGACTCTAGGTCAACTTTCTTGCTATTCGTTTCCTTCGCGAAAAATTCCCTGCTATCGATTTCGTTTGAGAAAAGTTCCCGGCCAACCGGGACCACCCAACCGTAGGACGGACCCATGGCCACATCCACCACACTTTCCTCAAGGTTGTTTTAGTTGTCTAATTACCTACCACATTTAGTTGTACATACATAAAACAGCTTCCTTAATTAGCCAATTAGACACCGTTTCCTTCACGTAATCTTAGCACTGACATAGAAAAGCAGTGTCAAACAAGTTCCTTTTCAACAAGTTATCTTATTATCTTTGGAATACATCCATATAATCGACCCCATAGGCTAATCCATAATCCGCCCGAAGGCAATCCAGCAATCCACATGGATTACTAATCCAAAATTCCACCCGTAGACTAGTATGCGGGCCTTGAGATCCAATCCCGATTTGCATTGGCCTCTTGTGCACGGCGCGGAAGGCAAGGGATTTATGGCCAAAGCCCCCCCTGGCACCCAAGCGTCCTCCTACTCCAATTAGTGCCCAATGGAGACACCTCTCGCGGCGGGCTCGGTCCACGTTCCCAGCGCGGCTAACAACCCCCTTGTTAGGGTCAGGCAGACAATCGGGTGTAACTGATGTTGCCTCTCCCTTCAGGCCTTCAACCTGAAGCATTAATTATATTTCCATCTTTAGTTCCTTGAGCAAACAATGCAAACAATGCTCCTACACTGTTACAAGCACAATCAATCAAGTGGTCGTTTATTTGGCTGACTGCTAAGGAGTGAATCCTTCTCTCCGAATGCATCCAACATTTGATCCGGGATCAATTGCGACTTGGCAAGATCCCCAAGGGTTTTTTTGCTTACCCTTTTGTCCTTGGGTTAGGGCCATACCCTGTCAACCCAAATTAACAAACACCTTAGGTTTCTTTAAGTTAAGACAGTGAATCCTGGCGACCATGTCACTCTAACTTGATTGATCCTTTGTTTACGAGCAATACATAACTTCCCTTAACTTGGCAAAACAGCCCAAGAAAGGCGATGTAATAGGATGACTACTCATCCTCTTGCAAGCTTGACTTGCAATAGAACCTGCCAACCTTATTCCAAGGAGTGACAAATCTATCTTGTGGTTAAACCACAAAGCCATGTGATGTTGCAACTTATTGGACAAGTGTCACATCTAACTCATGGGATCATTTCACCCATCAACGGCGTTTCTTGTCAAGGAGTATGTTTAGTCAAGATGTAGGGTTTGGAGTGTCTTCTTATCCAACCCAACCCTAATTGTACTAGGCAGACAACATTCGGTCCTAGGGTTTCCAAACTCAATCCGAGTTTTGGCATTAGGTCGATCGATCCTTAGGGTAGAAACCCTAGATCGTTGTTTGCATGGGCGTCCAATCAACCCAAACATTCTGTGAATGTGGGTAGGACCTTTGGGTTTGAGGGTCTCGACTTGGCGACCAAGTACGATACTAGGCTGCATTTCTAACGTACCAAGCCCTAGCTAGTACTTGAGGTGTTTATCGTATTGACTAGTTATGCCTATACGAATCCTTAATGGTTATAATATTACAAGTGATTTAGCTAAATTGATCTACTTGTCTTGCAACAAGGACGATCCTTTCCTAGAGATGCTAAACTTATTCTAAAGATGTAAATAGTTGCTAGACATCACATTTCGTGCAAGTATGCGATTTGTTACATCTATGTTCTATAAGGTTTGCAATAACCCTTTTCTTTTCTTGCTAAAGTCATGACGAATGATAATTTGGAGAATAACTTGCATGAATCCTACGAGGATTTACATCAAGGAACTATGCCTACAACCCTTTTGTCTAAGCATTTGAATTTCATACTTTTGATAAGCCATGCAGCCTTTCCTAAATGCAAATCTTGATGAAATGACTTTTTCGCATGACGAATATGTAACATGCAACCCTTTTCTAGATATAACATTGTTAATGAAGTTCATATGACATGAAACCTTCAATCCGTTCGACAAACATCTTCGCATGCAATGTGCAAGTCTATGGTCCCATTTCCATGCTATGCAATTTATTTGGATATCTAGCAGATGTTAACAAATTCTTTCCCATGCGAATTACAATGAGGGGGATACTGCCTAAATGCAACATACGCTTATTCTTTCCATGGCCAATCAAAAATGCACTTAATAATTTCATCTTTTACCCTAAGCAATATGCGTTTTGGCTCATTACTTTGGAGATGCACCAAAATGGCAACATGAGACTACGCTCGTAAGATGAATAAGTGGTTTATATTCATAACTCTCCTATGAATTTTAAGCATACCCAACGCGGAATTTAACTCCAAAACCTGGTTATGAGGACTTGCGGAGATGTCCACGTGCAAGTTTGGGTCCGAGACTTCCACGGGTGTGCCTTGTACCTTCTGTTTTGGGGCCATTTATGCAGCGTACTTTTTTGTTGTAGCGGCTTCCCTCGAGTTATACATGCATCCCGAAGACTTACAGTCTGCGAATTTTCTCTCCTGCACAGGATCAGGCCCTTGGAAGCTTGGATCTTGAACCCGGGGGGATGAGCTGTATGCATAGGGCCTAAGGAGGCTGGGATTTTTTCCCTCGGGGACAATCCGTGTGCACAAGGCTTAAGGCCTTGCCTTTAGAAGCTTCTAAGAAGCTTCTAGAAAGCTTCTGCTTCCCAGGATTATGTTTATGGATGCCAATGATTGGAAAGGAGAAGACGTCAAAGACAGGGGGAGGGACTTTGATGATGATGGCAGGGATGGGTGGTGGCCTGCGGACTGGCACAACAGGGCCGTCCTCATGGCGGCTTGATGGCGGATAGCGTGGCGCTGGCGGCAGCGTTTCCAGGCCGCCCGACAGCATCCTCTAGCTCCTCCTCCTTCCATAGTACGGCTGCCTCCCCTTCTCCCCTTTTTCTTTGTGTCAGAGGGGGGGTGTCATATAGCCCAAGGGGGGGGAGGGAAGCTCCACCATGTGGAGGCTTCATGCCTTATCCCTTCTCCCCATGCACTCCACTACACTCACTCCTTCTCACACTCCCCACACACTCCCTCTCCTCCAGCCATGCATCGGCTGGGGGAAGGGATAATTAGAAAAAAAATTTGCCTAAATTCTCACCATTATCCAATTGCCCCTTCAAAAAGGGTGTTCCCCCGCGGCTTTGCGGTCTTAAACCTTGGTCTCATTTGCACAATGCGAATGGACTCGTTATTGCTCGTGCGGGGTAACCACTTGGCCACCGTCATTAGTTGACGCTGGGGATGACTTTGCACAGTTTTTACGTGGCCATGTGGTGATCAAAGCTCTTTAATATTTCGAGCGGAAATATTACATTCTCTCCCCCTTGGAGGAATCGAGATGTCCTCATCTCGAGAAGAACTGGGGGTATTGTTGGTTGAGAGTGCTTTCATCCATCCAAGTGGCATCCTCCTCGGGATAATCTTCCCACTGGACGAGACATTCTCTCAAGGTTCTGGATCTCAATTGTCTCTCCCTAACATCTAAGATCCTGTCAGGCCGTAGCTCAAGGACTCCTTGGCTAGGCATTACAACTTGTTGATCATCAAGTATATGGCTATGATTAGGTACATACTTCTTCATTAGACTGATGTGGAATATAGTATGAACCTTTAGGTTTTCCGGGAGTTGCAGTTTATAAGCATTTGTTCCTAGGCACTTGAGGATCTTGTAGGGTCCACAATACCTTGGACTTAGCTTCTTGCATTCTCCTAAGGACAGGGAACTCTTCTTTGGGCGTACGCAAATGAAGACCATGTCTCCTTCAGCGAAGGTTCTATCTTGACGTTTCAAATCTGTGTATGCCTTCTGTCTATCCTTGGCGGCTTGGATGTCCTGTCTTATTGACTTCATTTGGTCATCCATATCTTCCAGCATTTGCCTTGAAGCTTCAACTCTTAGGGTTGGATCCGAGAAGTTTAAAGGACTTTGACAGTCATGCCCATACAATGCTTGAAAAGGGGTCATCTGAATGCTTTGTTGGTAGGAAGCATTGTAGGCATACTCAACCAATGGCAAGTATTGAATCCACCTTTTTGGTTCACGACAACTGTGTGCTCTTAGCATATCCTTAATGACTTGGTTGACTTGCTCTGTTTGACCCATCGGTTTGAGGATGGTAAGCTGTACTAAAACAGAGTTGAGTCCTAATGGCTTCAAAGATAGCTCTCCAGAAGTGTGATGTGAAGAGAGAATCACGATCACTAATGATTCTTTTGGGCAACCCATGCAGTTTGAATATCTCATTGATGAAAAACCTTGCAATGTCTGAGGCTTTATAGTTTGTCTTAATAGGAATAAGGTGTGCAACCTTAGTGAGCATATCAACCACAGCCATAATGGAGTTGTATCCTCCTTGAACTTGGGGTAGGCCAACAACAAAGTCCATACTGATGAATTCCCATTTCATTTGGGGAATGTCAAGTGGTTGCAACTTTCCTGGCATTTTGACATGTTCGGCCTTAATACGTTGACAAGACAAACACTCAGTGACATATTTGAGAACGTCACCTTTAAGCCTCTCCCAATAGTAGCTCTTTCTGACTGCATTGAGGGCCTTGGCATAGCCAGGATGTCCTAAGAAAGGGGAATCATGAGCTTCCCAAAGTATCTTATGCTTGAGTGACTGGCTTGTCGGTATACATAATCTTGTTCTATAGTAGACAAGTCCACTATTGATAGAGAAATCTTGATACTTAGTCTGTAGCTTCGGGTCTTGATCCTTGATAGGGATCTCCCTTAGCAACTTCTGATAGGTTGGATCATGGCATGCTTCTTCTCTAGCTAGCTCAAGTATTGGGTTGTTTGGCATGGATACCTTTGTGGCTAGGGATCTAGCTATTGATGGATTTTGGGAGATTAGAGAATTAAGGAACGCCTTGTGACTGAGTGCGTCGGCAACTACATTCTTCTTTCCAGGCCAGTATTTCATTTCAAAATCATACTCCTCCAGCACTTCAATCCACCGACGTTGCCTCATGTTGAGCTCATTCTGGGTAAAGATCCATTGGAGACTTTTATGATCTGTCACTAGGGTAAACTTATTACCTAGCAAGTAGTGTCTCCAAAGCTTGAGAGCATGGATGACAGCTAACAATTCCAGATCGTGGGTAGCATAATTCTTCTCATGGCTCTTCATTTTCCTTGAAAAGTATGCTATAGGGTGACCTTCTTGCATAAGCACACATCCTTAGGCAAGCGTGCTAGCATTAGTTACTACTTTGAACTGTTTACCAAGATTCGAAAGTTTTAGGACAAGTGCTGATACCAAAATTTGCTTTAGTCTATCAAAGCTAGATTGTTCAGCAGGTGACCATATAATCGATGTTTACTTCTTCAGTAGATCCGTGTTAGAGGTGCTACAATCAAAGCATAGTTTTTGATAAAGACCCTGTACCATCCTGTCAATCTAAGAAAACTGCATATTTCTTTGATAGTTGTTGGTATTGGCCACTCCAGAACATCTCTGCCACTGAGATTCCTTCCGTTGACACGATGAATCCCAAATATTCAATCTGATGTTTGAAGAATGCACACTTCCTCATCTTGGCAAAAAGCTTGTGTGCCCTCATTGTCTCAAGGACAATGCAAAGCTGGGGTTCATGATATTCTTCCTGTTTGGAATAGATAAAGGTATCGTCGAAGAAGACAAGTACAAATTCGTCAAGATATGGCCTAAAGATATCCTACATTAACTTGTTGAAGGTGGCAGGTGCATTCGTCAGCCCGAATAACATGATTAGGAACTTAAAGTGTCCATATCTTGTGTTAAATGCCGTCTTTGGGATATCTTCTTCCTTGATCCTTATCTGATAGTATCCAGACCTAAGATCAATCTTGGAGAATATCTTTGCACCTTGAAGACGGTTAAGAAGTTCATCTATTCTTGGAATAGGGTAATTGTTCTTAATGGTTGATTGATTCAACCCTGCGCAATCAATAACAGCCGAAGCATTCCATCCTTCTTCTTCTGGAACAGCACTAGAGCTCTCCATGGTGAACTACTAGGATGGATGTATCCCTAATCTAACAGTTGCTTGAGTTGCTCCTTCAGCTCAATTGCTTTCGGAATGGACATTCTATAAGGCTCTTTGCAATTGGCGTAGCTCTTGGTGCTAGCTTGATTTCATGATCAACTTTTCTTTGAGGTGGAAGTTCTGTCAGCTCTTCAGGAAATACGTCCACATACTCCTTTAGCCATGAAGGTTCTTCACTAGACTCCTGATTTTGATTTAGCTTATTGAGCTTAATCAAATAGACAGGTAGTCCCTTTCTAACCCCCTTTATTATCCGAGATGCTTTGGCCAATTGAATTTTGGGCTTTCCAGCCTCTCCTTGAGTTGTGACCAATTCTCCTTTAGAGTTTTGAAAGGAAACTTGGCCCTTTTCACAATGAATGTGGGCATCATTAGGTTTAAGCCAATCCATTCCGAGTAAACACTCGTGGATACCTAGGTTCATGACCCTGAATTTGACCGAAGTCGACATTCCTCCCAGTAGGAATTCCACCTAAGGATGCACTTAGGCAATAAATTTCTTTACATTAAAACTTGCTAAGCGTTCCTCACATTACATTTCATGCCCAATTTAGCGTTTAGCCAAGTGACCTAATCACTTTACTTCTTTATCAGTATTCACAGTCAAGATAATCATTGATAAAAAGAAGTCTTATTTCATTCATATGGGCAAAGCCCTTTCGGAGTACAATTATTCTTGGGATGATGGAACAAGCTGATACATTAATTGGAGGAGAATAAGATTGTGTTACATTCAGCTATTGGAACCAAGTAATAGTATGGATTGGGGCCATAGATTTTCAGGAATCGATAGGTCATTGGAAGATTAGGGTATCTTTTCCTTTGATATCCGTTCTTCTCATGACGTCCCAACACCTTGATCCTGTCGGCAGGGATTATTTGGGTCACTTTCTTGTACACATATGCATTCTGCCTGACCCCTCGACCTCTGACATGTAGGGTTATGTTTACGTGAGCCTCAACAAAGATGAACAGCCTCACGATCTTCAGGTCCTCCAACCACTTGATTCTCTTTAGGTTGGTTTGAAGGTACGCAAATTGGTGGGCAGCTATGTAATAGATTCCTGAATCACCCGTCCATCTTCGTTCCACGTACAGAGGCGATAGATTGTAGATGCGGTCTAGGATATTCATCATAGCGATCCTCCATCGATAATCTGAAGCATGCATCGTGGTCATAAACATGACTTGGAACACTAAGAATCTGCTCCATGCTTCATGACTCTGCAAGACAGCATCGATAAGTAAGGAAATGTTCTTAACAGCAACATTTGCTTTACTTCTTCTTATTAAGTTTTCTTATAAGACAGATCCTTCGTTGGTTTGCTCTGATACCAACTCTAACGTGTCCACCTGTTCTTGCAGGGTACGTCTTAGCAGCCCATCGAAAAGAGGGTCTAGAAAGCTCCGCCCGGCACTCCCATGGAATGTTACAGGTTTTACAACCTAGGTCTTTCCGAGTCTACCACGTAGCAGAAGTATTCTAGATGTTCCCACTTAGGACCGACCTCAATCAGGGATTCCGCTCGTGGTCGAATTCCTAGAGAGTGACTAGCATTGAACCCCAGGTGAACTACTTTACGCAGAAATGTCGGGGTCGAAGCGGATTCATGCTGCACTTGGTTCAAGGAGAATGTGAAACGAGAGGGAATGCAAAGCTCGACCTCTCTGCCCATAAGGCATAGTCCCGTTCCGTTCTTCTAAAACAACATAAATTGGGGTTCTAGTATCCTAGATTGTAGGTCAACTTCCTCGATGTTCGTATCCTTCGTGAAAAATTCCCTGCTGTCGATTTCGTATGAGAAAAGTTCCCGGCCAACCAGGACCACCCATCCGTAGGACGGGGACCCATGGCCACATCCACCGCACTTTCCTCAAGGTTGTTTTAGTTGTCTAATTACCTACCACATTTAGTTAGACACGCATAAAACAGCTTCCTTAATTAGCCAATTAGACACCGGTTCCTTCATGTAATCTTAGCACTAACATAGAAAAGTAGTGTCAAACAAGTTCCTTTTCAACAGGTTATCTTATTATCTTTGGAATACATCCATATAATCCAGCCCATAGGCTAATCTATAATCCGCCCAAAGGCAATTCATAATCCGTCCGAAGGCAATCTAGCAATCCACAGGGATTACTAATCCAAGATTCCGCCCGTAGACTAGTATGCAGGCCTCGAGATCCAATCCCCAGTCGCGTTGGCCTCTTGTGCAGGGCGCGGAAGGCAAGGGATTTATGGCCAGATCCCCCCTGGCACCCAAGCGTCCTCTTGCTCCAACTAGTTCCCAATGGAGAGACCTCTCGCGGTGGGTTCGGTCCACGTTTCCGGCGCAGCTAACAACCCCCTTGGTTAGGGTCAGGCAAACAGTCGAGGGTAACTGATGCTGCCTCTCCCTTCAGGCCTTCAACCTGAAGCATTAATTATCTTTCCATCTTTAGTTCCTTGAGCAAACAATGCAAACAGTGCTCCTAAACTATTACAAGCACAATCAATCCAATGGTCGTTTATTTGGACAACTGCTAAGGAGTGAATCCTTCTCTCCAAATGCATCCAACATTCGATCCGAGATCAATTGCGACTTGGCAAGATCCCCAAGGGTTTGTTTGCTTACCCTTTTGTCCTTGGGTTAGGGTCATACCCTATCAACCCTAATTAACCAACACCTTAGGTTTCTTTAAGTTAAGACACTGAATCCTGGCGACCATGTCGCTCTAACTTGATTAATCCTTTGCTTACTAGTAATACATAACTTCCCTTAACTTGGCAAAACAGCCCAAGAAAGGTGATGGAATAGGATGACTACTCATCCTCTTGCAAGTTAGACTTGTGCTAGAACCGGCAAACCTTATTCCAAGGAGTGACAAATCTATCTTGTGGTTAAACCACAAAGCCATGCGCCTTTCCTAAATGCAACTCTTGATGAAATGAAATTTTTCACATGACGAATATGTAACATGTAACTCTTTTCTAGATATAACCTTTCCTAAATGCAACTCTTGATGAAATGAATTTTTCACATGACGAATATGTAACATGCAACCCTTTTCTAGATATAACATTGTTAATGAAGTTCATGTGACATGCAACCTTTAATCCGTTCGACAAACATCTTCGCATGCAATGTCCAAGTCTATGATCCCATTTCCATGCTATGCAATTTATTTGGATATCTAGCAGATGTTAACAAATTTTTTCCCATGCGAATTACAATGAGGGGGATATTGCCTAAATGCAACATACGCTTATTCTTTCCATGGCCAATCAAAAATGCACTTAACAATTTCATCTTTTACCCTAAGCAATATGCATTTAGGCTCATTACTTTGGAAATGCACCAAAATGGTAACATGCGACTACGCTAGTAAGATGAATAAGTGGTTTATATTCATAAGTCTCCTATGAATTTTAACCATGCCCAACGCATAATTTAACTCCAAGAACATGGTTATGAGGACTTGCGGAGATGTCCACGTGCAAGTTTGGGTCCGAGACTTTCGCGCATGTGCCTTGTACCTTCTGTTTTGGGGCCAGTTACGCAACATACTTTTTTGTTGCAGCGGCTTCCCTTGAGTTATATGCATGTCCCGAAGACTTACGGTTTGCGAATTTTCTCTCCAGCGCGGGATCAGGCCCTTGGAAGCTTGGATCCTGAACCCCGGGGATGAGCTGTATGCACAGGGCCTAAGGAGGCTGGGATTTTTTCCCTCGGGGACAATCCGTGTGCACAAGGCTTAAGGCCTTGCCTTTAGAAGCTTCTAGGAAGCTTCTGCTTCCCAGGATTACGTGGATGGAGACCAATGATTGGAAAGGAGAAGTTGTCGAAGACAGGGGGAGGGACTTTGATGATGATGGCGGGGATGGGCGGCAGCTTGGCAAAGTGGTGCAGCACGGCGGTCCTCACGGCGGCTTGATGGCGGATAGCGTGGTGCTAGCGGCAACGTTTCCAAGCAGCCCGGTAGCATCCTCTGGCTCTTCGTCCTTCCACAGCACGGTTGCCTCCCCTTGTCCCCTTTTTCTTCGTGTCACAGTGGGGTCATATAGCCCAAGGGGGGGAGGGAAGCTCCACCACGTGGAGGCTTCATGCCTTATCCCTTCTCCCCATGCACTCCACCACACTCTCCTTCTCACACTCCCCACACACTCCCTCTCCTCCAGCCATGCATCGGCTGGGGGAAGGGATAATTAGAAAAAACATTTGCCTAAATTCTCACCATTATCCAATTGCCCCTTTAGAAAGGGTGTTCCCCCACGGCTTTGCGGTCTTAAACCCCGGCCTCATTTGCATAATGCGGATGGACTTGTTCTTGCGCATGCGGGGTAACCACTTTGCCGCCGTCATTAGTCAACGCTGGGGATGACTTTGCACAGTTTTTACGCGGCCATGCGGTGATCAAATCTCTTTAATATTTCGAGCGGAAATATTACAGTAGACCATCTCATGAAAGGTCTTCGAGCAGAGAGGTTTGCCCATTGCCGACAGATGATGGGTATTGGATAGGTATAGTATCTTTAGCTTTGTACATACTTAGACTTACTTGATTGTTTTCCTCTACCTTTGGGCACATTGCCTTTAGGCGGGAGGTTTTTAGCATAAAGGGAAATGCCCGTGTCCGCCCGTAAGGGCCAAGTTGTACGTAGTACATATACATATCTAAAATCATTATCGAGGTACACTCTTCAGTACCACAAATCGTGTGTCTCTATGTCTTCTCTCTCTCAACCTATATCTCTACATGGAAGCTCCATTGTAGCTAACTCAACAGTATACATATAGAATATGCTTGAGTGATTCCATATGCGATATGTTAAGCCTATTGGTTATCCTTTACCTTCCCATGTGAGGGTTAATCAAGCCAATTGTCTGCAATGAGATGAGCAAAAGGTTGATATGGACAAGATCCCTTATGCATCCGTAGTGGATAGTTTAATGTATCCAATGATAGCCACTCTCCTTCCATAGCATTTGCAGTGAAAGTTGTGACATGTTCTATATCTATGCTTGGCCGGAAACATTGGGACATCATGAAGGATATCATGAGGTTCCTAAAAAGTACTTTAGATATAATAATTTTCTATGGTAGCTAGGATATTACAGCTATTTGTTTTACATTGAGTCCAACTATGTAGGACATGCAAAATGTAAGAAGTCCAACAATGGGTATATCCTTACTTTTTCTAGAGGTATTATTTCTTGGATGTCTAGGATGTAGAAGTGCACAACCTTATCTATTACTAAGACTGAGTATATTGCAATCATTGAGGCTTGCAAGGAGACCCTATGGTTAGATTGTGTAGTGGTCGAGCTTGATATTATTGTTACTTCTACACTACATTCAGGTTCTATAAGTGCTATCTAGTTAGCAACAAATAATCTAGCCTTCCATATGAAGATAAAGAAAATTGAGGTGGCTTATACCTTCATCAAGGAGGTGGTAGAGGATAAGTTTATTGATATTTATTTTCAAGATCTCAATTGACAACAATCATATAGATCTACTTAGTATAAGTCTTTTAGTGAAAATTTAGCCTTAATCGGATGAGATGACACCTATTTCTCATCATGTTGTACTTTACATACATTTCTAATTTTTCACTTCTTCTTGTTCTCTTCTTACTAGAGACACATTCACCTTTAAGTGCAAAATTTTTGGGGATAAATGCATGTGTCTACATTGTATTTTATTTACTACACACATCATGATCACACACTTGTACACTATTTGTAGTGGGTTCCCATCACTATGTTTCTAGGGACTATTGAATAAGGGAAGGCCAATTATACATTGTGATTGTTGGAGTTTCCACATATGGTCTCTTTCTCTCTCACTATATCCACCATAGCTCTTGATTCTACTTGTGTGCTTCCATTTAGGCTCTACCTTTCATTGAAGACCAAATATTTCAACATGCACTTACATTATCATACTTACATGAACCCCTCAACCATTAATGTGAGTTGGCCAAGTGTCCTAGTATTTTATCCTCCTTTCAAAGCCAATGGAAGCATCAGATTGGCAGTTTGAGCAACATAGAGGAATGTATTATTTTATGTATGTTTTTTTCTACAAGAGGTTTATCTTCTCATAATGCAAAAATAAAATTGACAGGCTTCATCTCTGTGAGTAGTCTTCTCTACCTCTCCTACTTCTTTCAACCGCTTCTCTTCCCTCTACTCCTCTCCTTGAATATCCCTTCACCTTGCTATATCTTACCCCCACATTAGACTTTCAACTCCAAATGCTCCGACAATGATTAGCGGAGATGACTAGCAGAGACTAAGGGAGGAGGCTATAGATTCTTCAGGACGTTGGAGATAGCAACACGAGGCAGCAAGGGCATGACTAGAGGTAGGGGTGGTCTATCATATTGGGAGTGGCTGCTAGAGGACTTTGTAAGTTTTTCTTTTATTCTTCTTGCTTTCTTTTTTGTAATATCGTTTGTACTGATAATTGTGTTTCTAATAGTTGTATTTTATTTTCTTTGCACCCCTCCCTTACAAACCGTGATCCCATCGGCCTAGAGATTGGATATGCAGAGAGGCACAGTCTCACTGCATTGATCAATAGGCTATATGCACGCAACGGCCCACCAGTAAGTCACTTATCTTTCTTATCTATAATTACTATTTTTATTAAAATGCATTATGTATGGTGGACTAATGTATAGTTTTTTTTTTTGCAGACTCCGTTTGATACTCTTTTGCATCGGGAAGAGCTTTCGGATAGCGAGGATCTATAGCTCACGCTTGGATTCATGGAGCACACATCCTCTTCCTTTTTGGTCATGTGATTTATGCAGTCATCTTCTATATACTATGTTATTATCGTCCTTTGTATCTTGCCATGATTCCATGAGTTTTCATCAGCAATCTTGTATTTATTTTATATTTCAGTCTTGTGGATTCTAGTACATTATGCACTCATTTTGGTGCCACAAATTTTTTCTCTGTAACAGTTGCTATTAGCATTGCAAATTTATATGCACACGTTGCTATTGGCGTCACAATATGCATCGCAAACAGTCGCTATTAGCGTCGGTATTTGTGTCTTTATTTGCATCGGAAAAGCCATGCAAAAAATAACAATGCAAATATCGACGTTAATAGCAACAGTTCTAAGGACACGCTAATACCGATGCATTTAATGAGGATGGGGGAATTTTTTTTAATGAATATTTACATCGCTTTGAACATCGGTATGAGGCCTGCATCTTGTAGTGTATTTTTCGCTTTTCTCACTTGGGATGTCTTCCATGTTCAGCTTTTTGGGTATTTTCTGTCTTAGGCTTCTTTTTGGGATTTGACACTTTGTAGCATAAAACTTTATTTTCTTGACCTTCAATAATCGCTTCTTGACTTTTAGGTAAAGTAACTTCTTTATAATACCAAACCTTTGGGACATTAAATGGGGGGTAAAATGGGCTTCCAATGAACGAACACTTCTGTTGGATTTCTAGCATCAAAATACACATAGGAAAACTCCATCTTTGCAATATGTATAATCAACACGTTTTCTACCAAATTTGCCATTTTTATAGCTCCCGAATTACTTTTGCACTTTAAATTGGCTCTTAAAATCACCTCTCATTGGCAAGCGACTACGGGATGATAGGGCAACTCAAAGTTTGAAAAACCCACAAACTAATTTTCACACACATAAAACATAAGGAGCATCAAGCTACTTTAAATGAAATACACAACATTGTGCCACACAAGTCTCACCCTATCTCCTAATAAAATCAAGGCATGGATTTTATGAGGCATAGCCAAGCATAATCTGACAAAGAAGTCAAAAGCTAGTTGTTTGCAAACTAACTCATCCAACATAGACGATCATGTAAAAAGAGATGGGCGCCCAAAAGAGGAGGACGATATGTATAAAAAGGCAAAAAGAAAATGAAGAATATAATTCTTGTGTGTGGCCAAAAATAGCTCTCTTCTTTCTTCTTCTTCTTCTTGATTTTTCTTGCTTGTGCTTATGCTTGATAGAGGGAGTGTAAGAGTGTGAGGGAGTGAGTGTTTGAGAGTGAGGGACCGTGGTGGAGAAGCTCTCCATGTTCTCCTCTCTTCATCTCTCCTCTTGTCTTGTGTGTGCGGCAATGGAGAATGGAGCTTGGAGCTTGAGAATCCATCTCACTTGAAGCTTGCACTTGGATTGTGGAGATACCAAAGTGTTTGAGGAGAAGTTAACTCGATCGGGCATGAAGGTAAGATCACTACACTTGAAGCTATGAGACACGTATGGCTATGTGAGAGGTAGCCATTACACTTGGCTTGAAATGCTTGAAACAGTAAGTGTTCCGTGGGTCTTGGTAGTCAAGCGTGAGCTCCCATATTTTGATTACATTGCCGAGACCAACAGATTCAAGCTTTGAGTGCTTGCATACTTTGAATCGAGCGACGAAGTAGAAGTTCAACTCTGAAATGGCACTTGCTTTTAGGTAGGAAGCAAGGGAGTCGGAAGCCATTCGATCTCTTTTGCGGATTAGTTTAGGTATAGGAAGCTTTCTATGCATTGGTTAGAATAAGAGTTGTGTGTTTTGTATCAAATTTGATACACTAAGGTTTGGAAAATAAGGAAAAATAAAGAAAATATAACTCTTTGGATAACTAGAACGAAATAGGAAAACAAAGGAAGAAAGGAATCAGATTTGGCATATCCAAGAAGAAGAAAAGAGAGATAAGGGGAGAAAGAGAGATAAGGGGAGAAAGAGAGAAGACAAAAGGGGGAGCAAGATTCCTCACCCATCGACCTCTCGCCATTAGGGCCGGTCCAAAGCTCCTCGTGGCAGTGCAAAAAAATCCCCCTTGGAGTAGGGTTCCACGTCTAGCCGTGGGGGAGGCATAGCGTGATCTTTGCTCTTATTATCCTGATTATATATTTACAATCAGATCTAACTGCTACAAGCACAATTAATCATTCTTGTGCAACCATAAATACATCCACAAACTAAAAAAAGAAACGGCAGCAAGTGTTTTTAGCATAGGAAGCAGCCCCACCCAATTCTAGGGTTTCTCTTTTAAGGTCCCACCTTATTCTTAGGGTTTCACTTCCTACTTACAACTCTTTTTTCCGGATCCGCAAGTTATTTCGCGAATCTGAAGTCTATTTTATCCTTATGAAAACTTGGTATTTTTTCCTTAAAAGATAATATGGGCATTTATACCTATGGCAGGTAATTCATGCATTGCCCTACCCTAACCCACACTTAGCAGGATTTCAAATGCTTTTCCAAGCCTGTTTAGACATTAGAATTTATATCAACAAATTCTTATCAATGTCCAATAAGTCTTACAGACTTTTGATATTTATTTAATTTCCTAATACTAATAGTTTTAGGGTTATCGTGTATTTCAAAGTTGTTTTTGCTTTGACATCCTCGATATTTTAGGTAAGGTTTTCTCGTTGATTCATATGTGGGTCGACTCATGATATTGACGCTCTCGCTAATATAACCATTAATATCAACATTGTGTGTGTTTTCAGTAAGAAAATAATTTTTATTTTATTTTGCTCGTATTCTATGGTTTAATTGAGGATGTTTGACCATTTGTGGAACTTTCAACATTATCTAGGAAGATCAATTTTCATTTAGCTATGTCATAAATACAATGCTAATTATTTTTCTTAAAACTTTATTCTAAGCAATGTAAAAATCATAAGTATAATTTATCTTTCATCTTTCAAACATCGAATTATATTACTAGGCACCTAATTTATGTGCGTCTAGTAGATATTTTCCTATACAATTTTCTATTGATTTAATGCATTGATTATTTCATGATATTATCTAAAATATTTTCTATAAATGATTATAAGACTCACATGAGTTTGTTTATCATTAGCAAAGTGAGATAGAGATAGTCACTTTCATGAAAAAATTATAAAATATTCCCTTTCCTAACACCGTCTACCTTTTTTTAGTTATTATAATCACACGCATCATTAACGAAATAACAATAAATATCACGAAACAAGCCATAATTACGATATTTTCTTCATGATAGGCATATAATCCTTTTTCAAGTGAAAGATTCTTTTCACTGAATAGTTTATTATTATATTAGTTAGGTCATTTTCCTAAGCGGCAGTTCATATGCATTTTCTTTAAAATGTATTTATAATAATTTAAAGCCAAATATAACGATTAGCTTATAAAACGTTATTTTTTTCCAAATCAATGAGATGTTACCTCTATGTAGTAATGGGGGTTTCGCCAATTCCTACAGTGTCATTTTCTCCATCGACCACGTTTCTTGCTTATTTTGCTTCAAATAGGCTTCTTGAATTTTTGCGACCTTGCAGAGGCATGGATGTCACACGAAATTAACGTGGTAGCTCAGGGAGAGTAGGTGGTCGTCTAGAAAAATTCTGCCAACATTTTGATTAGCAATATGGCTATACGGAAGAAAGGCGGAACAGGGGGTAGAGAAAATGGAAATGAGGTAGAATAGGGGTATTTTCCTTCTTCACCGCTCAAGCTAGAATGGAAAAGAGATGTGAGAAAATTTTCCATCATCGGGAGGTTTTCCTTCTTGCTTTCTTTTTGAAGGAGAGGGGTTGCATTTATAGCCATGAGAGGGATGCATGCAGTCACTCATTCTTTTGGCTACTTGTAAAGAGCTAAGTAAGCTTGATAAAAAATGCTTTTTGATTGCCTACATGTTGGATGGTGGCATGGGGATGATTTTAAAATGCTTTCTCTCACTCCAAGCGTCAAAAACGTCATGATTTTTTACATATTTTTTCAAAAACGTCTTTTTTTCATCAAAACGACTTCACCTGGTAGTTTTTGGCCAAGTTACCTCATGACTTATCTAGTTTATAAAGTCATGCCATACTCTTTGGCTGTTGCAAAATCAATGGAGGCGTTTTTGCTTTTTTGTTGGCTGGGTTCATTGAGGTGTCTTCTCATGTCGGATTGCATAATTGATTTAATGCAAGATTTGATATTACATGGGATCACTTATGTGATAACTCAACGAGTAATTTTTAAACCATTTCAAGACCGAATTTGTTTTATGAAGTGTTATGGTGGGAATATTACATCCTCTCTTCCTTAGAGGAATCGAGATGTCCTCATCTCGAAAAGATCTAGGGAAACTATTTTTTTAGAGATGTCTCTTCTATCCAAGTAGCATTCTCCTCAGGACAGTCTTTCCACTGGATAAGATACTCTTTAATGGTTCTGTTTCTAAGAGGTTTCTCTTTTATATCTAGGATCTTATCAGCTTGGAGTTCAAGGGCTCCTTGACTAGGCATTACAATTTTCTGGTCATCAAGAATATGATCTTGATTTGCCACATAAGCTTTCAGAAGACTAACGTGAAATACATTGTGGGCTTTCACATGATCAGGAAGTTGCAGTTTGTATGGTCCACAATACCTTGGACTCAACTTTTTGAACTTTTATAATGACAGAGAACTCTTCTTTGGGCATACACGGATGAAAACCATGTCTCCCTCTTGGAAGATGGGCTCTTTCCATCCTTGATCAGCATAAGCTTTCTGGTGATCTTTGGTAGCTTTGATGTCTTGTCTAACAGTTTTGAATTGATCATCCATGTCTTCTAGCATTTTCTTAGAAGCCTCAACCTTTAAGGTTGGATCATAGAAATTCAATGGCGTCAAACAATCTTGTCCATACAATGCTTAAAATGGAGTCATTTGAATACTCTGGTGATATGATGCATTGTAGGAAAATTCTACTAAGGGCAAATACTGTATCCACTTTGTCGGTTCTCTTGAACAGTAAGCTATTAGTATATCTTCAATGACCTGATTAACTTGCTCTGCTTGACCATCAGTTTGGGGATGGTAAGCTGTGCTAAAGTAAAGTTTGGTTCCAATTGCTTCAAGTAGGATTTTCCAAAAATGTGACGTAAACAGAGTGTCGCGGTCGCTAACGATCCATTTAGGCAATCCATGAAGCCTAAAGATTTCTTTCACAAACAATCCTGCAATATGTGAAGCTTTGTAGTTGGTCTTGACTGGGATAAGATGAGTGACCTTTGTCAGCATATCCACAATCACCATGATTGAATTAGACCCTCCTGGAACAGAAGGTAAGCCAACTACGAAATCCATACTGATAAACTACCATTTCATTTGTGGAATGTCAAGTGGCTGGAGCTTACGTGGCATTTTGACACACTCAGCTTTCACTCGCTGGCAACTAAGGCATTCAGTAACATATCTGAGTACATCATGCTTCAGTCTTTCCCAGTAGTAACGTTTCCTAACTGCATTAAGAGTTTTTGCATAGCCAGGGTGTCCTAAGAATGAGGAGTCATGGGCTTCCCATAATATCTTCTTTTTCAGCACTTGACTGAGGAGAATGCAGAGCATTGTTCTAAAATAGACAAGTATATCATCCATAGTGAAATTTTGGTATTTGACTCTGAGCTTAGGATTATTGTCCTTAACTAGGATTTCTCTAAGCATTAACTGATACTTAGGATCCTTGTTTTCTTCTTCTTTGACTAGCTCAATGACTGGTTTCCTAGGCATGGATATTATGGTAGCTAAAGTCTATTCTTTAGATGGCTCTTCCATGATAAGTAATGAGAGCGGAGTTTTGAGCTCGGGATGTACCTAAAATTTGCCAAAAAATCCGAAATTTAGGGGAAAAATATTCAACATCGAAGGGGGCGGCTCCAGCTAGGACGATTTTAAGCACCAAGTGAAATATGACTCTTAAAAGGCACCCGAGCGACACTTGTTGATTTTTGATAATTTTTCAGACTACCGCATAGGTTGTCAGGAGTTTCCAGCCAATGCGGGATGTCAAGCCAGATGCCCAAGATTTTTCAGAGCTTGATTTGGAGCCCGGACGGGGAAATGGCCACAAAATGGTCAAGATATGAAAAGGTGGACACTTGGGAGGCCAAAATTGGGCATGCCTTTTGAGACCCCCCCTTCAAAATTTGAAGCATACAAGATGAAAAAACGTGAAGAGAGAATGAGGGATGAAGGTGCCATATTCACGCCCCATTTTTGCGCCTCCATGGATGGAGATGGAGATGGCAGGCTGTGAGTACCCCATACAACCGATCTTGGGGCTGATCTTCTCCCTCTTGGACGATCTTATCGCCTGTCTTCACCCGTACAATGGTGGCCTGAATGAAGAGAGCCAATTCTAGTCTTTCTCTCTCCTCCCTCTCTCTCCCTTAAGGGGCTGTTCTTGTGTGGATGAAGACAATGAAGAATGGTGGAGGAAAGCTTATCCGGATGAGACCGAATTGCTTCGGGATGGATGAAGACATGAAGAGTGCTGTTCTTGAAGATGGTGAGCATTAAATGCATGCTGAAAATCAGTCCCGTAATCAAGACCAAGAAACCGAGACATGAAAATAAGCGGTAATGCTATTTTTATAAAGAAAAATGATCTTTTTATGGTTTATGAAACTTTATTCATATGGGATGAAAGTTCATTATGATATTTTTTGCCATGATTTTCAGCTGTTTGCAACCTAAAAATCAGAAAATATAAGGCTACATGGCCAGAATTAGTGTTAAAACTTGTAAAACACGCGTTTAAAGGGTAAAATTGGGTTTTTTGCTATATCAATGAGAAATATGATATGTCACACCAACTAAATCTGAGTTTTTTTCTGTCAATGAACCTAAGGGCTATAGCCCACAATCAATTCTCATTTTGAATCATTATTTATTAAAGAAAAATAGAAAAAATGCCCAAAAATGGGAAAAAATTGGTTTAAAAATAGGAAAAAATAGGAAACGGGCTGAGGAAAATTAGGAAAAATTATATCTACGTTTGTTCAATGTATAACGATAGCAAAGCACAAGGTTGGCCTCGGTTTGTCCCCTTTTTATGTTTTGTGCATATTTTTTGTTCTTTTTAAAGGAAAAAATGCATAGAAACCCTATTTAACCTATCAATGATGCAAAACGCTAAGAGTTGGATGAAGAGGGGCTGAAACACTAAAAGATAAAGAAAAGATTTGATTTATGCATTGCGCCTGGCATATACGAAATGGTTTGAATAAAGAGGATGGTAGCATGAGTATATGGCTCGGTGCCTCCTTTCAACGCAGCACGCGCTAGTAAAATTCATGGAAAAAATGCTTTATGCACTATGCACGATGCTGGTCTTTCTTTTGTCTGAGCACATAGCCATACATGATTTTCATTAAGCATAATAATTAAAAGGTATCAGAAAAACCTCCTGGATGCATGGCACCTGGTCTTCCTTAGGTTGTGACCAACGATGAGCGTAAGAGGATGTCCTAAGCTATAGATTAGTCGTTGGGTCTTAAGGGAAAATTGTGGTGAGGAATGGTACATCCTGGAACGTAAAATATTGGTACCTTGAGAGGAGTTTGTGCTCGTTCGTGATAAATGTTTAGCAGCACATCAAAGGGCCAATCCCTGTGATGTAGGAGAGCTACAGTGGGGCTCCGACTATTAGTTGATGGAGTGCCTCCCTATGTGAGTGTGACGAGGTGTTATGCCTATGCACTTCAGGATCTCCCTCTGAGGAGTTTAAGGGGATCGTTGAACTATGAACTATAAACGTATAGATTAGGCTTTAGGGCAGTTTGTCCTTTAGCATTAGATTGGCGCTCCTGGTCCGCGAGGCCGTGAGGGTGTTTGTGTGTCATGAGCATGAGGTCCGACTAGTGCCATAGCCAGTGCTGGCCCATTTCAGGTCCCATCAATGGTGCGTCTGCCGGGAGCTGCCTATAAGTGGCGGTTTTCGAATCTAGGGTTTCAAGTTACCCTAAATTATCCATAAAATGGGGTTTGTTCAAGGATGGAAAAACTTGGCTTTCCCCATACAAAACTTACTAATGGACTTAGTTAGTTATGTAGAGCATGAGTTCTCTGCAGAAGATAATTTATGTGATGAAAAGTGTAGCCCATTAGTGGTTACCCCATCCTCTAATACGATGGCATGGGCCGAGGTTCACCTTGGTGTGGTCTCTACCCAAGAGAAATCATGTTTAACCATCTATCAACCTAGAGGGCATGAAACAACCATGTTGGAAACTAGGGTAGTTATGGCATCAACAAGTTATCATGTTAAAGCCATGATGCCATGGGAAAGTGCTGATATACGATGGAATATGCTTGTGATTGAAACATCCCGTGTAATGGGCCACCATGACGACATAGTAGGCATCACAAGGATGTTAGAAGCCCTAGATGTCAATGGAAAACCGTTGCTTAAAAGGCACGGTTCCCAAGTTTTAAGAAGTGGTAATGATAAATCTGCTTTAGATAAGGACCAAAAGCTCTTATATAAAACCGTTATGGACTTTTCTTTTAAAGGGAAAGGTATGGAAGACCCTCTAAGAGGGGATCAAAATAACATGTTGAAACTTATAGGACTCCCTAGACCACTCAATGAGTTGGCAGAAAGGGATGTCAATGAGGATATTAACTTCCCCACACCAGAAAGGGTGGGGATGGAAGAGGTTAAAGATCCTAAGAGGCTGGACCCAGATCATGATGAATATGAAGATTTTAATGACCCGGTGTTGATCCCAAAAGGGAGGACTAAATGTCCTCCTCTTTATAGGGATCTCCCAGTGTTTTATGGGTTGCCAAATGAGGATCCGATGACTCATTTAAGAGAATATGACCTAACTTGCACTGCAAGTGGGTTTGACGATATACATCGGATGCTCGTATTCCCAAGTACCCTAAAGGGAGAGGCAAGGAAATGGTACTGGAGCCTCCCAAGAGGGTCGATCAAATCATTTGAGGAGTCTTGTGATAGATTTCTAGATGAGTATGAAAAGAAGCTCCCTATCATTCACGTCTTAGGGCGGCTTATGTAGTTTAGACAGGAGTCTTATCCTTATGTTAAAGAGTATGCTAGAGCCTTTGATAGGACTCTTAGACTTTGGCCAAGAAGAGCCAGTGCACTACCAGATGATGTGCTATGTGAGCTCTTTCTGAATGGCCTAGAGATTAATATGCAAATCCAAGTGGGACTGCGGAATCCTAAGTCGTTAAGGGAAGCAAAAATGTATGCCATTGATTACGAAGGTCATATTCAGAGATGTTGGAAAAACTTTTGGAGTTTTCCCCGCCTAGTATAAGTGCATCCTAGCTTCCAACCATTCCTACAAGAAGACAACTCACTTGTTGATATCAAGGTAGCCTATGAGGGGAACCTTGGTGGCCAAAATTTCAAAGCAGAAAATGGCCATCCTATGAGTAGTAATGGCATGCCTATCAGTGAAAAGGTTCCAAGCCATGTAAGTCCCATTAGGGCTTGCAACACTTCCACGAAAGGTAGTTTTGATGGCAATATGGATCGCACCAATAGGCCTATGAGTGTTGATAAGCATTCTGTGTGTGGTTCTAATTTTTTTGCTAATAAGGCTCTTGCAAGACCTTTGGTGTTGGAATCATGCTTCCGGGTGGATGTTGTTCCCTCCAGTGAAAGCATGGTTCTTATGGAAGAAAATTTGCAATATGGACGTAAACAAGTAAAGACATCTTTTGTAAAGAGGATGCAAAATGCTAAAAGTTCACCTGTGCTTCACACCTGTGCTTCACAAAGGTCATAAGGATGTGAGGCCATTTGGCCATAGGGATAAGTTTGCATTGAGTTCGTTAGACCGATGCAGCAAATTGAGGGAATGCAAGAATATTAAGGGAAATGTGGGATGGGTTTGGAGACCCAAAATCTCCAAAAGTGTGGCAGGAGTGTCGGATGCAAGCCCAAGGATCACATCCCGATATATTTTGTCGAACCCCCAAGAGGATAAGACTGGATATACATCTGACAATATACAGTGCCTTGGGATACACCCATGTGATGTGCCTAGGGTTAAAGCTCTACCTAGTTTGGGTCGCAGCACTAATCTATGTGAAAACCCAAATAGGGGAGGTTCGAATGAGTATAAAGCTATGATTATTTCGGCCAAAGGAGCCACTCAGCCTCTTGAACAATCAGTTTATTCGGATTACAATAAATGTAGGACATGAGAGCCCACTAAGGCCATTCATTTAGCTCATAGTGCCCAAGAAGGGATCGGCCTTATTGATGAGTTATTTGTGGAAAGGCTTGGACTTGTAGCTCTACCAAAAAAAAAAAAAAAAACCTAAGATCAAAAAATACAAGATCAATCTTTTAGCTAACTTGCATGAGTAGCATGGGGTTAGTCGACCTATGATATGCTATCCTTGGCACCCTGGGTAGTCTGATAGGGTGTGATGTATATGCCAAGGACATCAGTATTACGTGGACTAAAATGACCTATCTAGTTTTAAGCTAGGAAGGCTAGATGCTTTGGATATTACGTTCAGATTTCATTAGGCCAAGAGGGCCAGTTGTCTGTTTAGTACAGGTGCGGTTAATGGTTTCTTGTTTTAGTTCTGTGCTAGACAAGTTCGGAAGAAGAGCTTGGAAGGAGCCTTTTGTTGCGTGGACGCTTCTCGTGGCCCTATCTAGGTGATATCTCTCCTTTACGAGTAACGTGTTTTCATGCTGTATGTGTTTGTCTACTTGTAGGGGTTTTTTTTCCTTATTGGGGACCGGTGTCCAAGGCATGAAGTTCCCGGTTTAGGTTATGTATGTTTGAGGGAGGTTTGAGTAGTTATTGCCTCCTGTAAAGACATTGTCAGACATCGAAATACCTGTTTTAGAAGGCAGTTCTAGTGACATGTTTTGCTAGCCTACTAGGCAGCCGTTCTAGGAGTTCTTGTTAGTTGTGGGCAGTTAGAGAAGCCTGCCAGAAGAAAAATAATGATGATAAGGGAAGAGAAACCCTGAATATCTTAAAAACCCCTAAATATATACAAAGGTGTGTAAAAAGGGGTTCTAACCCCTATCGAAAAATCGAAAAGAAAGGAAAGTTTATGAGCAGTTGATCATCGCCTTGTGAAGCCCTGGTAGGTTCTTGGGGACGAGTCAGACCCGGGGCTGATGCCTTGTCTTCCTAGGGGTGGCGTCTTGCTGGAAAAGAAGAAAGTAAGGAAGGTTGGAGTGAAAATAAAAGTGAGCATCAGAAAAGGATTAAGTGTCGCCTTGCAAGGGCTTGGTAGGTTCTTGGGTACCGAGACAGGACCTGAGACCGATGCCCTGTTCTCCTTGGGTCACTACGCTTAGCTCCCTCCTTTCTACATACCCGAGTATGAAAAATAAAAACCTAAAAGAAGCAATGTGTTAAAGAAAATACTTCTTGATCAGGCTATAGGAGTCCTCGCCTAGTAGGAGCTCCTGGTTGTGTTGTCCTTAGTTAGGTAGGAAATTCAGACCACCACTTAGGGCAACCTCTTTGATAGTTCTTTTTAGTCTGGCCGTGTTAGAGCAGTCGGTTTAGTGACTAGCTGTGGACCTTCTATCAGATTATGCTAGGCCTACTCCTTGTGGATTTCATGCCTTGGTTTTGTCAGGGGGTAGGGTGAGCATTGTGTTGTGTTTAGTATGTATTTCTTTTGTATCAGCTTGATGCTTCCTTTGGTTGTTTTTGTGTAGATCTGTTGTGGGATTCGATGGGCTGAGTCACCCTATCCCGTGGTCGCCAATGAGAGCGGATTTTTGAGCTCGAGATGTACCTAAATTTTGCCAAAAAATCCGAAATTTAGGGAAAAAATATTCAACGTTGAAGGCGGCGGCTCCAGCTAGGATGATTTTAAGCACCAAGTGAAATATGACTCTTAAAAGACGCCCGAGCGACACTTGTTGATTTTTGATAATTTTTCAAACTTCCATGCGGGTTGTCAGGAGTTGCCAGCCAATGCGAGATGTCAAGCCAGACGCCCAAGATTTTTCAGAGCTCGATTTGGAGTCCGGACGGGGAAATGGCCACAAAATGGTCAAGATATGAAAAGGTGGACACTTGGGAGGCCAAAATTAGGCATGCCTTTTGAGTTTGGACCCCCTCCTTCCCCCCCCCCCCCCCCCCCCCCCCCCCCCCCCCTTCAAAATTTGAAGCATACAAGATGAAAAAACATGGAGAGAGAATGAGGAATGAAGGTGCCATCTTCACGCCCTATTTTTGCGCCTCCATGGATGGAGATGGAGATGGCAGGCTGTGAGTACCCCATACAACCGATCTTGGGACTGATATTCTCCCTCTTGGCCGATCTTATCACCTGTCTTCACCCGTACAATGGTAGCCTGAATGAAAAGAGCCAATTCTAGTCTTTCTCTCTCCTCCCTCTCTCTCCCTTAAGGAGTTGTTCTTGTGTGGATGAAGACAATAAAGAATGGTGGAGGAAAGCTTGTCCGGATGAGACCGGATTGCTTTCGGATGGATGAAGACATGAAGAGTGCTGTTCTTGAAGATGGTGAGCATTAAATGCATGCTAGAAATCAGTCTCGTAATCAAGACCAAGAAACCGAGACCTGAAAATAAGCGGTAATGCTATTTTTATAAAGAAAAATGATATTTTTATGCTATTTGGTTTATGAAACTTTGTTCATATGGAATGAAAGTTCATTATGATATTTTTTGCCATGATTTTCAACTGTTTTCAACCTGAAAATCAGAAAATATAAGGCTACATGGCCGGAATTAGTGTTAAAACCCGTAAAACGCGCGTTTTAAGGGTAAAATTGGGTTTTTTGCTATATAAATGAGAAATATGATATGTCACACCAACTAAATTTGAGTTTTTTTCTATCAATGAATCTAAGGGCCATAGCTCACAATCAATTCTCATTTTTTATCACTATTTATTAAAGAAAAATATGAAAAAATACCCAAAAATGGAGAAAAATGGGTTTAAAAATAGGGAAAAATAGGAAACGGGCTAAGAAAAATTAGGAAAAATTATATCTATGTTTGTGCAATGTATAAAGATGGCAAAGCACAAGGTTGGCCTCAGTTTGTCCCTGTTTCTATGTTTTGTGCGTATTTATTGTTCTTTTAAAATGGAAAAATGCATAGAGACCCTATTTAACCGATCAATGATGCAAAATGCTAAGAGTTGGATGAAGAGGGGCTGAAACACTGAAAGATAAAGAAAAGATTTGATTTATGCATTGAGCTTGGCATATAGGAAACGGTTTGAATAAAGAGGATGGTAGCATGAGCATATGGCTCGGTGCCTCCTTTCAACGCAGCACGCGCTAGTAAAATTCATGGAAAGAATGCTTTATGCACTATGCATGATGCTGGTTTTTCTTTTGTTTGAGCACATAGCCATACATGATTTGCATTAAGCATAATAATTAAAAGGTATCAGAAAAACCTACTGGATGCATGGCACATGTCTTCCTTAGGTTGTGACCAACAATGAGCGTGAGAGGATGTCCTAAGCTATAGGTTAGTCATTGGGTCCTAAGGGGAAATCATAGTGAGGAATGGTACATCCTGGAATGTAAAATATCGGTACCTTGAGAGGAGTTTGTGCTCGTTTGTGCTAAATGTTTAGCAGCGCATCAAAGGGCCAATCCTTGCGATGTAGGAGAGCTACAGTGGGGCTCCGACTATTAGTCGGTGGAGGGCCTCCCTATGTGCGTGTGATGAGGCATTATGCATATGTACTTCGGGATCTCCCTCTGAGGAGTTTAAGGGAATCGTTGGACTATAAACTATAAACGTATAGATTAGGCTTTAGGGCAGTTTGTCCTTTAGCATTAAATTGACGCTCCTGGTCCGCGAGGCCGTGAGGGTGTTTGTGTGTCATGAGCATGAGGTTGGGCTAGTGCCATAGCTAGTGTTGGCCCATTTCAGGTCCCATCAAGTACATTCAAAAAAGATTTATGACTTAATGCATCAGCAATCACATTCTCTTTCCCAGGTCTGAACTTGATTTCAAAATCAAATTCTTGCAAGACTTCAATCCACCAATACCGCCTCATGTTGAGGTTTGGTTAAGCAAAGATCCATTTGAGACTTTTGTGGTCAGTGACCAAAGTAAACTTGCTTCCAAGTAGATAGTGTCGCCACAATTTGAGAGCATAGATCACAACTAACAGCTCGAGATCATGGGTGGCATAATTCCTCTCATGGATTTTCAGATTCCTTGAGAAATAGGCTATTGGATGACCTTGTTGCATAAGCACACAACCTAGTGCAAGAGAACTTGCATCTTACGACTTCAAACTCTTGACTTAGGTCAGGTAGCTTTAAAATGGGTGTTTTTACCAAAATTTTCTTTAGCTGCTCAAAACTGGTTTGCTGATGAATGGGACACAATTGCAGTTTGCTTTTCCAGTAAATTAGTGAGAGGTGTAGCTATTAGGGCGTAATTTTTTATGAAAATTCTATACCATCCAGTCAGTCCTAAGAAGCTTCTCACTTCCTTAACTCTTGTTGGAGGTTGCTACTCTTGAACATCTCTAACTTTGGCTGGATCTACAGAGACTCCTTTGGCAGATATTATGAATCCGAGATATTCCATCTGTCTTTTGAAAAAGGCACACTTCTTTCTCTTCACATAGAGCTTGTGCGTCCTCATGATGTCCAGCACAATGCACAATTGCAGCTCATGGTCTTCGTCTCTCTTGGAGTAAGTTAGGATGTCATCAAAGAAGACTAGGACAGACTCATCAAGATAAGGTCAAAAAATGGGTTTAAAAATAGGGAAAAATAGGAAATGGGCTGAGGAAAATTAGGAAAAATTATATCTATGTTTGTGCAATGTATAACGATGGCAAAGCACAAGGTTGTCGTCGGTTTATCCCCGTTTCTATGTTTTGTGCGTATTTATTGTTCTTTTAAAAGGGAAAAATGCATAGAGACCCTATTTAACCGATCAATGATGCAAAATGCTAAGAGTTGGATGAAGAGGGGCTGAAATACTAAAAGATAAAGAAAAGATTTGATTTATGCATTGCGCTTGGCATATAGGAAACAGTTTGAATAAAGAGGATGGTAGCATGAGCATATGGCTCGGTGCCTCCTTTCAATGCAGCACGCGCTAGTAAAATTCATGGAAAGAATGCTTTATGCACTATGCACGATGCTGGTCTTTCTTTTGTTTGAGCACATAGCCATACATGATTTGCATTAAGCATAATAATTAAAAGGTATCAGAAAAACCTACTGGATGCATGGCACCTATCTTCCTTAGGTTGTGACCAACGATGAGTGTGAGAGGATGTCCTAAGCTATAGGTTAGTCGTTGGGTCCTAAGGGGAAATCGTAGTGAAGAATGGTACATCCTGGAATGTAAAATATTGGTACCTTGAGAGGAGTTTGTGCTCGTTTGTGCTAAATGTTTAGCAGCGTATCAAAGGGCCAATCCCTGCGATGTAGGAGAGCTGCAGTGGGGCTCCGACT
This sequence comes from Lygodium microphyllum, assembly GCF_053477565.2. Taxonomy (NCBI): domain Eukaryota; kingdom Viridiplantae; phylum Streptophyta; class Polypodiopsida; order Schizaeales; family Lygodiaceae; genus Lygodium; species Lygodium microphyllum. Next base: position 20,008,116 of record NC_141136.1, on the reverse strand, counting down.
ATTAGTCGGTGGAGTGCCTCCCTATGTGCGTGTGATGAGGCGTTATGCCTATGTACTTCGGGATCTCCCTCTGAGGAGTTTAAGGGAATCGTTGGACTATAAACTATAAACGTATAGATTAGGCTTTAGGGCAGTTTGTCCTTTAGCATTAGATTGACGCTCCTGGTCCACGAGGCCGTGAGGGTGTTTGTGTGTCATGAGCATGAGGTCCGGCTAGTGCCATAGCTAGTGTTGGCCCATTTCAGGCCCCATCAAGTACATTCAAAAAATCTTTATGACTTAATGCATCAACAATCACATTCTCTTTCCCAGGTCTGAACTTGATTTCGAAATCAAATTCTTGCAAGACTTCAATCCACCAACACCGCCTCATGTTGAGGTTTGGTTGAGCAAAGATCCATTTGAGACTTTTGTGGTCAGTGACCAAAGTAAACTTGCTTCGAAGTAGATAGTATCGCCACAATTTGCGAGCATGGATCACAACTAACAGCTCGAGATCATGGGTGGCATAATTCCTCTCATGGATTTTCAGTTTCCTTGAGAAATAGGCTATTGGATGACCTTGTTGCATAAGCACACAACCTAGTGCAAGAGAACTTGCATCTTATGACTTCAAACTCTTGACTTAGGTCAGGTAGCTTTAAAATGGGTGTTTTTACCAAAATTTTCTTTAGCTGCTCAAAACTGGTTTGCTGATCAATGGGACACAATAGCAGTTTGCTTTTCCAGTAAATCAGTGAGAGGTGCAGCTATTAGCGCGTAATTTTTTATGAAAATTCTATACCATCCAGTCAGTCCTAAGAAGCTTTTCACTTCCTTAACTCTTGTTGGAGGTTGCTACTCTTGAACATCTCTAACTTTGGCTGGATCTACATAGACTCCTTTGGCAGATATTATGAATCTGAGATATTCCATCTGTCTTTTGAAAAAGGCACACTTCTTTCTCTTCACATAGAGCTTGTGCGTCCTCATGATGTCCAGCACAATGCACAATTGCAGCTCATGGTCTTCGTCTCTCTTGGAGTAAGTTAGGATGTCATCAAAGAAGACTAGGACAAACTCATCAAGATAAGGTCGAAAAATGTCCTCCATTAATCTATTAAATGTAGTAAGGGCATTAGTTAGACCAAAAGACATTACAAGAAATTCAAAATGACCATATCTGATATTGAAGGCAGTTTTGGGGATATCTTCTTCCTTGATACTTATTTGGTAGTAACCAAATCGGAGATCAATCTTGGAAAAGATTCTCGCCCCTTGCAACCTATCAAGTAGCTCGTCTATTCTTGGGATTGGATATTTATTCTTGATTGTTATCTGGTTTAGACCTTGGTAATCAATGCAAAGGCAAAGAGTTCCATCCTTTTTCTTTTGAAATAGTACAGGGGCTCCCCATGGCGAATTAATGGGTCTGATGCATCCTTGATCTAGTAACTACTTGAGTTGCTCTTTCAGCTCAATTGCTTCAGGGATAGACATTTTATATGAACTCTTAGCAATTGGAGCGGCTCCTGGTTCAAGTCGAATGATCGACTTCTCTTCAAGGTGGTAATTCAATCAGCTCTTCTGGGAAGATGTAATCATATTCCTTCAGCCAATATGGCTCTCTCTCGTCTTGTTTATTCTTCTCAACCTTATTTAATTTTATGAGATACACTAGTAATCATTTTCTTAACCCTTTTGTTATGCAAGATGATTTGGCTAGTTGAACCTTGGGTTTTCCGGCCTCACCTTGGGTCATCACTGTTTCCCCCTTTAGGTTTTGAAAAGTCGCCTAGCCTTTTCTGCACTAAATATGTGTGTCATTGGGGATTAACTAGTCCATACCCAATAGACATTCGTAGGCCCCTAAATTCATGATCCTAAATCCCATTTCAGAGAGATTGCTTCCGAGGCTAAATATCACTTTGCAAGTTTGCTGAGTAGACATGATTTTCTTTCCATTAGCAAGTTCTACAAGTAACCTAAATGTAGGTATTTTGTCTATACCTAATTTCTTGGCACACTTTGGTGACATGAAAGAGTGTGTGCTTCCAATGTCAATCAGGATTTTAAAGGACTTACCCAGAGTGTGTGCTTCCACAGTCAATCAGGATTTTAAAGGACTTACCCTCATATTCTGCTCGTGTTTGAATCACTGAAAATTGGTGATTTGGGCCTTTCTTATGGAGGGTGGCGTAAACTGATGCCCTCTCCATAGCCAATTGGTGTTTATGTCCAGAAACCTATACTGTGGAAATGGCAGTTTTGGAAAACCATGGATATGGTAATCTCAATACTTGCGACGTCCCTGGATTATAATCCTGTCGGATGGGATTACCTTTAGTACCTTGTCAAAGACATAACGGTCTAGACGTATCTGTCAACCACTAGTAATCATAAGTGGATTCCTTCTGGACAAACAAAAGATAATGCCTCAACTACTTTTAAATTTTCCATCCATTCAAGGCGTTTTAGATTAGTCTGCATGTCGAAGAATCGATCAGCCTCGATGTAACAATAACGCTCATCCCAGAACCATCTTTTTTCGCATTTCACGAGGGATGGATCATATAGGCAATTGAGTATCCTCATCATTTCTCTTCTCCACTCATCATCTGTGGAGTTTAGCACAAATGTGTACATTGCTCGAAAAACAAGGAATTGACTCCAGGCTTCATTATTCTACCAAAGTTTATCCCTTAACAATCAACACACTGATTATTACTTAGAACAGTTAGTCTTAAAAACCATAGATATTTTTTTAATTTCAATTATGCTCTGATACCACGTGTCACGTGCCTACCTAATAGTTCCCTAGTATCACGTTTTAGTGGCCCATCAGGGAACTATCATAGATGGCTTCGCCCGGCACTCGTGAGAATGCACAAGGTCTATTGTCTAGGTTTCCCAGACTCCAACCCATAACAAAAGGTACTGGCCATCCCCACAAGGATCAATCTGCAAGCTTGGGATCCTAATTTGACAATGAGGTCTTAATGGATCAAATAGCTCCATCAGAGGTGTCCCACAAGGGCTTCTTGTCTGATTGGAGCGATCATAGTTACCCTTGGTTCATGGAGTACAACTTTTTTTTCCAGCAACTAGTTAGGATTCACGGAACCTTAACAGAGTTCTAGCACAGCCGCTGCACCTTTCCCCTAAGATAATTATTGATCAAGGTTTTAAGGCCCGCGACCCTAGGTAAGTCAATGCTCGGCTCTACCTAATTTCTCCTAATTGACGTTTCATTCAATCTCTTGAAAGAAGCTCCCAGCTTATTGGGACCCCATCTGTAGGACGAATCCGGTCAGGGATCTCGCGCACCCGCTTTCCACAAACGATTTTCTTTAGTTTTCTAATTACCTATCACATTAAGTTATGGCATATATATGCAGTTTCGTTAATTAACCCATTGTCATAGGTTCCTTTGCGTAATTTTACAACACAACAAGAAGACATAGAAAAATATTTTTTGACAAAACATATTTATTTATTATTTTGCAAAAGTTATTTACAATGCTTTTCCCCTTCTACCTATGTAGAAGATAAAACCTCTGTTCATCAAAAAATTCCTTCTGTTTGTGCAGAAGAAAGCAAACCCTTCAAGATTTCTGTCCCTTCACTAATACTGGGGACTCCATGATCCCATCATGATTCTCATGAGGATCTGACAGTTCCTAGGAGCGATCGAGAGATTTATGGCCAGAGCCCCCTAGCACTCCCACCTCCTCCTACCTTATGGATTCATCACCGGAGCGACCTCTCAACATTGGGCCAGTCCAAAGCTCATCGTGGTGGTACAAACCAATCCCCCTTGGCGTAGGGTTCCACATCTAGCTGTGGGGGAGGCATAGCTCGATCTTTGCTCTTATTATCCTGATTATATATTTACAATCAGATCTAACTGCTACAAGCACAATTAATCATTCTTGTGCGACCACCAATACATCCACAAACTAAAAAAAGAAACGGTAGCAAGTGTTTTTAGCATAGGAAGCAGCCCCACCCAATTCTAGGGTTTCTCTTTTAAGGTCCCACCTTATTCTTAAGGTTTTTCTTCCTACTTGCAACTCTTTTCTCCGGATCCGCAAGTTATTTCGCGAATCTGAAGTCTATTTTATCCTTATGAAAACTTGGTATTTTCACCCTAAAAGATAATATGGGCATTCATGCGCTGCCCTGCCCTAACCCACACTTAGCAGGATTTCAAATGCTTTTCCAAGTCTGTTTAGACATTAGAATTTGTATCGACAAATTCTTATCAATGTCCAATAAGTCTTACAAACTTTTGATTTTTATTTAATTTTTTGATACTGATAGTTTCAGGGTTGGCGAGTATTTCATAGTTGTTTTTTCTTCAACATCCTCGATATTTTAAGTAAGGTTTTCTCATTGATTCATATGTGGGTCGACTCATGATATTGATGCTCTCGCTAATATAACCATTAATATTAACATTGTGTGTGTTTTCAGCAAGAAAATAATTTTTATTTTTTTTTGCTCGTATTCTATGGTTTAATCAACGATGTCTGAACTTTCAGCATTATCTAGGAAGATCAATTTTCATTTAGCTATGTCATAAATGCAATGCTAATTGTTTTTATAGAAACAAATCCAAATGGATCTTGTCGAACTATTGCTCCAGCTCCTTCAAGTACCACTTTGAACCACTGCACATCGAATAGTATCATGGAAAAGCTACGGTAATCCACCATAACAATACTTTGCAAGTTCCCAAAATACTCCATCTCATCTATAACCATGTTTGAATCCATTGCTCGTCACCGGCTCTCTTGCTCAAACCTTGCCATGATACCACAATCTGTTGTGGAGCACATTTTGTCAATACGCTCCACGCGAAAATGCCATCCGCGCGACCACGCTGCATTATATATTTTGTATTGTACATTGAAACACTCAAATTAGTTGTCGCATATAAAATATAGATATGAAAAATCCTAAACATGTCATCACCTTTGGACTAGATCCCCTTGAGAATTTCCACTCCTCGGTTGAGACCTCTGCCCCTTCGTGAGACACTATGGTCAAAGCTCCATGCAACCATCACATTGACATGAACCGTGGCATCTCGTCCATGCCCTCAGGATATTGAATCGGTTGATGTCGCGTACTACGTCGAAATTCAGATCGCGCTTCCTCTCAATCTTGCTAGCTAGCTTGCTGGTACCTGACGAGCCACGTCTCCATAGAGCCATGGTGCAACATACAAAAGCGATTCACCTTCTCCTCCATTGCAGCATTCATTATTTTTTCTACCCCATTTTCAACCACCACATCTCCGGTTAGTCTATCATCGTCCTTCAGCGACCATAGCATTTTGTTGTCTAGATCCACCATTGGTAGCCATTGTGAAATATGCACTAGCACCTCAGACACCAACCAACCTTCAGCCATGCTACCTTTTGGCTGAGCTCGTTGTCGCACAAAGCCTTTCAGGGTTTTCATGAAGTACTCCAGGAAGAACATCCATCGCGTATGGACAGGTCCAGCAATCTCCACTTTATCTACAAGATGCACAAGAAGGTGGATTTGTATCATGAGCACGCTGATAGGCAGGTATTTCTCAAAGAGACAGATCGTCTCCACTGCTCCCCGCCTCACGTATTCAATAGAGGACGTGTTAATCTCCTTCTGTGAGATCCATTGCACTAAAGTTGACAACCTGTAACTGGCCCTGCGTATTTCTAGAGTAAGGCATCCTGCAATCGCGATTGGTAGTATAAACTGCCACAAATGAGAAAGCATTATGAACAATGACTACACTCCAAATAGCAAAATGTGCACGCTGATTACAATCCATTTGTAGTACAAACCTGACATATCTTATGCCAGTCCTGGGATTTTAGCCCTGATAATTGGCCGTCTTTAGAAAACATAGTCCTGAGAGAACGCATCATACCCGTCAGAGTGTGGATAGACTTGACTATTTGCTTCACAATGCGCTCTTCTTTAGTGGACAAAACCCAAGGAGCGCGAGGTAGCTGTACGCGACCATCAGCACTCGACTACGGCCAAAGTGCCTCCATCTTGCCTACCTCCTTCAAATCCATTCGTGCCCCTATAGTCTCTCTTTCCTGTGATGTGGTCCCATAGCAAGCTGCCCACGTTCTTGAAAATATGCATGCGATCCAACAAGTAGTTGATCTGTAAGTGGGTCCAATATGGCAACTCGTAGAAAACTGAGAACCGTCGCATTCTGTTTGGATGTGACTCCGCGTGGACCATTTTCAACTCGTACCAGCTTGCGGCATTCATACGTATTGGAGGTCGTCCAAGAAAACCTTTATTAAGTTCATGACCCTCTGGCAAGAAAGTCATGTGTCCTTGATATACCATCTTCTTCATGGTTCATGACCTTCGGGAGTCTAACTGTGGCCTGCACAATGGGCATGCATGATAACCCGAGGTAACTAGACCAGTTCCAACACCTCTATCCAGTGAATACAAACTTGAATGAGCTATGATAGATATTACCAACGAGAACGGAAGCCTATTTACCTGAGCACTCTCCGAATCCTGGAAAGTCATGCATCGTCCACATGAGAATGGCTCAAATATTGGTGGACCATCGACCATCGTGCTTGCTCATATCTTGCACGGTGACCCCCTCCTCCCACAAAATCTTAAGCTCATGGACTAATGGACGAAGATACACGTCCATATTTTTGACTTTGTAGCGGCCTGGGGGACGAGTAAGCTAAGGATGAGATGTCCTTTCTTTGTAGAAAGCCATGGAGGGATATTGTAGTTGACAAGGACTATAGGCCACACACTGTAAGAAGTTGAGTGTAGACCGAATGGGTTCACACCATCCATTGCAAGACTGAGCCGAAGATTTCTTGGCTCTTGGGCAAAGCTTGGAAAGGTAGAGTCAATGTGACTACGATGATGACCATGACTACGACCACGACCATGACTATGACCACGACGATGACTACCACTACCACTACCACTACCACTACCACTACTAGTATAATAAACAAGAAAAGAAGAAAAAACAACGACCACGACCACAACCACGACTACCACTACCACTACCACTATAATAAATAAGAAAAGAAGAAAAAAAAACTACTACTACTATTACTACAACAACAATAAACAAGAAAAGAAGAAAAAACTACTACTACAAAAAAAAAAAACTAAACAACAATAAACAAGAAAAGAAAAAAAAACTACTACTACTACTACAATAACAAACAAGAAAACAACAACCTCTCCCTCCTTCTCTCTCTCTCTCTCCCTCTCTTTCTCTCTTTCCCTATTATGTTTAATGTTTTCTCCCTGTCTCTCTCATTCTTTCTTTCATTTTCTCTCTTCCTCTCCCTCTCTCATTTCCTCTCCCTCCCTCTCCCTCTCCCTCTCTTTCTCTCTTTCCCTATTATGTTTAATGTTTTTTCTCTTATCTCCTCTCCCTCTCTCATTTCCTCTCCCTCTCCCTCTCTTTCTCTCTTTCTCCCTCTCCCTCTCTTTCTCTATTATGTTTAATATTTTTTTCTCTTATCTCCTCTTCCTCTCTCATTTCCTTTTTTCTCTTCCTCTCCCTCTCTCATTTACTCTCCGTCCCTCACCCTCTACCTCTCTTTCTCTCTTTCCCTATTATGTTAAATGTTTTTTCTCTCTCCTCTCCCTCTCTCATTTCCTCTCCCTTCCTCACCCTCTCCCTCTCTTTCTCTCTTTCCCTATTAGGTTTAATGTATTTCCTTTTCTCTCTTTCTCTCCCTCTCTCATTTCCTATCCCTCCCTCACCCTTTCCCTCTCTTTCTCTCTTTCCCTATTATGTTTAATGTTTTCTCTCTCTCTCTCTCTCTCTCGTTCTTTCTTTCCTTTTCTCTCTTCCTCTCCCTCTCTCATTTCCTCTCCCTCCCTCTCCCTCTCTTTGTCTCTTTCTCTATTATATTTAATGTTTTTTCTCTTATCTCCTCTCCCTCTCTCATTTTCTCTCCCTCCCTCTCCCTCTCCCTCTCTTTCTCTCTTTCTCTATTATGTTTAATATTTTTTCTCTTATCTCCTCTCCCTCTGTCATTTCCTTTTCTCTCTTCCTCTCCCTCTCTCATTTCCTCTCCCTCTCTTTCCCTCTTTTCTTATTATGTTTAATGTTTTTTCTCTCTTTTTCTCTCTCCTCTCCTTCTCTCATTTCTTTATCTCTCTCCTCTCCCTCTCTCATTTCCTCTCCCTTCCTCACCCTCTCCCTCTCTTTCTCTCTTTCCCTATTATGTTTAATATTTTTTCTCTCTCCTCTCCCTCTCTCATTTCCTTTTCTCTCTTCCCTCTCCCTCTCTCATTTCCTCTCCCTCCCCCTCTTTCTCTCTCCCTCCCCCTCTCTCATTTCCTCTCCCTCTCCCTCTCTTTCTCTCTCCCTCCCCCTCCCTCTCCCTCACTTTCTCTCTCATTTCGTCTCCCTCTCTCAATACACATGAATTATACCAAAAACAAGTAAGAGAGAGAGAAAACACAAAAGCAAAGGAAGAATGGACAATGCACTCACGGTAAAAGCTCGAAGAAGGGTTTGGTGGCTCCTCTTCACGACGGCGGCTCCTCTTCGCCCTCCGTACACTTGGAATTTGGAGTTGTCTCAACTTCAATCTTTGGAAATTAATCTACTATGACATTGGAGTGCCGTTGTACATATCTCTTGTAGACACCATAACTTCATATATGCACATACACCTCACACCTCTGGTCATCTTTGTACGTACATATTCAGTTTCACTTCACATGCACAGATTCACTTTCAATGCATAAAATAATCCTTCTTGATCATGTTTGTACATTTGTATATAGGAGCTGGGGTTTTTCCCTTATGCTCCCCAATGATTTTTTTTCATTTGTAGCTAGAGACCTTTATTTGAGTGGGACTGTTGGAGCTATATATAGCTCACCCTATGTAGACTAGGTATCGCCTATATATATGTAGATTGTGATCAATATGTGATAGCCTTTGGGAGTATACATGGTGCGTCTCTTCTCTCTCTCTTGCGTTGCTACGTGAGGGGTGATCGAGAGCAAGTTTCACTCACAACCCGAAAACGAGATGTTAAGGAGTGCCAGTTAGGGTAATTGACTTTGTTGCTTGAACAACATAACATGGAAAATTTAAATGTTTTGATAAACACCACAAGCCACACACAAAACCAAATGACACACAATGCCTCTTATAGCTCGAAAAAACACAAAACTCAATTCGGGTAGAGCATCACACAAACCTTACAATGTTAAAAAATACACACACTTTGAAAACAAAACCAATTGTACGAAATTATCATACCTTGAGGCAACACTTTGACTCTACAGTATCTGAGTTCCAAATGTTCACAAATCGTGACCCTCCACTCTCCTCACTTAAGTTACACGAAGTTTATGAGGAGTAGGGCAAGGCAAGGGCTCTTCTCTTCTCTCTCTTATATAGTTTTTTAACTTACACCCACATTGTGTTTGCTTTCCAAAATGATAAGGCTTTTTAAAATTTTGGCTTTTCTCTTAAGGCAAAAAGCCTTAGTCATTGAAAGTAAAACCTTAAGGCTTAGTACTAAGCAAAAAGCCTTAAAGGCTTTTAATAAGACGAATAGCCTTAAAGGCTAAAGACCTTATGAATAGCTAAAGCTATTCATTAAGCTTTTTTGAAATGTTTCTTTATGGAAATAACGCCGCTACCATCACGTTTCTATAATGCCATTTTGCATGCCGTGTTTCTAAATTTCAAGCCGTCTAATCCGTTATCAATGGAATATGGCACCTCCATTGCTTCCCAAGAAGTTGCCACTTACTATGCAATAATGATAGTGGCCATATTCTCGTCAATAATGGCATTAACCAGCCCTCATCAATCAACAACCGCCCTCTCTCCATCATTATCAAGCAGCTGTTCAAGCTCATCTTTGACCTTTTGTACTCGTCCTAAGATTGTTACTAGCCGATTTTTTATCTGACGAACTTGTTCAAGGTTCAAAGTACTGATCTTTTTTGTTAACTCATCAAGTGTGGTAAGCCTCTTGTTCCAAGGTTGAAGTCTCTGATTCAAGGGAGCTACAAGTTGCCTCGAAACAAACTTCCAAAGCAAGAAATTCAAATGACAGGTCTTTGGGACCCATGAAATGATTTAAACTACTCTCAAACATAACCAACTCTAGCACCAACTCTTCCTCCAAAACTCTCAAGTAGTATGCATAGGTAATATCAACAAAATAAAGAGATAAAATGTTTCCATCTCCATAACAGTCATCCTTGAGCATGTGAATATCTTCAAATTCTGTTGACATTCCATCATATAACACTTCTTCAATGTTTCAGCCTTGCGTATAAAGACTTTTAAGTGAAAGCTTACTTTTTCTCTTTTCCATTTATTAATCTTGTGAGGACCATTACAAGATGGAAGTATTGTTATTCAATCTTGTAGCTTGTATGTTAATGGATACCACAAATAATCCTCTCTCATATTATAGCGCATACATGCTTATATAGAGTTAGACCCCCATCTTGAAGAAGCACTAGAAGAAGAAGCTATGAAAGATAAATATTGAGGTATTGAAGAGAAATGAGGTTGAGATAGAATAGAAATATTGCAAAAGTGAGTTTAGAGAAGTTGGGATAAAAGAATAGTGATAATTACAAAATTAATACATATAAAAAAGGTGAAAACTACAAAAACTTCTAAATAATCAATTTCTTTAAGTTGTAATTAAAAGTAATCTACTTTTTTTATTTCCAGGTAACTTTAAAGTATCCCAATTTTAAACAAGCCATGCCAAGGGGTTGAAAGGAAGTGAAACAAGTCAATGGCAATGATAAATTAGCTAATTGGAATTGTCTCGTGAAGATAAATTTAAAGGCTCATTTTCACCTTTTTACCAATTTTAAAATAAATTTGGCCAAATTAGTAGAGAGTGAATATTACACTGAACCACACATACCATTGGTGTGCTTACTAATCTCATCATTAGTGAATGCTAATTAAAGGGCTCTTTTTCCCTCGGAATCAGTGGTAATGGTTGAAGCAATTGAGAGGCAGCGATTAAGTGCATCGAACTTCTACTGTCCATGCACTCGGGGGCATTATCAGATAATGGTTAGACCCTTAATTCCCATGGTGATGGGATTCAGTCGGAGATAACGAAGAAGGAAGGCTCTTACAGTTAAGAAAGTAGAGCTTTCAAAGCGCTATTCAAGGCTGCACGAGGGTGCAACTAGTGGCTTGGTTGATGTAGGGGGATCGAGTGGAGGCAGATCATCTGCAACTTGTGGTAGAGAGTAGTGTCAGTGAAGGAGTGAATAAGACTTGGCAATATGATTAAGGGAAAGACAGCGATGTCAGAAGCTGAACGATACAAGTCACTCTGGCACTGGAAATGGGTGGTCGAGGCTATTCCAGATGCACCCTAGGTGACTCAAAAAGTACTTAGTAAACACAATATCGATATTACTGCATATGATGCTTTACCATATACTGATGAGATTCTGACGGCGGCTTTAGAGAGCTGGAACTTGGAAGGGTAGTATAGTGGTAGTAATTGAAGAAAAGATGTCGTGAGGAGACTCTGACCTATGATTAGCTGACTGATAGTGAAGCGAGTGTAATGGAAGGCATATGTTTGGACAGGTGAAGAGAAGCAGGAAGGTATACTGCACTTAACCCCTTGAAGCGATTGTGTAGCATCAGCGTGGGATTAATGATACGATGCCTGGCTTGATCCTTTGTGATCTTCCAATCATGTGCCAAGTTACATATAAGGCCGCCGATTTGACGGAATGGTGGTGGCATGAGTTGCTCGATTCTTAGAAGTACCATCGAAGGTAGCAATAGAGATAGATTGACATACTTGCAATGGCTTTTAGAGGCAAGTGAATTGAACATCATCTGAATTGTAAGCTGAGGAAAAGTTTTCACGTTAAGGGAAAGGGGAGCGTTGATGGATCATTATGCTTTCTTGTGTTTGGAAAGAAAATCCTTATGTTTCCTTGTGCTTGGGAAGAAAATCCAATTGTGGATGTTGTAGTTCGACTTAGTTGTTGGTCTCATTTTTTGTTAAAGAGGACTGATACAATGCCATGCTATAAGGGGTCATAGCTTTTGAGTCAGCCTATAAATCTAAAGAAGATAAATATGATTGTGAATTGGAGTTTTGCTAAATAAGGTTTTGTGCTTTCAACTTAAAATGTAAAAGGAATCTCTACAATTAGACCTAAACAAGGTTATACTATAGGGATTTTGGCTAGGTCACAATCACTCCTAGGAGATAAATGTCCCAGATGAAGTGGAGAACTAATAAAAAAGGGTGAGTGCTTGAGTCACTTAATGGACGTACTAGCATCAAGGCTTCATTTAAAGGATGTTGAATACAATCCAAGGTTCACTTCTTGATCTTTAGGAATTCTCTTTTGTTTCTCTTCTATCCTCTTTCTTGAATCTATTGGTAGAGGCCTTGTGTCTCACCACCATATGGGTGCATGCCTTCTCATATAAGTGGTGAACCAAATGTGAACTGCTGTGTCAAGATTGGAAGATGGGAGTCTATATAAATAATGAACTATACAAGGACTTTAACGAGGAATGTAGCAAGGAGCAAATGTTAGCTACCCAACAAGAATAAGAAATGACTGAGCAAGAAACTAAGTAGATGCAAGATTTGGCAATCAAAGCACTTCAATTGATTGTAGAGGAAGTGGATCTATCTAATGGACATGATGTAACTAACTATCTTAGAGTTTTTTATGAAAGAATGCAATAGTTTGATATCCTAGAGGATTATAGAATTAGATATTTTGAATGCATTGATGAAAGTGGGTTTAAAAGAACAAGTTCAAGAGATATGATGGATGTATGGAATAACCTGAGATAAATACAAGCATGCTCTTAAAGTTTGAAAACAATGTAAACATGCCCAAAAAGCTAAGGTTTATATGGAGAGTTATGATTTTTCTATTCAATTATTAGAGTTTGCATTGCTAGATGCTAAAGTGACATAGGATAATACAGATGTGGACAGATAGCCAAGGATAACTAAAGATGCAGAGATTTTGTTTAGGGATGCTCTAGTTAGAGATGTATTTTCTATCATTACAAAAATAGACATAGTGGAGAGTCATGCAGATGCTAAGATTTTGGTTGAGGATGTTGCTATGTTTTTTGATATGTGATTGGGTATTTAGGATACAAATTCCTTCACTAATATAATGGAGGATGTTATAAATGTTGTGAATGAAAATGTGAATCTACTATCTATTTATGTTATTAGTACCATAGCTAATGATGACAATGTGATGATGGAGTGTGTTGATGCTATTGTGCAAGTGAGGGATGATGCTATGGTAGTGGTGAATGTAAATGAAATCCTTCCTCTAGGCATGAAAGTAGAGGAATAGTTGGATGCTTCAACCATGCAGGCCAGAAGAGATGCATTTACACATCATGTTTTAGCAACACATGAAGACCTATATATTAGCGAGAGTGTTGCTTTGTAGCTTCTTAAGATTGGAATAAAATGCTTTACTCTGCTAGAGAAAATGGTGTTTGTAGGTGAGTGAAACTAAGGGATACAAGATTTTCCAACTTGATTTTGGTCTACCCTTTGATCCTAGAGGATCAATTGTGTTTGTGGATTTCTTTACATCAGGCTATATGATAGGGCAATGTCATGCATTATCAGTGCCTTATAATCCAAGTGGGTGAGATTGGACTTTCAATACCTTTGTGAAGCTACTCATGATTTGGGTATATGATCCTAGCAAGAGGTTGATTATGCATATATTTAGTTGAGTGACAATCATATGGGTGTTTGATCCTTGTGGCTACATAGTGTAGCACATCTAAGGGATGTGCATGCTAAAAGGGGATGGACGTTGCACTTACTATCATCAACCTTTTGAAAACTTTGAGTGTGTCATGTTTTGGGACAACTTTAAGGTGCAAAGCTTGCATGATATAAACAATGTTTTGCTTAAAACAGATGCATTCTTCATTCTGATCAAGATTAGTGGGACTATGGATATGTTTGAAGTTTGATGAACCTAAAGGAACCTAGCTACATATCCTTTTTGCTACCACTGAAATTATAGTGAGTATTGAAATATAGGTTAAAGAAATAGAAGTCTAATTGTTCGAGCCTAAGGCTAGGCTTTTTCAACTAAGGCTAAAGTTAGCATTAGTAGGCTATTTTTAGAGACAGAAAAAGGAAGCTTACAGTGTTTAGGGTAGAGGGAGGGAAATTGGTGGTGACTGGGACAAAGGGTTGAGTAGGGGCCATAAATACATGAGAGCAATGAAGCAAAAAGAAAGGGCTTCTCTCCTTTCATATTTATTAAGAGGGAGGAGAATTTGGAGCACTATGATCATGGAGGAGGGAAAAAGCCATCAGGGATAATGTGATGAAGTAAAAAGAAAAGGAATCTATCAATGTCTTGGCATGCTTTTTGTGTGACAACTATAGAAACCAAAAAGACTAGAGGGACTCGAACTATAGAGATCTTTGCATATTGAAGTTCATGTTAAAGGTAGTATTGAAGGTCATGTTCACTACAAGATATCGGCCTTATACCGATGTTAAAAGTGACGAAAATGTAAATAATAAAATTTGCCCCCGTCATCGCAAAAAGCACCGTTATTGGCGATGCCATAGAACAGTCGGTATCGGCGTCGGTATCGGCATCGATATCAGCGTTGTTACTGGCGTGACGCTGATACTGGTGCCACTAACGACGCTGATACCGATGCTCTGCGACGCTAATAACGATGCCAATAATGACACGAGCAGTAAATTTGAAATGCTAATAGCGACGGTAACAAGGAAAAAAAAAATTTGTGGCAGGGCAACACTTTATTTGGGCCATATAAAAAAAAGTTTTTGCACTGTGTACAATGCTTGTGTAAACAAAAACAAAGTATACTGAAATCATAACACTGATACATGAAATAAATGCATGATCGCATAATGAAAGCGACTGGTACAATCATGATAAGATATCACTACTACATAGAAAATGTCTACATAGATCAGGCGACCAAAAAAGAAAGGTGTGTGAGCTCCAAGGATCCAAGGGTGAGCTACATATCCTCGCCATCCAAAAGCTCGTCCCACCGCAAAGGAGCATCGAACGGACTCTGCAAAAAAAGAAACAACACATCAGTCCACCATACAATAATGCATTCGAATTAAACATGGTAACTACGGACAAGAAAGATGAGTGACTTACAGGGCCACCACATCTATACAATCGGTCGATCAATGCAGTGAGACCGTGCCTCTCTGCATATCAAGTCTCAAGGCCGATCAGATCGCAATTTATAATGGAGTGCTGCAAAGAAAACAAAATACTAACTGTTAGAAACATGATTTTCAGTACAAAGGATATTGCAAAAAAAAACAAGTAAAACAAAAGAAAAACTTATAATGTCCTCCAGATATATCCTGTGGCCGCCACTCCCAAGATGATGGACCACTCCGGCCTCTAGTCGTGCCCTCGCTGCCTCGCGCTGCTGACTCCAACGTCTTGGAGAATCTGTAGCCTCCTCCCTCAGTCGTCGACACCAGTCGTCCACGTCTAGCCACTCACGCTTTGCAGCCCCACTCTTGAGTGCCTTGCGTGCGTTCGATCGTCTGTGTGACATATATGTACGCATGCAGTCCATCATCCATCCCGTAGAAAATATATCTACTAAGGCTGGAACCGGAAACTCCTCATGTAAGGATGCTACTATGTAGTCCTTGCTCCCCTCCGGTATGTTCTTTCAATGATCTAAGATGTTGTGCTAAAAAACTTGTTGGCACAACTCTCTCATGCGAGCCATCACCCTCCTCCCCTCATCATTCATGATGATGGCTCCTGACCTATCATCGACAAGATCGGCATATCCCCCTAGGGTATGCCTAAGATGGGTCCTCTCCCACCTGCGTCCACACTCCTGGGTATATCACGAGACCCTTGTGCATCCGATGTACTGACCGGGGTAATATCTGTCGGAGTGGCACCCATAGGGGTGCCACCTACTGTAAGACGACTGAGCAAAAGCTGAAGTAACTGGAGTAGACGTCCCCACAGGTGTGACAAATCCTGGAGGTGACGCAACTCCAACAGAAGGACGAGAGGGAGACACCGCGTTCGTGCCTCCACAGCATCCACCTAAGCCTCAGCCACGTTCCTTGGAACCGCCACGAGAGCAAGGAGTCGCACCTGTATCCCGTGTCGACTGCGGGCTCACTGCCTCCGTATCTCTGCAGCATCCCCCTGACCATGAAGCACTCCCTCCCTCCGGCCCAAGTCTAGAGCATCGACCTTGTCTGCTCGAAGCTGAAGCATCTGATCATGCCGAAGTAAATCTAGCAAAGCGGCCTGATGATGTCCGAGAGAGCTCCTAGTCTGCCATGTCTCTGAATCTCGCGATCTGATCTGGAGACATGCACGTAAAGATATCCTGCAACTCCTCATTGCTCATCCCTCGACTCATCCTGAAAATGTCACCTGCATAGACAAAAAATGATGTTAGCATAATCAATTTAAATCATATAAAGCACAGTAATATAAATCCTAAAAAAATGATCTCACTTAAAATGCATACCTTATGTACCCTTATAAGCAATTAGTCAACGAATTGAGTAAGTGGATGCCCCAAGTATGAAGTATCCTATGGTCCCATGTCAATCTCCTGACACAACTCCGCATACACTGGAAGGTCGATAGGCATGTCACCACAAAAGTATGAGTCCACCTCGTTCTCAAAGAATTCTTGGACTCCTGTATTTCCATCATTGTTAGCCGATGCTGACTCCAAGCTTTCGGTGGCCTCCAGCCCTTGCAATATTGACCCCTCTATTTGCATATCGTCCTCATCTATACTCGGAACATCACTTTGATCATATACTCTCGCACTTCGGGGAGCTGAAGGTATAACATACCACCATCAAGGTTGTCGCGGGTTTGGATAGAAGATTACCTATTCACAAACACGTCCAAGAGAGTTTAAACTATTGTGAAATGTATCAGGTCATAATACAATTAACAAACAAATGAGTTCATGCACCTATTCAAAATGGGCCGGCAACACAAAGGTGTCGCGCAAATCCGTCCATTTTTTTCGGAATCTATTTCGAGAAATCCAGATGGACCTCGTCGAAGTGTTGCTCTAGCTCCTTCAAGTACCACTTTGAACCATTGCACATCAAATAGTATCATGGAGAAGCTACGATAATCCACCATAACAATACTTTGCAAGTTCCCAAAATACTTCGTCTCATCTATAACCGTGTTTGGATCCGTTGCTCATCACCAGCTCTCCTGCTCGAACCTTGCCATGATACCATAGTCCATTGTGGAGCACATTTTGTACGATCGACATTGCCCTGTCAATCGGCCTTTCGCCTAAGGGGATTCTCTTAAGGAGGCTTCTTACGTGGGTCACATAGTCGCGGATGCCCTCCTTCTCCTTCTGCTTGACGTTCATCAGGCGCACTAGCAGGTTGTCAGAGTATCCGGGTTCAGCAAACCTCTTGACAAAAAGGTCCTTGAGGTTATTGAAGTTGGCTCGTTCTATGGCGTCTAGGCTCGTGTACCACGTCCTACCCTTATCGTTTAAGCAAAGTCTGAATGCTTGCAAACGTTGGGCATGGTCGTTGAGGCCATTGGCTTCACAGACTTGCTCAAACTGCTCGACAAAGCTATACGGGTCGTCCGGTGGCTGGTACTTGTCGAGTTGCTTGGCGACAATAGGTATTTTGGCTTGGCTCTTTGAGCCCTGGTTTGCCCCCAGCCCTGCAAGTAGTGAGGTTGCCAGCGCAGTGGCATTCTGTTCTACCGCGGTGTTATCGAGCAGCCGTTTCATGAGGAGCTCACCCAGCGTCAGGTCTTCCTCTAGTGCTCTTTCCTGGTCTGTCCGGTTTTGGCCAGCCAAGTTCAGCACTCACTGCACCTTATGCAGCTCCATGCTTTGCCTTAGTTTCCTTGCTTGTTGGTCCCTATTGTACTCGGCTATGCCCTGCAATGCCTTGCGGGCTAGCCGCCTCTCCTCCTCTAGGTCCGCAATGATTACCTCTGCCGTCCTGCCACGGTGTTCGTACCTGGCATGCGCATCATAACTGCTCACCATTTGTTGTATGGCGTCTGGAAATACGCTAACATCTAGCTCCCTTGGAAACCGATGATCTGAGCCTCCCTCTGTCATGGTTGAATTCTTGCGCGTGGTCATAAGTCAGATCCTTGTCGTTGACGCTCCTTGCTTGATCCTACCCTGCGCTCCGCGCGTTTGCATACACCTTGGGTCTTCTCCTATTGGTGGGTTTTTTGGGCGATTTATCTGAGTGAGTTCTTTTTAATTTTTGCATGCAGCGCTCAACTTATGGTCACTCGTGAGTGTGTTGTTCCTCGTGCACTTGTGCTCAATCAGGCTTTCGGCTTTCCTAAGTGTGCTTCAAGTGTGGAAACTCAACCCGAGTGCTGTGAGTGATTCCCCGGCGTCTCACTCACTCTTGCTCGTTTTGGGCCTGACGGGCTTTGCTACTCTAGTTCTAGCCGCTCTACGGGTCCCAAGGTCCTATGCTGCTTCCTGTTGCTCACGTGGGGGTGGGTCGGTGGGGGAGTGCCCCAATGTGTCCCTGGATGGGTCAGGTTTTGTTTTTGTTTGACTCTGGGAATCAGACGTCCGATTTACCAGTGGTCCAATTGTGGGAATCGAACCAGGTACATCAGGGCTGAGTGGTAATCTTAAGGTCCGCGGGTCCGATTCTCAAGAATCGGACGGGCAAGTATTCGAGGAATCGGCCAAGAGGGTCGGATTCTGGGCGGTCCGATTTTGGGCGATTGGTCCGACCAGACCGGGTAGTCCGATTCCTAGTGGTCCGATTATGGATGGGTCCGATTCTGGGAATCAGACCGGACAGGTGGTCCGATTGGTGACATGTATTACTTCGTCGGATCGGGCAGGGTGGGTCCAAGTCAGAGCGTCCGAGTGGTCCGAGTGTCCGAGTCGGACAAGTTGGTCCGAGCGTCCGATTCTTAAAATCGGACGGGTTGATCCGAGTGCCACATGGCACATCCGATCGGACTAGTTGGTCCGATCCTAGTAGTCGGACAGGTCGTTCCGATCGGACGGTTGTCCGAGTGTCCGATTTTGGGAATCGGACACTGGGTCGGACGTCCGATTCCGCCGGTCCGATGAGCTTGCGCACACGGATTTGCTCGATTTTCTCTAGATGTTTTATCCTATTGACCATGCGATTAACCAACGACAGAGTTGAAGTGGTGCGGAGGAGATCGGTTACCTGGGAGTCGCCGAATGCGATGTCCTCCGTGCCCTGGTCGATCGGACGGCTACCAAGCTCGCTCACTCTCTCACTCTCTATCTCTCTCGACAGCAGACTGGGATCCGACGACACTCGACACATTGGATCTCAAATCTCCAGTTTGCTCTTTCTCCACCGCCGATGTACCACATCCTGCATCCAGGAGCGATCACCTGCTATTAGCGACTTCGACGACTGCTACTACATCCCAGGATAGTATATCTCCCTACATCTGTTACATATACACATTGCACCACTTTATCACAGCCGACAATTGTTCCCCTATCACAGCCGACATTTGTTCCCCTTTTGTAGCCATTATCTGGAGTACCAGAGCTACATATGCACATACACATACACGACACTTATCACACTCACAGCACCATATTTTCAGTTTCCAATTTTTAGCTTTTCATTCAGCACTTTTATTTTGGATAGCTGGACCTCATCAGTTGTATCACAGTTTGTCTCATAGGCCAGTTTTGGTCTTTAGAAGACGTTAATATAACTTTCTTTCTTTCTTTCTTTCTTGCTCTCCGTTGGTTGGAAATGGGGTTCTCTTGCCCTCCTAGAGTTTATACCCTGCTAGTTCTGCCCTGAACACTACAGATTCCTTCCCTGGCGTTTCCTATGCAGTTACCTTTGCATTTACTCCATTTTTCCTTTCGTTTCCTGTGGTTTTCCCCCTATTTCACAGCAGCAGCCCTCTGCCTCTTCGTGTGTCATTTCCTACTGCTAATCTATCCTAAACACAACCTGAATCGAAAGCAAAACACTGAACTAGTTTCTCCATGTTTTTCAATCATTAACAACCAGATTACTCCAAAATACTTACCTGTTCTGAAGATCGAAAACACCCGACTTCCTACTTATCTCAAGCTCCGTTTCGGGGATGAATACCCTACTTCAATTCGATATGAGGTGCGCAAGTGCTCAAGCTTGAATTCGTTGGTCCTGGCAACGGAACCAAAATGTGCGAGTTTTCACTCAACTACCAAGACCCTCGGACCGCTTATTGTTTCAAGCGTTCCAAGCGAGCTCTAATGGCTATCTCTCACCTAGCCGACGCGCCGTCGATCCTACAAATGTAGTGAACTTACCTTGATGCTCGATCGAGTACCCTCCTCTCTCTTGCACTCCGGTAGCTCCACGATTCTAGATGCTAGCTCAAGCATCCTCAAGCCTCCTCCATCTCCAAGCTCCATCCTCCATAGCCGCGCGCGCAAGAGAAGAGAAGAGAAGAGAAGAGAAGTAGAGGAGAGGAGATGGTGAAGAGCTTCACCCTCTTGATCCATCACTCTCACACACACTCACTCCCTCACACTCTCACACTCCCTCTCTCAAGAGCACACACAAGCAAGAAGGAGAGAAGAAGAGAGGAAGAAGAAGACTAGTTTTGCCACACACCAAAGAATGAGCTCTTTTCACTTTTCAACCTTATATACAAAACCCTACTTCCCTTTTGGGCGGTCATCCCCTTTTCCCTTTTTTACATGGCCGGTCATAGCTTAGGCCCTGTTTTCCATTGTCCTTTTATCTTCCTCGTTTCCTTTTCACTGTCCTTCTACATTTACAAATTGCACGGGTGAGAGCCCGGCACTCTTTTACAAGATTTTAGGGTGCGCTTTTTTATTCAAAAATGTGCCTTTCCCTTTTTGTGTTTGCCTTGGACTTTTAAGGTTGTCCTTGCGCTTTTGGCCTTTTCTCCTTTTCTTTCTTCAGTCGGGCTACCTTTTTTCCGCCTTTGCCCTGCGTGTTTTCCACTTTCTTTTGCTTTCTTCGTGTTGGGGTTAACACCCAAGCATGGCATTTTACCGCGAAGAGAGAAAGAGAGAGCGAAATAGATCTTGTGTTTGGGAGGAAGAGCGAAAGAAAGAGAGAGAAGGAGAGCTTCTCACCACCATCGTCGCCATTCGTGAAGAAGAGGAGGAAGTGCATGAAGGGCGAAGAGGGGCCGCCGTTTTGCAAAGAGGAGACGAAGAATCCATCCTTGGGCCTTTCCGGTGAGTGCATTGCTCCCTCTTGGTTTGTTCTTGCTCTTTCCTTTTCTTTTGTTT
Organism: Lygodium microphyllum; assembly: GCF_053477565.2. Classification (NCBI taxonomy): domain Eukaryota; kingdom Viridiplantae; phylum Streptophyta; class Polypodiopsida; order Schizaeales; family Lygodiaceae; genus Lygodium; species Lygodium microphyllum. The sequence continues at coordinate 19,986,791 of NC_141136.1, read as the reverse complement.
GTTTTTGTAGAGAATGAGGTGCATTGAGGGAGAAAGAGAGGAAATGAGAAAGAGAGAGAGAAGAAGAAAGAAAAATGAAGAGAGAGAGAGAGAGAGAGAGAGAGAGGGAATAAACATGAAACATAATAAAGAAAGAGAGAAATAGAGAGAGAGAAAGAAAGAAAGAAAGAAAGTTATATTAACGTCTTCTAAAGACCAAAACTGGCCTATGAGACAAACTGTGATACAACTGATGAGGTCCAGCTATCCAAAATAAAAGTGCTGAATGAAAAGCTAAAAACTGGAAACTGAAAATACGGTGCTGTGAGTGTGATAAGTGTCGTATATGTGTATGTGCGTATGTAGCTCTGGTACTCCAGATAATGGCTACAAAAGGGGAACAAATGTCGGCTGTGATAGGGGAACAACTGTCGGCTGTGATAAAGTGGTGCGATGTGTATATGTAACAGATGTAGGGAGATATACTATCCTGGGATGTAGTAGCAGTCGTCGAAGTCGCTAATAGCAGGTGATCCCTCCTGGATGCAGGATGTGGTACATCGGCGGTGGAGAAAGAGCAAACTGGAGATCTGAGATCCAATGTGTCGAGTGTCGTTGGATCTCAGTCTGCTGTCGATGTAGATCAAGAATCCTCCGGATCTCCTGTCGGTGTGGCTGTGGGGTTCGAAACCCCCGGATCCTCGTGCGGCGTCGGGTACGCTGGTCCTCAGCCTGCTATAGTGTGAGCCCGGAGGTCTGGCTGGAGGCTGGTATAGTAGCTCTCACTCTGTCTGTCTGAAAGAACTGTGTAATAGTCGTCTGGGTGGGCCCCTCTCTGACTGGGACCCGCTGTGTGGTCTGCTCTCTGATGTGCCATGCCTCTCCCAGAAAACGGCCAAATGATCTCTGATCCAGATCAGTCATACATCCCTGAAGTGAGCTGCTCAATGTGTATCTAGATCTCAACTCTGAGTATGCCGGGCATCTGAGAACAAAATGCTCCTCACTCTCCACCTCTGATCTGCAAAGGGGGCATATCCTCTCCTCCCGTGGGATGCCACTGGCTCTGCCACTCTCAATCATAAGCTGATGTGATGATACCCTGAGCTGAGAGAGAGAGAGAGAGAGAGAGGGAGGGAGGGAGGATAATGAATGAGACAACACGAGGGGGAAGAGAAAAACAATGAGAGGGTTTGTTCTTGTTCTTTGATTTCTTTTTTTTTGTTTGTTTTTTTTACAATGATGTGCATTGAGGGAGAAGGAGAGGAAATGAGAGGGAGAAGAAGAAAGAAAAAGGAATAAAGAACGAGAGTGAGAGGGAATAAACATGAAACATAATAAAGAAAGAGAGAAATAGAGAGAGACGGAGGGAGAGAGGACAATGAATGAGAAAGCACGAGTGGATAGAGAAAAACAAAGAGATGGTTTATTCTTATTTTTTAATTCATTACTTAATTTTTTGTTTGTTTTCTTTTACAATAATGTGCATTGAGGGAGAAAGAGAGAAAATGAGATAAGAAATGAGAGAGGGCAGAGAATGTGGTTTAGGGAGAATGATAGGAAACGAGGGAGGGAGAAGAAGAAAGAAAAAGGAAGAGAGAACGAGAGAAAGAGAGAATAAACATGAAAGATAACAAAGAAATGGGAAAAAAAAAAAAAAACACACACACACACACACAGAGGAGAATGAGTGAGAAAACATAAAGGGGTGGAGAGAAACAAAGAGAGGGGTAACAAAGAAAGAGAGAGAGAGAAAGAAAGATAGAAAATAAGAGTGGGAGAAAAAGAAAGGAAGAGAAAGAAAGAAATGGCCGTTGTGTCTGTTGTACTCTCCTGTTCTGAAACTATTGAGCAATATATGAAAGGTGGGATGGTGGTTGTAGTAGTAGTAGTAGTAGAGAGAGAGAGAGGTTTTGTTAAAGGTGCACCTTGGATGTGTTCGACGCTTCGGGAAGGCACAGAAGACCAAATGGAAAATGATGAAGGTTGTGATATTCAAGATTGTGAAGCGTATCTTAATCAATGTGTCCCATGTCCTTGCTCTCAATGTAAGCTGGCAATTAGACAAAAAGGTCGATTGTCTATAGAACACGTACGACACTTCAATGAGTTTCAATCGGAGATCATTGATCAGGCGATCTCAGAATTTGAGCAAACGGTAAGAAAAGTATATATCAATCATGCATTGCATTCACAAAGTAATTGAATATCATATACAAAAACATTGGATGTCGCCGTAAAATTTATTACAGAGAGGTGACGTCTCATCCCAAGGAGGAGTGCACCTATTGCGACAAGTTAGAAGAGTTCATAGGCATCCGATGGATAGAGTGCTAGAGCAATCCACCACTTTGAAGGCACTACCCAGTCTATACTGTCAATACCAGAGGAGATAGACAGTCTTTCAGGCTTTCCTACAATCTTGGACACTAAGATGGAGGCAATGATCGATGCATTGATGTCCATGGATGCCCAAACATATGATCTGCTTAGAGAGGAAGCATCCATACCATTATATGATGGATGCCGAGTATCTCGCTTGAAGACACTGCTTGCACTCCTAAGTGTGCAAGCAAAATATGGGTGGAGCGATGCAAGTGTGATTGAGTTTTTCACGTACCTTCTACATACACTTCGTTGATTTCTTTTCAACACCATTATAAAAAACAATTGTGCTTTTTCAAGGTGTTTATGATTTCTTTTCAGGTTGCTAAAGTATTATATATTACTAGTTGCAAATACCATGCCTGAGTCTCGTGATGATGCGCGACATGTTTTACGAAAGCTTGGCATGGACTACAACAACATCCATGCATGTGTCAAAGATTGCATGATGTTTCGAGGAGAGTACGAGACAATGGAGACGTGTCCAAAGTGTGGTATTCACAAGTATGGATAGGACTTGCAAGGGCAAACCATCCCTCAAAAAGTTCTTAGACACTTTCCACTCATCCCCCATATACATCACATGTTTTGTATGTCAAGCTTGACAAGCTTGACAACGTGCCATGCGAAGAATAGATTCATAGACGGAGTCCAACAAATATTAGCAGATTCACATGCATGGAGCCACATTGACTCTAATTTACAAGCTTTTCACGAGAGCCAAGGAATCTTCGACTCGATATAGCTATGGATGGCATGAATCCATTTGTTCTTCGCTCAACTTCTTACAGTGTGTTGCCTATAGTCCTTGTTAACATCAAGAATATGGATGTCTATCTCTGTCCATTAGTCGATGAGCTTAAGATCTTTGGGAGGAGAGGGTCGCCATGGAAGATGGGAGCAAGCACGATGGTCAATGGTTTGCCAATATACGAGCCATTCTCATGTGAACCATGCAAGACTTTCCAGGATTCGGGGAGTGCTCAAGTAAGTAGGCTTCCATTCTCATTGGTAATATCTATCATAGCTCGTTCAAGTTTGTATTCATAGGATAGAGTTGTTGGAACATGTCTGGTTGCCTCAGGTTATCATGCATTTCCATTGTGTGGACAACAGTTAGACTCCCAAAGGTCACGAACCATGAAGAAGATGGTATATCAAGGACACACTGCTTTCTTGCCAAAGGGTCATGAATTGAGAAGAGGTTTTCTTGGACGACCTCGAGCACGAATGAATGCCCAAAGTTGGTAAGAGCTGAAAATGGTCCACACAGAGTTGCATCCAAATGGAATGCGACGATTCTCAGTTTTCAATGAGTTGTCATATTGGACCCACTTACAAATCAACCATTGTTGGATCCCATGCATATTTTCAAGAATGTGGGTAGCTTACTATGGGACCACATCACAGGAAGGAGAGACACTACATGGGCATGAATGGATTTGAAAGGTAGACAAGATGGAAGCGCTTTGGCCACAGTCTGGTGCGTAGAGATCGGATGTTGTATGTCCACGTAATGAGCGCCGGAAGGTCCCCAAGAACAAAGAACTCTACTTTTTCACAAAAAACAAGAGAGAAATCTTGCACGACATGACTAATTGGGTACAATCACCCCCCATGCCTTGTGTGAGCACTCCATAAAGCATGTATTTGATATATTATTCATCTCTAAGCTCAAAAAAATAGCCCAATTTACAATTAGCACGCTTTAGCTTTTGTGTTTGCTTTTGTCCCACAAAAGAATTAAAGCTATTGGGCACCCAAAGAGGCGAGCGATGCCCAAATACAATGTCCAATAACAAATATTTAAATTGTGTGCCCATGCGCATACAAAATAATAAATAAATATCAGGTGCTTCAATAAATAAGCATGTCAAAATAAATATTGGCGCCACGTCTAAGATGCGCATCCATCAAAAATGGTAATTTCTTCTAAATAACTTGAATACACGCTATCGCCCAGTGCTTCCTAATGCCACCGTTGCCTGCTCTACACATCAACTAAAGCATTCACAATTGTTAGAAAATAATAAAATTAAATCGACAAAAGTGAATATCTAGCAGTCTTCATCTATAAAATAAATAAATTGGTTAATCTTAATTTATTACGAGTGCGCACTCTAAACTCATAAATGTCTATTAATTTAAATATGTACTTTGCGAAATCACCCGCTATGGAATCACCCAGTGGCACATTAAATTAACAAGACGCCCGAAAAGAACTGGTGTCCCTATCGACTTTTCGCACAAGGAATCCACCTTGTGTATGAGCCCCAGCAATAAATAAAATTTTACGGAATCCACCGTGAAATATACCTCCTGGCATCACAGTCAGAGTGCTGATGGTCGCTTGCAACTACCTCACGCTCCTTGGGTCTTGTCAAGTAAAGAAGAGCGCTTTATGAAGCAAATTATCAAGTCTATCCGCACTCTGATGGGTATGATGTGTTCTCTCAGATCCGCGTTCTCTAAAGACGACCAATTAACAGGGATAAAATCCCATTATTGGCATAAGATGTGTTAGGTTTATACTACAAATGGATTGTAAGTGACGTGCGTATTTTGCTATTTGGAGTGTAGTCATTGTTCATAATACTTTTTCATTTGTGGCAATTTATACTACCAATCGCAATCGCAGGATGCCTCACTCTAAAAATACGTAGGGCAATTTACAGATTGTCACATTTAGTGCAATGGATCTCACAGAAGGAGATCAAGACATCCTCTATTGAATCCGCAGGGTGGGGAGTAGTGGAGACGATTTGTCTCTTTGGAAACTACTTGCCCACGAGCATGCTCACGATACAAACGCACCTCCTAGTGCATCTTGTAGATGAAGTGGAGATTTTAGGACTTGTCCATATGCAATGGATGTTCTTCTTGGAGTGCTTCATGAAAACCCTAAAAGGCTTTGTGCGACAAGGAGATCGGCTAGAAGGTAGCATGACTGAAGGTTAGTTGGTGATCGAGGTGTTAGTACATATCTCATAGTGGCTACCAACGGTGGATTCAGATAGCAGTATCCTATGGTCGTCACTAAAGGATGATGATAGACTGATCCGAGATGTGGTGGTTGGAAATGGGGTAAAAAAAAGGATAGATGCTACAATGGGGAGAAAGTGAATTGTTTTTGTATGTTGCACCACACCTCCATGGAGATGTGGCTTGCTAGGTACGAGCAAGCCAAGAAAGATATGAATGAAGTGTGATCCAAAATTTTGATATAGTATGCGCCACCGGCCGATTTGATATCCCAAGGGCATGGAGGAGATGCCATGGTTTATGTTTACATGATGGTTGCATGGAGCTTTGATCATAGTCTCTCATGAAGGGGTGGAGGTCTCTACTAAGGAGTGGAAATTCTCGAGGGGATGTAGTCCAAAGGTGACCACATCTTTTATAAGCTATTGTATCTAGATTTTATGTGTGACAACTAATTAACCATTTCAATATACAGTACAAAATATATAGTGCGACGTGGTCACGCGGATGACATTTCCGCATAGAGCATATCGACAAAATGCGCTCCACAACGGATTGTAGTGTCATGGCAAAGTTCGAGCAAGAGAGCCGACGGTGAGCCACGGATCCAAACACCATTATAGAAGAGATTGACGATTTTGGAAACTTGAAAAGTATTATCACGGTGGATTACCATAGCTTCTCCATGATCCTATTCGATGTGCAGTGGTTCAAAGTGGTGCTGGAAGGAGCCGGGGCAATTGTTCGACGAGGTGCATCTAGATTTCTCGAAATAGATTTCGAAAAAAGATGGACGGATTTGCGCAACACGTTTGTATTGCCAGCCCATTGTGAACAGGTGCATGAACTTATACTTTTTAAACTTTTATTATGACATGGTATTTATCACAAATGTTAAATCTCTCTTATATGTGTTTTTGAATAGGTAATTTTCTAACCAAACCCCTGACAACCTCGATGGTGGTATATCGTACCTATAGCTCCCTGAAGTGCAAGAGTATATGATGAAAGCAACATTCCCAACGTGGATAAGGACATTACGCACATAGAGGGGTTGATATTGCAATGGGTGGAGGTTGCCAAAAGCTTGGAGCATGTAGAGGAGGCAGAATCGGATAACAATGATGAAAAGATAGGAGGCCAAGAATTCTTTGAGAATGAGGTAGACTCATCCTTTTGTGGTGGCCTTTCTATCGACCTTCTAGTGTATGCAGAGTTGTGTCAGGAGATTGATATGGGACCATAGGCTACGTCATAATTGGAGCATCCACCTACTCAATTCATTGATGAATCACTTATAATGGTACTGGTGCACAGATCGGATGTCGTAAGCACACGTAGTGAGCGTCAGAAGGTCCCCAAGAACAAAAGAACTCTACTTTTTGCACACAAAACAGTGTAGAAAGCTTGCACGACATGAACAAGAGACCGATTGGATGTAATCTCCCCCCATGCCTTGTGTGAGCGCTCCTCAAAGTATGTATTTCATATATTAATCATCTTCAAGCTCAAATAATAGCCCAAATTACAAAATAGCACGCTTTAGCTTTTGAGTTTGCTTTTGTGCCAAATAGAATTAAAGCTAATGGGCGCCCAAGAAGTCAAGCGTACCCAAATACAATGTCCAAATACAAATATCTAAATCGTGCGCCCATGCGCATGCAAAAATAATAAATAAATATCAAGCACCTTGATAAATAAGCGTGACAAAATATAGGCGCCATGCCTAAGACACGCGCCCATCAAAATATTGAGAATAACTTGAATACACGCTATCCTCCAATGCTTTCCACTGCCACCGCTGCTATCTCTACATATCAACTGAAGCATTCACAATCGTTAGTAAAATAATACAATTAAACCGACGAAAGTGAATACCTAGCAGTCTTCAGCTACATAAATAAATTGGTTAGAAATCAATCCTAACCTTAATTTATCGCGAGTGCGCACTCTAAACTCATAAACGTTTATTAATTAAATATGTATTTTGCAGAATCACCCGCTATGGAATCACCCATGTACACATAAAATTTACAAAACGCCCGAAAAGGATAGGCGTCCCCATCGACTTCTCGCACAAAGAATCCACTTTGTATATGAGCCCCGGTAATAAAATCTTATGGAATCCACCGTTAAACCTCACGGAATCCACCATGAAATATGCCTCCTGGCATCATACCCCCGGGGTGGGATAGCAATTGTCCTCAATTGCTATTAGCTCAATGTGGAGCTAACAGAGTGGGGAAAGCATTTAAGTCTCTAGCGTGTATCCATTGGGCCTCTTCAACAGGATGGTTTTTAAACTTGACTAAATATCTAGAATATCTACGGCCAGTTCTAGTGGTCATAAAGTCAGTATCTATAATAGTTTCAGGCTCAATGATTTTAGTCTCATCATCTAGCAAAGGTGGGTTTTCATAGACAGGGTGTACAGGTAATTGGCTTCTAAAGGGTCATAATAGACTGATATGGAAGGTGTTGTGAATTTTCCAATGTTGTGGTAGTTCTAGTTTAAATGCATTGTCATTGATTTTGTGTATGATTTTGAATGGTCCATAGAATCTAGGTGCTAATTTCACAACCGGGTGTTTATCTACACTTTGTAATCTACGTTTTTCTATTCGTAACCAAACATAATCATCAACTTTAAAATTCATAGCCTGTCTTTTCTTATTTGCATGTTTTGTATATGATTGTTGGGCTTTGGCAATCATATCTTTAACTTCATCAAAAGTAGTAGCGTGCATGTTAGCAATATCATCAGCAATCTGAATTTTGTTTGATAATGATGCAACAGATGTAGGCAATCGATATCCATAAATAACTTCAAATGGTGCTTTCTTTGTAGCTGTGTGTGGTGTATTGTTATATGCAAACTGAAGTAAATGTAGATGTGTATCCCATGCGTGTGGTTTTGAAATAGTGTAAGCACATAAAATATCTAAAATAGTATTGTTAGTAGCTTCTGTTTGACCGTTTGTTTTAGGATGAAATGCAGATGAAAAATCAATCTTTGTTTCTAAGTTAGCAAACAAAGTAATCCAAAATTTATTACAGAATCTAGAGTCACGATCAGAAATAATGACTTTTGGTAAACCATGATTAGTAAACACAGTTTTCAAAAACAATTGGGCAACTTGAGATGCAGTTAGAGTTTTCTTGCATGTAATAAAATATTCTTGTTTGCTAAACCTGTCTACAACACTCCAAATCATATCATGGTTAGCTTTAGTATTAGGTAAACCAGTGATAAAATCCATTGAAATTTGTTCCCATGGTCGTGATGGAATAGATAATGGCATTAGTAAACCATATTGTTTACCATGGTGTCTTTTAACTCGTTGACAAACTAAACATTCAGATACAAAGTTAGATACGTCAGTGTCCATATGTGGCCAATAAAAATCTTCAGTCAATGTACGCAAAGTAGATATAATACCTCTATGACCTTGATATGGAGGATAATGAATCTCATGCAAAACAAAAGATCTAAATGGAACTGTCACACATAATCTCTTTTTATAAAACATGAATCAATTATTATAAGACAGTGAATCAATAGGAATGCAATTATTTGCAACTAATTTATTCCAATCAGCTTGAAAAGTAAGATCCTGATGATAAGTATCTTTCATAGGGATAAGGGAATCAAATGATATCACAGAGATATTATGAATTGTCGGTCTTCTACTTAAAGCGTCGGCTACAACATTCTCTTTGCCTGGTTGATATCAAAACTGACGTAAGCCTGGTTGATAAATTTAGAACCCATTAAATAATGTTTCCATTGACGTAAGGCTTGTACTACAGCTAGCAATTCTGTATCATATGTAGAATATTTAAGTTCAGATGGTTTGAGTTTACAACTAGAGTAGGCTATGGGATGATTATCTTGCATAAGGACGGCTCCTATTCCAAATCCACTAGCGTCAGTAACTACTAAAAAGAATGGTCTATTGAAATCAGGTAGTTATTGTTACGTTGAGAGAGAGAGAGAATACGAGAGAGATACACAAGACATGCTCCCAAAGAATGATTCATATTGATGTAGAGTTAGTATATATAGGTGAGACCCAAGTCAAGTGAGAGATGATATATATAGTTGTAACAGTTATAATACGGGAGCATGGGTTAAAGCATGTTTCAATAAATCAAAGGATTTTTGTTGATTGTCAAACCAGTTATAAACAATACCCTTCTTTAAAAGTTTAGTCAAAGGTAATGCAAGTAATGAAAAATTTCGCACAAACTTTCTGTAAAAACTAGCAAGACCTAGAAAAGAACATAACTCATGCACATTTTTGGGTATGGGCCAATTTAAAATTGCTTCTATCTTTTTAGGGTCAACCTTAATACCTTCTGATAAAACAATATGTCCTAGATACTCAATTTCTGTTCGGAAGAATTCACTCTTTTTTGGATTAGCATACAATTGATTGTCTTTTAACAATTTGAAAACTAAAGACAAATGTTCATAATGCTTATTCTCATTTTTACTGAATACTAATATATCATCAAAGAATACTATAACACAATGCTGATATTTCAAAAATATGTGATTCATCATGCGACTAAATGTAGCAAGTGCATTAGTTAAACCAAAAGGCATTGCTAGAAATTCATAGTGTCCAAATTGTGTTCTAAATGCAGTTTTGAATATATCAGATTTATCCAATCTTACTTAATGATAACCAGATTTAAGATCTATCTTACTGAATATGGCAGAACCTTGTAGTTTATCCATAAGATCACCTACCCTAGGAATTGGATATCTATTCTTAACAGTAATTTTATTTAGGGCACGATAATCAATACACATGCGATAAGTATTATTATTCTTCTTTACTAATAAAACAGATGCGCCAAATGGAGAACTACTAGGTCTAATTAATCCTCTGTTAAGCAATTCTTCTATTTGATTTTGAATTTCTTTCTGTTCAATTTGGTTATGCCTATATGGTTCTTTACATGGTGGTTGTGTTCCAAGAATTAAATCTATTTTGTGATCTTCAGGACATGATGGTGGTAATCCAGGTGGTAAATCATCAGCAAAACAATCTTTAAATTGAGCAAGAAATTGTGTATGCCTAGGATGCATTTGTTTTTCTTTAGCTTGAAGTTCATTTGCCCATATTAAATAAGATTTGCTACTTTTACGTAATGCACATTTAGCCTGATTATGAGTAAGCAACGAAAAATTATTAGAAGCCTGCATACCATGCAATGTGATTTGTTTTCCTTGAAAATAAACTTTAATTGAATGTGTAGAATAATCTATGTCAGGATTATACTGATGACGCAAGGCATTCCTAAAATTATATCACTAGACTGCAAAGATACAGGAAATTTCTTCATTCAGTATATTCACCAATTTTAATTTCTAAATTATGCACTTCTTGTGTTCCATTATATCTCGTTTCTAGGAATGCAGCTTTAATGCGATAATGTGTAGAAACAGTTTGTAAATTCAATTCTTTCACTAACTTTGCAGAAATAAAGTCATGTGTGCTCCCATCATCATGTAAAATAATCTTTTCTTTACCATGCACAAAACATTTCATAGTTAACAAAGAATGTAGAGTTGGCATACCTGGCAAAGTATCTGAAGTAGTACCAATGCTGTCATCATCTTCCGTAAAGTCAGGCATTTCCTCACATTCTTCTTCTTCCATTGCTCCAAGATAATTGATATGGACAAGTGGCTTTTTAGTTTGGCAATGGGCTGCTAGATGTCCAGGTTGCACTACAAGATATAGGCCTTATACCGACGTTTAAAGCGACGAAAATACAAACAATAAAATTTTCCCCCATCGTCGCAAAAAGCGTCGTTATTAACGACGCCATAGAAACGTCGGTATTGGCGTCACTATTAGCATCGCTATTGGCGTCGCAATCAGCGTCGCATTTGCGACGCCAATAGCGACTCCAATAGCGACACTAATACCGACGTTTTGCGACGCGCATAGTGACGGCAATAGTGACGCGAGCAGTAAAATTTGCGATGCTAATAGTGACGGTAACAGGGATTTTTTTTTTTTGTCAGGGCAGTAAGCTGCCCTGCCACATATAGCACTGTGTACTTTATGAGAGCCATACAAAATAGTTTCTGCACTACTGTGTACAAAGCGCTTGCAAACAAAAAGAATGTATACTGAAATCATAAAACTGATACATGAAATAAATACATGATCGCATAAAAAGCGATTGGTACAATCATGACAGGAAATCACTAATACATAGAAAATGTCTACATAGATCAGGCGACTCAAAAATAAAGGTGTGTGAGCTCCAGGGATCCAAGGGCGAGCTACAAATCCTCGTTCCCCGAAAGCTCGTCCTGCCGCAAAGGAGCATCGAACGGACTCTGCAGAAAAAGAAACAACACATCAATCCACCATACAATAATGCATTCAAATATCTCATGGTAACTACGGACAAGAAAGATGAGTGACTTACAGGGCCGCCGCGTCTATACAATCCGTCGATCAATGGATTGAGACCATGCCTCTCTGCATATCGAGTCTCAAGGCCGATCGGATCGCGATTTGTAATGGAGTGCTACAAAGAAAACAAAATGCTAACAGTTAGAAACATGATTGTCAGTACAAAGAATATTTCAAAAAAACAAACAAGAAAAACAAAAGAAAAACTTAGAAAGTCCTCCAAATATGTCCTGTGGCCGCCACTCCCAAGATAATGGACCACTCCGGCCTCGAATCGTGTCCTCGCCGCCTCGTGCTGCTGACTCCAACATCCTGGAGAATTTGTAGCCTCCTCCCTCAATCGGCGCCAGTCGTCTGCATCTAACCACTCGGGCTTTGCAGCCCCACTCTTGATTGCCTTACATGCGTCGGATCATCTACGTGACATGTATGTACGCATGCAATCCATCATCCAGCCCGTAGAGAATCTATCTACTGCGGCTGGCACTGGAAACTCCTCGTGCAAGGATGCTACTATGTAGTCCTTGCTCCCCTCTGGTATGTTCTTCCAATGATCCAAGATGTGCTGAAAAACTTGTTGGCACAACTCTCTCATGCGAGCCATCACCCTCCTCCCCTCATCATTCATGATGATGGCTCCTGACCTACTATCGACCAGATATCCATAACCCCTAGGAGTCTTCCCAAGATGGGTCCTCTCCCATCTACGTCCACGCTCCTGGGCATATCCAGGAGACCCCTCTACATCCGGTGTACCGACGGGGGTAATCTCTCTTGGAGTGGCACCCAAAGGGGTGCCACCTGCTAACGGCTGCACAAAAGCCAGAGTAACTGGAGTAGACGTCCCCACAGGTGTGACAAATCCTGGAGGTGACACAGCTCCAGCTGAACGACGAGACGGAGACACCACATCCATGTCTCCACAGCAGCATCCCCCTGATCCCGATGCACTTCCTTCCTCTAGCCCAAGTCGTGAGCGCCAAGATCGTCTGCTCGAAGCCGAAGAATCTGATCGCGCTGAAGCAGATCTAGCAGAGTGCCCTGACGAAGAACGAGACTGCTCCTGGTCTGCCATCTCTCTGAATCTCACGAGCTGGTCTGGAGACATGCGTGCGAAGATGTCGATATCCTGCAACTCCTCATCGCTCATCCCTCGACTTATCTTGAAAATGTCACCTGTACAGATAAAAAATGATGTTAGAATAATCAATTTAAATAATATAAAGCACAGTAATATAAATCATTTTTAAAAAATCTCTCTTAAAATGCATATCTTATGTACCTTTATAATAGATTGGTCAACGAATTGAGTAAGTGGATGCTCCAAGTATGAAGTATCCTATGGTCCCATGTTAATCTCCTGACACAACTCCGCATACACTGGAAGGTCGATAGACATGTCACCACAAAAGAATGAGTCTACCTCGTTCTCAAAAAATTCTTAGACTCCTGTATTTTCATCATTATTAGCCGATGCTGGCTCCAAGCTTTCGACGGTCTCCACCCCTTGCAATATCGACCCCTCTATTTGCATATTATCTTCATCTATGCTCGAAACATCGCTTTGATCATATACTCTCGCACTTTAGGGAGTTGAAGGTATAATATACCACCATCGAGGTTGTCGGGGATTTGGATAGAAGATTACATGTTCACAAACACGTACAAGAGAGTTCAAACCATTGTGACATAAACCATGTCGTAATACAATTAGCAAGCAAATGACTCCATGCACCTGTTCACAATAGGCCGGCAACACAAAGGTTTGCGCAAATCTGTCCATTTTTTTTCGGAATCTATTTCGAGAAATCCAAATGGAGCTCGTCGAACTGTTGCTCCAGCTCTTCCAAGTACCACTTTGAACCACTACACATCGAATAGTATCATGGAGAAGCTACAGTAATCCACTGTAATAATACTTTGCAAGTTCCCAAAATACTCCATCTCATCCATAACCATGTTTGGATCCGTTGCTCGTCACCGGCTCTCTTGCTCGAACCTTGCCATGACACCACAATCCATTGTGGAGCGCATTTTTTCAATATGCTCCACGCGAAAATGTCGTCCACGTGACCACACTACACTATATATGCATGGGATCCAACATATATGCACTATATATGCATGGGATCCAGTATATATTGTGTCTCTCTTTCCTATGATGTGGTCCCATAGCAAGATGCTCACATTCTTGAAAATATGTATGGGATCCAACAAGTGGTTGACCTGTAAGTGGGTCCAATATGGCATCTCGTAGAAAACTGAGAACTGTCGCATTCCATTTGGATGTGATTCCGCGTGGACCATTTTCAGCTCGTACCAGCTTGCGGCGTTCATACGTATTGGAGGTCATCCAAGGAAACCTTCCCTGAGTTCATGATCCTCCGGCAAGAAAGCAGCGTGTCCTTGATATACCATCTTCTTCATGGTTCGTGACCTTTGGGAGTCTAACTCTGGCCCGCACAATGGACATGCATTTGATCTGAGGTAACCAGACCTGTTCCAACACCACAACCTAGTGAATACTTGATTGAATGAGATAAAATATAGATATTACCACTAAGAATGGAGGCCTGCTCACCTGAGCACTCTCCCAATCTCAGAAAGTCATGCATCGTCCACATGAGAATGGCTCGAATATTGGCTGACCGCCGACCATCGCTCCTGCTCATATATTGCACAATGACCCCCTCCTCCTACAAAATCTTAAGCTCATCGACTAATGGACAAAGATACACATCCATATTTTTTACTTTGTAGCGGCCTAGGACGAGCAAGCTAAGGATGAGATGTCCTTTCTTCGTAGAAAGCCATGAAGGGATGTTGTAGTTGACAAGGACTACAGGCCACACACTGTAAGAAGTTGAGCACAGACCGAATGGGTTCACGCCATCTATTGCGAGACCGAGCCAAAGATTCCTTGGCTCTCGCGCAAAGCCTGGGAAGGTAGAGTCAATGTGGCTCCATGCGTGCGAATCCGCTGATATTTGTTGAACTCCATCCGTGGACCTATTCTGCGCATGCCAAGTTGTCAAGCTTGCCATGCCGGACGTACGAAACATGTGGTTTATGCGAGGGATGAGCGGAAAGTGTCTGAGAACTTTTTGAGGGATGGTTTGCCCTTGCAAGTCCTGTCGATACCTGTGAGCACCACACTTTGGACATGTCTCCATAGTCTCGTATTCTCCTCGAAACAGTATGCAATTGTTGATACATGCATGGATGTTATTGTAGTCCATGCCAAGCTTCCGTAAAACATGTCGTGCATCATCACGAGACTCAGGCATGGTATTTGCAGGTGGTAATATATGATATTTCAATAACCAGAAAAAATTCATAAAACACCGTGAAAAAGCACAAATGTTTGTAATAATAGTGTCAAAAAAAAAAACAATGAAGCCTATGTACAAGGTACCTGAATAACTCAGTCACACTCGTATTGCTCCACCCGTATTTTGCTTGCACACTTAAGAGTGCAAGCAGTGTCTTCACCCGAGATACTCGGCACCCATCATATAATGGTATGGATGCTTCCTCTCTAAGCGGATTAGAAGTCTCGACATCCATGGGAATCAATGCATCGATCATTGCCTTCATCTCAGGCTCCAAGTTTGTAGGTAGGTCTGGAAGGTTGTCTGTCTCTTCTGGCATTGACGGTATAGGTTGGCCTTGCGAGTGGTGGATTGGCTCCTCCACTCCATCCATCGCACGCCCACGAACTCTTCTAATTGGCCACAAAGGGTGCACTCCCCCTTGGGATGAGATATCACCTCCCCATATAGAAAATTTGCCAGCAAGACCCAATCTTATTGTATATGGTATTCAATTAGCTTGCGAGTACAATGCATGATTGATATTAACTTCAAATTACCATTTGCTAAAAATCCATAATCGCTTGATCAATGATCTTAGATTGAAACTCGCCAAATCGTCGTACGTGTTCTATAGACAATCGGCGTTTTCGTCTAATTGCCAACTTGCATTGAGAGCAAGGACATGGGACACACTGATTAAGATACGCCTCGCGATCTTGAACAACAAGACCTTTTTCGTTTTCCATCTTGTCTACGTTACAACAAACAATTTAATGACTTGTAATACAATTTGGGAAAACGAGGCTCAAATGGATAGCTTTATTGAGATATATGTCAAGTTGCAAGTTGGCCATAAGCTCTTGCTTGAGAGGTTTTAGGCTCTGAAAGAGGTTGAGAAGCAAATTTTGAAAAACATTGAGGTTGATATTGATGCATCCATGGTGTTGAAATCTAAACTTCAAGATATAAGAAATGCTTTACTGATTAATGTAAAAAATGCATGGGACATAGTAGTTGAGAGATTTATTGATGTTATATCTTGGCCATATACCATGCTCAAGGATTTGTTTGTCCCGGTAGATAATTATTCATTATTGTAGAAAAAAAAAGCATTGGTTCATAAGGTTCATGAGTTGAAGACTAAATGTTTGGACTTGACTAAAAGATTGGATAATGCCTTAGATGCTAAAAGGAAAAGTGATGAATATGTTACTTCATCATTGCAACAAAAAGATTGGTGACAAGGATGATATGATTAATGAAGTTCTTCACGAGGTGAATATAGAGTTGAAGGGGATGGAACACGATTCTTCTTTGGGATTTAGTGGTGATCAGTCAATTATTGAGGTGTCTTCTTGTATGGCCATTATACCTTATATACCTAGCTACGGTCTCTAGGTTATGTACTTTGAGTATCTTAGAGGGGCTCTACTAGGATTACTTATACAACTACACTAGAGGGCTTTGAGTATAAGTAATCCTAGTCAACAAAATTTATGAGCATCATTGAGGATCTCTTAGTCTAATAATAAATCAGTCTCAACAAAAAGCATCTTAGTAATGTGGTTTTTTTGTCCTAGGTCCATGTATAAAAATTAATGCCATCTATGAAATTTATCAACCCACATTGTAATGATTGGAAGACATCAAATGCAACAATGTAATACAAGGTTACCATATCAAAGACAATATCAAATAGTAAAAATGTTTGTGCTTGTGTGGGGGGGTGTGTGTGTGTACCATAGTTATAAAATTTGTTCCAATAAATTATACTCATAGTCATAATATTTGAAGAAAATATCCTATGCTCAATTTAAGGGATTCTTCTTCTATGGAAATACTTTTGGATTCATTTTGATGAAGTACCATAATAACCATTAGCTAGGGTATCATTTTCTTTTAGTCCTTCCATTGACTAGTTGACATGATTACTAATTTGTTATGCCTATAAAGTTAATACAAAAACAAGGAATTATGCATATCACAATTAGATCCCCTACTTGGACATTATGAAGGATATGACCAATTTTAAGCCATCTTAAAGAGTCACCAATGTACGTGACCCATGGTAAAGCACATTGCATACCATTATCGATAAGTCTATTATCGTGCATCTTAAATCTCCTAATTAGACTTTATAAAGTGTATGACCAATTTTTAGCCCTCTTAAGGAGTTGATGTAATGGTACCCATAAAAAAAGCAAAGTGCATACCATTACCATAATCATGGATATGTTATCGTTCCAATATATACACACACAGGTGGACTACATCTTGAGTAGACAAAAGCTATCCATTTGAGTAGACATACATCTCCATAAAGCTATCCATTTGAGTATACATCTCTTTCTCTTTCTCTCCCTCTCTCATTTCCTCCCCCTCTCTCTCCCTCTCCCTCTCTTTCTCTCTCATTTCCTCTCCCTCTCACAATATATCCTAACACTCTCTAAAAGCAAAAGGGAGAGGGAGAGAGAGAATGCACTCTCCCTCCCTCTCCCTCTCCCTATCCCTCCCTTTCTCTTTCTCTCCCTCTCTCATTTCCTCCCCCTCCCTCTCCCTCTCCCTCCCTTTCTCTTTCTCTTTCTCTTTCTCCCTCTCTCTCTCTCTTTCTCTCCCTCCCTCTCCCTCTCCCTCTCTTTCTCTCTCATTTCCTCTCCCTCTCACAATATATCCTAACACTCTCCAAAAGCAAAAGGGAGAGGGAGAGAGAGAATGGACTCTCCCTCCCTCTCCCTCTCCCTCTCCCTCTCTTTCTCTTTCTCTCCCTCTCTCATTTCCTCCCCCTCCCTCTCCATGTCCCTCTCTTTCCCTTTCTCTTTCTCTTTCTCTCCCTCTCTCTCCTCTCCCTCTCCCTCTCTTTCTCTCTCATTTCCTCTCCTAAACAAGCAAAAGAGAAAGTGATTTAAACCTTAAGCAAGCAAAAGAATGAGAGAGGGAGACTCACCGATGAGATATGGCGATTGTGGGGCGGCTCCTCTTCGCGATGAAGGCTCCTCCTCCTTCGCGAACAACGGCAGCGGCGGCGGCGGTGGCGCCAAGTCTTCTTCCTCTCCTTCTCTCACGACGGTCGCTCTCTCCCTCGCTCTCGCTCTCAAAACACAAAACGCAAAAAAGCGAAATAAAGTCGCGCTCGGTTTCAGCCTGTTTTTTTTCCTTGTGGAGTGTCGCTATTTGCGTCGATATTGGCGTCGCTATTTGCGTCGCTTTTTACGATGCAAATAGCGATGCCGCTACTCGCCATCACTATAAGCTTAAATCCTTGTAGTGTTGATGGCATTTGTAATAAACTATGGGTTTGGCTTTAGATACATTATTGGCAATGGCAGGAAGTTTAGAAATATTGGGATTTGGCTGTGAGGATGGCTTAGGGTTTGGATTGGTATTTGATGGCAAAGCAGGTGGTCGTGTCCAAGACTTACGGAATGAAGATGGAAGAAAATGACTTTGATTGAATCTTCGAAAATTTGAATTGAATTGTTTGGAACCATAGTTACCATTAGTTTGAAATTGTTGTGGTCGCTTGTCTCTTCCGCGAATCTTGTCTTCAGTGTCATGAGCCAAGGAAATTGCATCTTCAAGGGTTGTTGGCTTGAACATATTAACTTCAGCATAGTAATGTCCAAGTAGGCCAGACATAAACTTGCATTTGTGAGTCGCTTCAGGTACATCTTCGAGCATGCGTAGTTGCAGTAGGACATTCTAGAAACGTTCAGTGTATTGGAAAATAGGTTCCCGATCTCTTTGCTGTAGAAGATCCCATTGCTTTATGGCTTTTTCATGGAACTGAGGAGGAAGGAAATTCTGCAAAAACTTCTTTTGGAAACTCTCCCAGGTAGTGGGACAATCGATGCTCTTGTGAACCACAATCCACCATAAAGATGCTCGATCAACTAAATGGTTAGTGACACATTTAATTTTGTCTTTCTCAGCATATGTTTCTTCATGGAAGTAATCATCAAATTGATTGATAAATGCAAGTACAGTCTTTCCATCTTGAGATCCATTGAAAGTACGAAATTTGAAGTTTCTTTTACTTATCTTTGTTTCTTTGCGGATGGATTGGGCTTCAAGCGTCGCATCGATGGTACATCGTATAAGATCTTCGGGTTGCGGCCCATCTTTGTCAGTGGTAGATTGTTGCAAATTGACCAATTGAGCTTGCAAAGCTTGTCGGGCTCTTTGTTCTTCATCGAGCTGCATCATAATCAAATCCAAATTTTGTTCCATCGTTGGTTCGGGTAAATCACCTTTAGCCATAAAACCGTCCATGTGTTATTCAGTCATCCTGTAAAATCCAAAAGACCTCACACTCTCGAAATCTTATTAGCGAATGAGCGTAGCTCAAAGTCGGATATACAAGGCTTATAAGTTTTTGTTTGGCTTTTGTAGTCTTTCTTTTTTGCGATTGCGGGATTCGTTGTCTTCGTAGAAACTGCATATGAATTGCGTATGACCTTCTACGTTTGCTGAAACTGGTTCAGCAAGTCTGCAGGTGTGAACAGAGTCTACCAGAGAGCAATACCGTGATTCTGTGCTTCTATGTGTGAACAACCTTTATGGGAGTGGTTGAAGTAAGTCTTTGTTGACTTTTGTGACCTTGATGACTTACAAGATTGCTTAGTAGACTTGGAATATTAGGAAGCTTTAGTTGTCTTGATCCGTCGTGGATTTTTAGGACATGAATATATCCTCGACCGCGCCACCCAGTTCATGCTCTTGCCGCCGTTCGTGAATTTCGTTAATTGAAGCTTTTTATAAGCTTCTTATAAAGCTTACTAAGCTTTAAAGCTTTTGAGATATGGTGCTTACTGTCTCTGTTTGAAGATGACTTGATGTAGGAGTTATCCACGTGGTCCTCCGCCTCCTCAAGCCGGTCCTTCGCGATCAGAGAGTGCAGAAGGGGATTCTTGACCGCTAGGAACACACTGGTATCGACCGTTCGTGAGGAAACTAACTATAGAGCTCAATCGTTTCAGGAGCTCTGTCTTCACGCGAGATGGTAAGCAATTGGAAGCTCTCGATCTCAGCTTCGCTCTGATACCATTGTTGCACAGATCGGATGATGTAAGCGCATGTAGTGAGCGTCAGAAGGTCCCCAAGAACAAAAGAACTCTACTTTTTGCACACAAAACAATGTAGAAAGCTTGCACGACATGAACAAGAGATCAATTGGGTGCAGTCTCCCCCCATGCCTTGTGTGAGCGCTCCTCAAAGCATGTATTTCGTATATTAATCATCTTCAAGCTTAAATAATAGCCCAAATTACAAAATAGCACGCTTTAGCTTTTGAGTTTGCTTTTGTGCCAAATAGAATTAAAGCTAATGGGCGCCCAAGAAGTCAGGCATATCCAAATACAATGTCCGAATACAAATATCTAAATCGTGCGCCCATGCGCATACAAAAATAATAAATAAATATCAAGCCCCTTGATAAATAAGCGCGACAAAATACAGGCGCCATGTCTAAGACACGCGCCCATCAAAATATTGACGATAACTTGAATACACGCTATCCTCCAATGCTTTCCACTGCCACCACTGCTATCTCTACACATCAACTGAAGCATTCACAATCGTTAGTAAAATAATACAATTAAACCGATAAAAGTGAATACATGGCAGTCTTTAGATACATAAATAAATTGGTTAGAAATCAATCCTAACCTTAATTTATCACGAGTGCGCACTCTAAACTCATAAAATTTTATTAATTAAATATGTATTTTGCGGAATCACCCGCTATGGAATCATCCATATACACATAAAATTTACAAAATGCCCAAAAAGGATAGGCATCCCCATCGACTTCTCGCACAAAGAATCCACTTTGTGTATGAGCCCCGGTAATAAAATCTTACGGAATCCACTGTAAAACCTCACGGAATCCACCGTGAAATATGCCTCCTGGCATCAAGTACTCTATAATATGCATTTTAAGTAAGATCATTGTTTTAGAGTTATATTACCATACTTTGCTTGAATCTTTATATTGATTATGCTAACATCAATTTTTGTCTGTGCATGTGACCTTTGTGGATATTTGGACCACACGATGAGTACAGGGATGAGCGATGGAGCTACAAGAGATCTTCACACGTATGTCTCCAGATCAGATGGCTCGTCGATTTAGAGATATGGCGAACCAGGAGCTATCTTGGACACCATCAGGCTGTTCCATAGATCTACTTCGGCACTCTCTGATGCTTTGATTTCTAGTAGACAAGGGTGACGCTCCAGACTTGAGCTTGGACGGAGGGAGTGGTTCTCGGGGATGCTGCAGAGACATTGATGCAGTGAGCTTGCGGTTCGCTCGAGATACATATACTACTCATCGCTCTCGTGCAGGTTCAAGCGAGGGTGGCTCATGTGGTTATTATGGAGGTACCGACATAGTGTCTTCGTCTTATCGTTCTGCTAGATTTGCGTCACCTATGGGATTTGTCACACCTGTGGGGATATCTACTCTAGCCACTCTAGTCGTTCGCATGTAGCACCCCTATGGGTGCTACTCCAAGAGATACCACCCCCGTGGGGATACCAAATGTATAGGGATCTCTTGGATATGCCCGGGAGCATGGTCACAGGTGGGAGAGGACACATGTTAGCAGAGGGGTATGGATACCTTGTAGATGATAAGACAGGAGCAGTCATCATGAATGATGAGAGGAGGAGGGTGATGGCTCGTATGAGAGAGTTGTGCCAACAAGTTTTTTAGCACAACGTCTTGGATCATTGGAAGAACATACCGGAGGGAAAAAATGCCTACACAATAGCATCCTTGCGTGGAATGTTTCTGGTATCCATCACAACAGATAGGTTCTCCATAGGCTGGATGATGAAAGTGCATGCATGTACACATGTTACACAGGCGATCAAACGCATGCAAGGCACTTAAGAGTGGGGCCTCAAAGCCCGAGTGGCTAGATGTAGATGACTGGCACCAACTCAGGGAGGAGACTATAGATTCTCCAAGACGTTGGAGACAACACCGCGAGGCAGCAAGGGCACGACTGGAGGCAGGAGTGGTCCATCATCTTGGGAGTGGCAGCCACATGACTTATCTAGAAGACTTTGTAATTTTTTCTTTTATTCATCTCACTTATTGTTATACAATATCACTTGTAATGAAAATCGTGTTTCTAACAGTTGTATTTTGTTTTCTTTGTAGCACTCCATTACAAACCGTGATCCCACCAGCCTACGGACTCGATATGCAGAGAGACACAGTCTCACTATATTGATCGATAGATTGTAGGCATGCGGCGGCCAAATAAGTCACTCATCTTTCTTGTCCATAGTTACTAAATTTAATTAAAATGCATTATTATATGGTGGACTGATGTGTGATTGTTTCGTTTTTTGCAGAGTCCATTTGATGCTCCTTTCTGACAGGAGGAGCTTTCGAATGGCGAGGATCTATAGCTCACGCTTGGATCCATGGAGCACACATCCTCTTCTTTTTTGGTCATGTGATTTATGTATGCATTTTCTATGCACTATGTTATTATCATCCTTTGTATCTTGCCATGATTC
This sequence comes from Lygodium microphyllum, assembly GCF_053477565.2. Classification (NCBI taxonomy): domain Eukaryota; kingdom Viridiplantae; phylum Streptophyta; class Polypodiopsida; order Schizaeales; family Lygodiaceae; genus Lygodium; species Lygodium microphyllum. Next base: position 19,964,155 of record NC_141136.1, on the reverse strand, counting down.
CATGAGTGCTTTCATTAAGTGATCTTGCATTTATTTTATGTATCAGTCTAGTTGTGGATTCAAGTACACTTTGCCTTCATTTTGACGACCATTGTACACCTTACTGTAACCCTTTTGTATGGCCCACATACAACACATAGTGCTACATGTGGCAATTTTTTTTCCTCTATAATCGTCGCTATTAGCGTTGTAAATTTACTACATGCGACGCTATTAGGGTCACAGTTTGCATCCCAAACCGTTGCTAAATGCGACGACGATAGCGACGGTCGTATGGTGTTACTAATACCGATGTGTTTAGCAACAACGAGGGTAATTTTTTTAGTGAACATTTTTGTCGCTTTGAACGTCCGTTTGAGGTCTGTATCTTATAATGTACCACTTTAGACTGAGCCATGGTTGCCATGAAAAACTGTAAACTGAAGGTATTCTCTACAAGCTATTGGACTTAAGCTCTTGGGAAAGATGGCTCTGATACTAGTTGAAGGGAGTTATTGCTAAAGTGGAAGCATGGAGTGGAAGCAAGAGCAAGAGAGAGACACACACACAAGATGTGGGAACTCCAACAAGTGCACTATGAGTGACTAGCCCTAGGGAGATCCAACTTATAAAACATGTTAAGATACCACATGAATTCAAAAGAAAGAGTATTATATTTAGTAAAAATTCTAGGATTATATTTGCAAAAGAGATTTTTAAATCGCAATTTGAAAAAAATCCATAAGTTTAGTAAAGTAAAAAGGGTTATTTTAAGGCCTTATAACATATAAAGAAAGGGTAAAATGGAATTTCTTAATATCCTTTGAACGCATATAATATAGATGATGTCTTATAGGTAGATTCCCCGAGGATTAACATTCCCTTTATTCAAATATCATTGAAAGAATAAAAATGAAGTGATACTAATGGGCACCCACCACTTGCAATGTGCAGATGTGCGGGCAACTAATACACGGTTCGACTACTGTCACTGTAATTAGTACACATGCGCTTAGGCACAGGTGCCTTTACACCTAACATTAGATACTTGTATTAAACATTATGATTGGGGCTAAATTAAGCCATTGTATTTTTAAGGGTATATTCTTTGTTTTCTTTACCTATTCTATCAAAAGTTATGCTTTACAGTTTGTTCATGCATTGACTTTTTTTGTGTGTTTGTGTTACTTTGTGAAATATGAGTGTTTGTTACTAAATTATTATTATGATATAATACTATAATATTTTCAAAAGTTTATGGTTTTTCTTTGGGATTGAGTTTATTGAGTTGTGATTATTTTTCATTCAAAGAGTAGTTCTTAAATACAATCTAGACATATGGATTATTATGTGTTTACATGTCTTATCTCGATATCTAATTATCACTACATATCTATTGAGATCTTACTTAGATGACCTCTTGGAAAAGTCTACAGTAAGTAATCTCCTAGTTATTGCCCTAGGGGATGCACCTTATAGAACATGTAAGATACCACATGAGTTCAAAAGAAAGGGTATCTTATTTAGTAAAATTTACAAGATTATACTTACAAAAGGAAATATTTAATTACAATTTGAAAAAAATCCACCCACAAGATTAGTAAAGTAAAGGGATCATTTTATGTAAAGAAAGGGCATTTCTTAAATTTCTCTGAAAGCACATTATATAGATGATTTCTTACAGGTGCATCCCCTGAGGTCATTGCTTGTTCCAATGTTTGATATCCTAACTACTATCCATGTCAAAATTCTAGTAGGTCATTGTTCTAATCCATTAATCTCAATTGACTTTGATATTCAACAATACATTTAGACTATAGTCTACTTATCGAAGTAATACAATAATGATTTGATTTACTTATGGAGATAGCTACATTATCATTCTTGATGACTAAAATGAGGATACTAAACACATTGAAAGGCATTCAAAATTCAGTTTAGCTTCGAAGTGAATTTCAAATTGGAAATTACTCATTGGCAAACACATAATTCTTTTCACATTAGTTTGTTGAAATCATTCAAACAAATACCTCCAATTACACTTGTAGTTAAAGACCCACTCTTGTTAGAGGCTAATACTAAATTTTGAGTTCCTAAAGTAATCTTTGATTATGACCACACAACTACTCAAACAAGAAATCAATACCATAGGTCTTTAGTCAAGTATCAAAATCATTCTATGGAAGAAATACAACGGATTTAGAAATTAGCCCTAATTGCTAAATATGACATTCTAATCAATGCCTACCACTCACAATCACATTAAATATCCCATGGGCATATATTTGTCGCAATAGACAATGTATCATGTAAAATCCATAGAACTTTATATTACAGATTCGTCGCAGTAGATAACACTATTATATGGTGCAAATTGGTCGCATAGTAGGCAGCACTTGTATGTGGTTGGCCACCCCTTGTCTTTTTTTTCTTTTTGAGTTATCAACTAGGGACAATTGTCTTTTAATCCCCAGAAAATGTTATGCAATTATATTTATTATTGTGGATTTTTTCAATTTGCCGCATAATCCGTGACTTATCATACGAATACATGTATATGGTACTGGTCACATTATGCTTAGTAGATACATGGAAGGACACTATTGTGTGTTGTGTTGTGGTGAGCAGATAAGTAGACAATGTTCAATGAAAGTATTATTTTGGATAATATATTTTTTTGCATGGAATACTTTTGCTTTATAACATGAAAAAAGTATTATTGGAAATACTATATTTTTTATGTGTCTACTAGGTAATGAATTTACATGCACACATGTGCAATAGATTTATTTTGATGTATTTATTAGAGAAGAAAAAAATATTTTTATAAATCTATTAGAATAAAGTGTATTTTGATGTACACAAAAGTAAGTCGTGTAAAGTGAAGAAAAGCAAGAAACACAAAAATGATACTTTCAATGTATTTTGGACACAAAAGCTTATTCTAATATTATAAATACATGCATGGGGGAATACCCAGCTTGTGTAGTGCAAGGTTTTTCGAGTTTTCTTTTCTCATTCTATTTGTACACTTCTTATTTTATTCTCAATTAGTATCTATCATACAGTGAAGGAAAGCAACAAGAAAAGTGCACTAATAATGATAATTAAAGGATTCAAAAACAATAGTAAAATAGAACTATGCAAAGCGAAATTGCATAACTTCGTTACATTATTGTTTACAAAATAGTGAATTAGATTATAATTGATACAAGAAACATACCCATAACATATATATACGAAGAGTTTAAGCTCGTACCTAGCAGGATTCTATATCCTTGCAAATTGTGATTGTCAAGATATCCCTCCATTTGCAAAGCTTAGAAACAAATTTTATATAATTGTCTATCTAGGAGAATGACCCAAATCTGATGAGGTTGGAGTCAACTCCTAACAATGGATTTGTAGGGAATTCTATTAGTTAATACAAATATATTAGTGATTCTGAGACCTTAATGCTTTGAAATCTCTCTTCTATGATGAATAATTAGCAAATTTGAGCAATAATTGGTAAACATGAATGAGTTGATAAGCCAAAGTCATGGGTTCAAACATTATTGATGCAGCATGAAATGATGTCACTTTGTAATTCTTAACTTTCATGCATGCATGCATGTGTGTGTGTGTGTGTGTGTGTGAAAGTGCATGCATATGTGTGCATATGCATGTGTGTGTATGTGTATGCATAAATGATGCATAAGCACACCTAAAGGACTCTGTCTTGTGTGTGTGTAAATGATACATGAACACACCCAAAGGACTCTCTCTTTTGTTGATAATAAGCTACTTATTTTATTATCTTTTATGAAAGAAACCTCTAAATATGATCATTCATGAACATATACCAATATTAATAAAGTACTTTAGTAAAAGTGAATATAATAGCTTGAAGGAAGTTATTTTGTGGTAAGAAACAACCAGCCAATATGTATGGTTGGAATAACAATAGGTTCCTTTGGTCTAGACTCCAAAAGTAAAACAAGAAAAGGAAAATTAAAGGTTAAAAGTATTGGGTGCCAAGTGGTGCCTTATGGCATGGATAATGTATTTCATACCTTTCCTTTCTTTTTTGTCTTCAAGGGAGGCTTAGTTCTACTTATTAGTGGCCAAAAAAGGAAGGTCAAAAGAGCAAATAAGTGGGGTATCTTTAAAAAGAAAAATCCAATCTAGATTAAGATTATTGTAGCTTCTTGGCAAATTTTTATTGTGTCTTGGCCCTTGGAAATGTGCATGAGATAATTTTTCTTTTTGGCTTACATTAACAAAAACGATGCAAAAAGTTAATGTGAATGAGATCATTTTGTTTTTGCATTATATTATAGAAACTTTTAGAAGGTGTTTTACCCACTTTGGGCTAATGTAAATATGAAAGAAACTTATCCTGATGTAGTTGGAAGTTAAAATCTCATTTTTGTAAAGGTTAACGACACAATCAAATATCTCAATTTTTGTGAGCCAAAAATTTGCAATTGAGAAAAGGAATTAAGCCTTCAAGTCTCAAGTTATACCAAAGACTAATGTTTTTTCATTTCCCATGTGCAAGGAGCTTGTTATCCTACTTAAATGCGTGCTTAGTTTTTGCCATCTCCTTTCCTTAATTGCACCTTGGTGGTTCCCCCTCCCTGCAATAGGCCACACCTAGTTAGATACACAACTACTTAGGGGTTGATAGTCCTCTATCCCAACCACACTTAGGTAGGTAGGTGGTGCTCGCCTTGTAACAACTCATGAGATTGTCATAGTTTGTGATTTCGAGAATTTCTTAATCAATAGAACTTCACATAAACTAAGGGAGAAATTATGGTGATGGGTATATAATGGCATGATAAAATTTTATGGTGATCTGTGTATTGAATTATTCCTTATATGACAGTCTCATAGTTATGTCTCAAATAGCACATGTTCTCACTTCATATCATATCTCTCTCATTCCTTCTCTCATCTGACATTGCCATCTCCACAATTTTTACACAATAATAGAGAAGTCAATTTCACAATCCATTTCAATGTGCTCAAAAGCCCTTGGTAGAGAGTTGATTAAGTTATTATGAGTCTCAAAGGAGGGCAATATTGTCCCAAAAGCTTTGGATGTCATTATATATATATATATATATATATATATATATATATATATATATATATATAGAGAGAGAGAGAGAGAGAGAGAGAGAGAGAGAGAGAGAGAGAGTCCAAACATAGTTGGTCTAGTGGTTGAACTTAAGCCTCTCAACTCCAAGGTTGTGGCTTCAAGTATTACTTTGTGAAACTTGGAAGAAGGAAACCTTTCCATTCTCTTGGTGGCATTGATATGGTTCTTGCCCAAAAACTATGCCCCATTGTGGCTACTTAAGTGTGCAATCTTCTCTTCACTTGGTGGCATTGGTATGGTTCTTGCCTAGAAAACTATGCCCCCTTGTGGGCTGCCTAAGTGTGCAAGTTTGAGAGAGAGAGAGAGAGAGAGACCAAATGGATGTAGCTTTGTTGGTTAAGTTGAAAGCATGTCGATTAGATGGTCTTGAGTTCAATTCCTACATTTGGTGGTTATTTAGTATTTGAATATAAATGGGGAGATGTGGACTTGAGTTAGGGGGTTAATATAACAAGTGGCTTACCACTAGGATAGCCACTCGATCACAAAAATGAGAAAAGGAGATTAAGTTATGGTTTTTTTTTCCCAAATGGGGGGCATCAGATTATATTAGTGAAGAGCAAAAGGTTTTATACAAAAAGGGGGGGGGGGGGGGACCAAACATGGGAGAGCATGGGAGTCTAGACTCCTTAAGATCGGTATGTACCATCATGTGGTGGGTTGCATTATGTATTTCCACGAAAAACATTGGTTTAACAAAATAAAGCATTCGATTACATCCAAATTGCATGAGATTCTCAACTTTAAATCGTTTTCGATACGATTGGGGTGATCTATTATACGTGCATGATTCAAAGACAGACCTAAAAAAAGGAGTAAGACTTGTCGTAATGGAAGATACTCTTAAAATATTATGGAAAAATATATGGCTCACACGGATGCGATTTGAGGGCGTTACTCAAGGTTAATAGTTGAATATTGATTGATCGATTGATGATTGACCCCGAATCTGAACGCGCTCTTGGGCCGTCCGCGCCCCGTTTATACGGGGCGGCGCCGCCCGTCTCTCTCCTCTCTTTCAACTTCCCATCACGCTCACACACACGCGCGCGCTCACATGCCCACACACCAATACACACTCTCTCGCCGAACGAAGTCGCTCGCTGCACAGAAGCTTCTTTCAACTTTCCTTGGTGATATGTGGGCGTGGATTCCACTCTCTTTCTTGTACTCTTTTGAGAACGTCCCTCATCTATTTCATCTTTGGGTCCTGATCGATCTCTCTTTCCCATCGACATTTATATATGGCGAGCCGAGTTATTTCGGTAGCTCTCTTCGTCCTCGGAAACTGAATGAGAGTTGTCCGGGATTTCATTGAACGCACACGAGCTTTGGTGTGTGTATAGAAGCTGCGCGAAACGATCACGACTTAGATGGTGATGTGGAAGCATGACCAGTTTCAAGACAGTGTCATGCTGTACATATCTGTGCTGCTCGTTACAGGTAACACACAACTACTCATTGCATGTCTCAACGTCTGTTGTTTAGAAGAGCCTTATAATTAGCCATCAAGGGCTTGATATATGTTGGAACTAAGAGTCATGGGGCTCTAGGCATTGTATAGATAGCATTGATAAACTCTTAGAAAATTTCATTGGTTGCATATTGCGTGGCGTTATTCTTTAGTAGGATCTAGATCTTATCCTCAGAAGTCAGTTCTTTGCATTTTCTGCTACAAAGAACTAGTCTGATCCAGAATAAGTTAGACAGTGGCCCCCTATTCATTGCTTCTGCAGGTTGAAGCTTAGAACTAGTCTGATTTGGTACATAAGCTAGACAGTGGTCCCCCCATTCACGAGCGCTACAAGTTGAAGCTTAGAAACAGGACATCCCAGGGGACATGGTGGCAATACTGCTCGCACACCAATCTCAAGTGAGAGCCCACACAAGGTTCCTTGTCGTTTGAAGGCCTCCTCATACATTTGATTTCTTAAGTTTGAGCTTGGAAGGATTCATTACTCTCGATTATCTCTAAGTTATGAATTAGTTTGGTTTTGAATGGTAATGGACTAGCCGGCATGATGTGTAATTTGTCTGATGGATGCTCTTCTTTGTCGGATAAGAGTAAGGAGATGTGGTACATCAAAGGGTGCGCAACAGCCTACGAGGCATTAGTTGATCCGTCACCTTGTTCTGTTTCTTGGAGATATGTATATTGGGACAGATAATGTAACATAGCCGCCAGCATAAATAGGAGCAAAAGACAGTAACTATTAGGCTACTTCCATGGCGCGTATAATTTATCTGCGTAATTTAAACTAATTCTGATGGTAGCGTGGTCTAGACTCTAACTGTTATACATCGTTCAAGCTATTAATGTACTACTGTTATAAGTGATGTATATACAGGGTGGGGGTTTCAAAGGGGAGCAGGAGTTTCAACGATAGGAGTAAACTATGGCAAGATTGCAGACAATTTGCCTGCACCTGCGGAAGTAGTGATGCTGCTGCAATCAATATCTGTCACGAAATCCAAGCTGTATGATGCAGACCCACTAGTTTTGCGAGCGTTCGGCAACACGGGCGTTTCCTTCATAGTGGGCACCTACAACGAGGATTTGCTTTCCCTCACCAACCCCGCTGTCGCCACCTCGTGGGTGCAGAACAACGTTGTGTCATACCTTCCGGCCACCCACATCACCGGCATCGTCGTGGGCAACGAGATCTTCAGCGGAACCGACACGAGCCTCATGTCCCAAGTCCTCCCGTCCATGAAGAACGTCTATTCGGCCCTCGAGAGCTTCAATCTGCACCATCAGATCTTTGTATCGACCGCCCATGCCTTCTCCACCATATCCACATCGTTCCCCCCGTCGAATGGCGCTTTCGACCCAGCCCTTGCTAATACATACATCAAACCAGTCTTAGAGTTCCTGTCTGAGACTGGTGCACCCTTTCTCGTCAATATCTACCCTTTTTTCGCTTACAAGAATGACCCTAAAAACATATCTTTAGACTATGTCCTTTTCGAGACCAACGTGGGTGTCGTCGACCTGAAGACAGGATTACACTACTACAATATGTTTGATGCCCAGATGGACTCTGTCTATTCGGCCATCTCCGCGCTTGGGTACGACAACATTACGCTGTTAGTGTCAGAGACTGGTTGGCCATCTGCTGGAGATGAGGATGAGGCAGGGGCCAGCATAGCCAACGCTCAAGCATACCATGCAAACCTGGTAGAGCATGTCACGTCCAAGAAGGGAACCCCTCTCCGACCAGACACTCCGCTTGAGGTCTACCTCTTTGCTCTTTTTAATGAGGACATGAAGCCCGGCCCCACTTCTGAACGCAATTACGGTCTCTTCTATGCAGACGGCACTAAGGTCTACCAGTTCAATTTTGATCTCAAATCCTCTTGGGCAGCTCCGGATTTCAAAACTTCCTCGTTCACAGTGGCTCTCCTAGCGGCCTCCTTGTATTTTTATTATTGTATGCTCTCCATTCTTACCGGTGCAAATGCGTTCTAGTGGTCCATATGCTTTATGCTCTTGTGTGGTCCATCACTTGGAAAGGCACTTGTACACCCAACCTTTCATTTCGTGGTGTAGCATAAATAACACACTTCATGTTGTGATCTATTTATGGAAGTAAATAGATAATTTACTCTACCTTGGGGGATGCACGACGTAGGGTTTGAACCCACACTCACACCCGTATAACTCAACTACACTCAATCCATTGCACATGATGCCATTGACTATTATCATTTATATGTATTGTGGTTCCATCTATGCATGATACCTCCTTCAATATCTACTATGACCATAGTTGTCTATGGTTGCATACATCCCCTTCGGTGTCATTCTATATTGTTCCTTGCGAGCATTATCTTTGCCAAATTTGGCAAAGCCTTCAACTATGTTGCATGATTTATAGTTGTAAGCAACCCAACCACATGTTCTAGATAGGCTCTTGCTACGTTCTTTGTGGCGAAGATTTCTAAAATACAAGCAATGCACATACATTTGAACACAAGGCATTGAGTTTCACATGCCCACATTTGAAGTGAAGCTATATTGAAGTCTCACAATTTTTGTTGCCACACCACAAGCTCTTTTTGTTGCTAATCTCTCTTAAATAGAAGGAGAATACATGCCCTTAGGGAGAGCTTACAATCTCATAATGCTTTTAAGTTTTTTGTAACTTTTTGGGCATCCAAATTCTTATACACAAAGTCGGTTATCTTTTTTACAAACTCATTGTCATTTGTATGATAATGCTAGTTGCTTTTTGAGGATGAGGATGCCCCAACATTGGACATGATCTAGTGTCCATAATTGTATGTTTGGGTCACAACTTTTTTATTTTCACAAAGTAGTTTAACTCACAAGAATACCATAGCAAATCATTGTTATCATGGTAAGATGAGTTTTCAAATGTATTTCAAGAGGATAGGCAACATGGGATGTAGCAATGTGGGCTTTTATTGCCAAAGCTATGGAGATGGATTTCTTGTTTGTCATAAGGCATTGTGAGCTTAAGATGAAACAAGTGGAGGAATCCTTGTGTATATATATCAAATCATTTAGGGAGAAGAGGAAGATTGCCACTATTTGGAATGCTTGTGGCCTTTTTCCTCTAAAGGAGTAAGAGGTATAGTATCTTTGCTTCATATGCATGGATTATATATTTATATAAATATTCAACTTTTGTAAAGAGAGTGAGTAATTACCATGTTCACTCTTATTCTTGTTCACTCTTTAAAAAAAAAATAATGCATGATTTAATATTCATCTACATATAAAAAAGAGGTATAATAATGTTTGGATGCAAGAGGTATTAAGCCATGACACTTAGCTTCTTGTTAAAAAGCATTAGGGGAGTTTTGAGGCTTTGAAAATACTTTATAGGTGATTTTAGAGAGAATATTTAAAAAAATAAAATTATTTTATAAAGTTTTAAAAATTTTATATTTTGCTAAGTAAATATATTAAAAATTGTTAATAAGTCATTGTTGTGATATTCTCGTGGTCACATCAAACCTAGAAATTTAGGTCACCATAAAGGTGACAAAGATTGTTTTAATGAAGATTTTACTCATCCTTATTAAAGTGAAAATTAATATTTAATTTGAATTTTGTTTGGTTTATTTTTTTTCATTTTTACTCTCTTTTTTTCCATATCCTTACTAGTGTTTTTGTTGTTTTTGCTTTTAATTGGTATAGTTTTTCAATCCAATCTTCTAATCATATATTTAACTATGGATCAGTTATCCAATGATATTTGTAGCTTTAGTAAAAAACTTCTCTATTATCTTCATATTGAGTTGGATAGTGAGTATGAACTAATAAGAAAGATAACAAAAACCATTACTATTACAAAGTTTATGAAATATATACTCAAGTTTGAAGGAAATAAGAATCTTGATCTTTGGGTAGATGGTAGGCTATATCTCAAAGATTCTAGCAAAAATAATAATTTATTTTTTTATAATAATTTTTTATTGTTGAGGTTCATTGGTGATGGTTATAATGGGTTTCTAGGTTATACACTTAACTTGATTGCAAAAAAGGATGTCCTCGGATTGGAGAACCATCTTTTATCAAAACATAACGAGTTGTTGTAGAAGCTACAGAGTTGTCAATAGAGGATTCAATTGTTGGAGAAACGCATCAAATCTTATCAACAAAAGTCAACTATTTTAGGCATTCAAAATCGACAAAAGGCTCTTAAAAATATTGAGTCTCAGATGAGGAGGAGGTGGTTGTAGTAAAAGAATTCAAGTAGTAAGGTGTATTTTTTTCACTTTAAAAATATGAAATATGATTGTTTATAATTAATTGTATTGATTTGTGATGTTAATTTTGTTTAGGACTCTTTTTCAATCAAATATAAGTGAGATTTTTTAAAAGTATTTCAGTTTTATTCATTGGATACAGATCTCATATTGACATTTAAAGTGATAAAAATGTTCACAATTTTTTTTATCTCTATTATCGCTAAATACGTCGCTATTAGTGTCTTCATAGAATCGTCGTTATTAAGATCGCTATCTGCATCCTTATTAGTGACACCAATAATGACACAAATAGTGACGTTAATAGTGACGGTCTACGATGCAAATTGTGACACCAATAGCGATGTGTGTAGTAAATTTGCGATGACCTAGCAACGACGACGTGATGTTGTGCGTCCACCACTGCAAATTTAAGGGCGGAGTTTTTTGCCAAGAATTTGAACACATTAGTTATCTTCATTAGAAATATATTTTTCATTGTCTCTTTGTTTGCATTTGCATGACGCACGAGCATATGTAGTTAGACTAGGCACAATTTTTTCAATGTATTCATATTTTTTTGTGTGGAAGTATAGTTTGTTTGATTGCATCGCATTGATTTTAATTTACAAATCGCATGAATGTTTGAATACGAAATTTTTTTCTAAAGCATATTCTTGATAGGGCACATTGTATGGAAAAACAGGTTCATATGAAGGTTTTTGTTTTGAAGACTCAAGGATCAAAGGAAAAGGTCGTAAGTTTTACATCGTCAACGAGTATTTCTTGAAGAAAAAGAAAACATGTATGCAACTACAAGAACAATAGGCCAAGGAAGATTGGTACATGAACATGTCTATTTTGGATCTCAGAAGCTCAAGTTTGTGTGAACTTTAAAGTACACAAAGGAAGCAAGATTGGTTTACTATAATAGTTTGAAATCTTTAGTATCATGTTTAGATGACTTAATTTTCACTTTAGATGGATTTAAACATATACAGTGACTTATTTTGAAGGGAATAAGTCGTTCAAGACAAAAGATGGAGATAAATAATGTGATTTAAAAAAATATATATTTTTCTTTATTTTTTATGAATTTTCGTAATTTTGTCCATGTTGGCTTGTCGACCATATATATTTCGATTGTTTTGAGTATCTGGATGACTATATTCGGAGTTCATATGATGAAGTTATGATCCAAACAAGTTACAGATAGACACTTGACATAAAAAATGAAAATAGTGAAAAGCAGTAAAAAAGCATAAGTTTTAAAGCTAAATGTCTTAAGCTTTTATGACTGAAAGGGAGTGGAAAAAAACTATAAAAGGGAGAACAAAGAGAGGAGAGCCATCATCAAATCAAGAAAGAGAGGCTAGAGGTTGATCTCGTATCTCTTGCATTTTTCAAAGACCGTTATCAAATTTTGATGAGAAGGCTTGAGGACAAGCTTTAAGCCCCTCGCCTACATCAAAGTTTCCATAATCGGGAGTTGCTATGAAGATTGGCTTGAGTCGAGCTTGATGCTTCTCACATTTCTTGAAGATCTTTCCACAAATCATGATATCTCACTTTCTTCTTCTCTCTCAGTTCGAAATCTATGAACTTGTATTTTGCCTATATTTTTTTAAATTAAAAAAATTATTTTTCTCATTCAAATTTTTTCTAAATAAATTATATTTTGTTGAGTTATTCTGTCATCTCAAAGCGTCCCTGTGACGAGTAACTTTTCATGGATTCTCGCACGAACTCCGTGTGACATCGGTTACAAAGAATTTTTATTTTTATTTTGTAGCAGGGCAGCATATAGCACTACATGCTATGTTTACATTTTACAAATAGATTATATATAAAGTGTACAATGGTCATCAAAATGAAGGCAAAGTGTATTTGAATTCACAAGATTGATATATAAAATAAATACAAGATCACTTAGTGAAAGTACTCATGGAATCTTGGCAAGATACAAAGGATGATAATAACATATAGTGCATAGAAAATATTTATATAAATCATAGGACAAAAAAGAAGAGGATGTGCGCTCCACAATCCAAGTGCAAGCTATAGATCCTCGCCATTCGAAAGCTTGTCCTGACGCAAAGGAGCATCAAACGGACTTTGCAAAAAAAGAAACTATATATCAGTTCACCATACAATAATGCATTTTAATTAAAAATAGTAACTACAGATAAGAAAGATGAGTGACTTACTAGGCCATTGGGTGTATACAATCTATTGATCAATGTAGTGACTTATTAGGCTACTGGATGTGTACAATCTATCGATCAATGTAGTGAGACCATGCCTCTCTGCATATCGAGCCTCTAGGCTAGTGGGATCGTAGTTTATAATGGAGTGTTGCAAAGAAAATAAAATACAACTGTTAGAAACACGATTATCGATACAAGCGATATTACAAAAAAATAAGCGAGAAGAATAGAAGAAAAACTTACAAAGTTCTCCAAATAAGTCTTGTGGCCACCACTCCCAAGATGATGGACCACTTTTGCCTCCAGTTGTGCTCTCGTCTCGTGTTGTTATTTTCAAGGTCTTGGAGAATTTGTAGCTTTCTCCTGAGTCAGCGTCAGTCATCTGTGTCTAGTCACTCGGGCTTTGAGTCCCCTCTTAAGCGTCTTGTATGCGTCCGATCGTCTATGTGACATGTACACACGCATGCACTCCATAATTCAGTGTGTGGAAAACCTATCTACCGCAGTGGGTACTAGAAACTCATACAAGGATACTATTATATAGTTTTTCCTTTCCTCTCGTAATTTACTCATGAATATATGTGTACATCACGTGGGTTCAAAATAAGTTATTTTTAAAATACTATTTTTATATATTTTTTACATACACAAGGGTGTAATATAAAGGGGATATTTACAAATTGAATAGAAAAGGGTTATGTTTTATTCAACTAAAATTCACAGATAAGGATATTTATAAATAGGCCTTGAACGCACGTGATGTAGAGGATATACATATAGTAACTTCCTCAAGCTTGCTTCCCTCCGGTATGTTCTTCCAATAATCTAAGACCTGTCGAAAAACTTGTTGACACAACTATCTTAGATAAGCCATTACCCTCCCCTCATCATTTATGATGATGGATCCTATTCTATCATCTACAAGGTATCTATACCCCTCTGGAATATGTCTAAGATGTATCATTTTCTACACGCGACTACACTCCTGGGCATATCCAGGAGACCCGTATACATGTGGTGTACCCATAGGGGTAGTATCTCTAGGAGTAGCACCCATGGGGATGCCACTTGTGGACGGTTGAGCAAAAGTTAGAGTGATTAGAGTAGACGTTTCCATAGGTGTGACAAATCCTACAGGTGACACAACTCCAGCAGAACGATGAGACGGAGACATTGCGTCGCTACCTCCACAAGAACCACCTGAGCCACCCTCTCTTAAACTTGCAGGAGAGCGAGGAGTAGTACCTATATCTCGAGCCGACCGCGGGCTCACCGCATCCACATCTTCGCAGCATCCCCTAGAACCACTCCCTCTGTTCTCAGCCCAAGTCTGGAGCGACGACCTCATCTACTAGAAATCGAAGCATCAGAGCATATCGAAGTAGATTTAATAAAATGGCTTCATGGTGTTCGAGTCAGCTCTTGGTTTGCCATATCTCTAAATCAAGCCATCTGATTTGGAGACGTGTGAAGATCTCTTACAATTTCTCATCGCTCATCCCTTGACTCATCGTGCTGTTCAAATATCCACAAAGGTCACTTGCACAGATAAAAATTGATGTTAGCATAATCAATATAAAGATTCAAGCAAAGCATGGTAATATAACTCTGAAAAAAATAATATTACTTAAAAAGTATATTTTAGAGTACCTTTACAAGCGATTAATCAAGGAATTAAGTAGGTGGATGCTATAAGTATGACGTAGCCTATGGTCCTATCTCAATCTCTTAACACAACTTATATACTGGAAGGTCGATAGAAAGGTTACCATAAAAGAACGAGTCCACCTCGTTCTCAAAGAATTCTTGGTCTCTTGTCTTTCCATCATTGTTATCTGATTCTGCCTCCTGTACATGCTTCAAGCTTTGGGCGACCTTCATTCCTTTTGCAATATCAACCCCTCAATTTGTATATTGTCCTCGTCTATGCTGGGAACATTTCTTTCATCATATACTCTCGCACTTTGGGGAGTTGAATGCACAACATATCACTATTGAGGTTGTCGAGGGTTTGGATTGAAAATTACATATTCAAAATCACATACAAGAGATTTAACATTTGTGACATATACCATGTTGTAATAAAATTTTCCAAGCTTTGGGTGACCTCCATACCTTTTGCAATATCAACCCCTCTATATACATGTTGTCCTCATCTACATTGGGAACATTGCTTTCATCATATACTCGCACTTTGGAGAGCTGAAGGCACAGCATATCACCATTGAGGTTGTAGGGGGTTTGGATTAAAAATTATATGTTCAAAATCACATACAAGAGATTTAACATTTGTGACATATACCATGTCGTAATAAAATTTTAAAAAACATGAGTTCATGCACCTGTTCACAATGGGTTAGCAAGACAAACGTGTCGCACAAATCCATCCATCTTTTTTCGGAATCTATTTTGAGAAATCCAGATGGATCTTGCCGACAACTTGCACGGCTTCTTCTAGTACCACTTTGAACCATTGCATATCGAATAGGAGCATGAAGAAGCTACGGTAATCCACTATGATAATACTTTGCAAGTTTTCAAAATACTCCATCTCATCTGTAACGATGTTTGGATCTATGGCTAGTTGTCGGCCCTCTTACTCAAACTTTGCCATGATACCACAATCCGTTGTGGAGTGCATTTTGTCAATACGCTTCACGTGGAAATGTTGTCCACGTGACCACATCACACTGTATATTTTGTACTGTACATTGAAATGATTAATTAGTTATCATATATAAAATCTAGATACAACAGCTTATAAAACATGTGGTCACCTTCGGACTACATTCCCTCGAGAATTCCCACTCCTCAATAGAGACCTCCATTCCTTCGTGAGAGGTTACGATCAAAACTCCATGTAACCATTGCATAGACATAAACCGCGGCATCTCCTCCATGCCCTCAGGATATCGAACGGTCAATAGTGCCTACTACGTCGAAATTCGGATTGCACTTTTTTCTGATCTTTCATGGCTTACTCGTACCTAGCGAGCCACGTCTCCATGGAGGCATAGTGCAACATACAAAAATGATTCACTTTCTCCTCCATTGCAGCATCCATCCTTTTTTCTACCCCATTTTTAAGCATCACATCTTTGGTCAGTCTATCATAGTCCTTTAGCAACCATAGCATACTATTGTCTGAATCCGTCGTTGGTAGCTACTGTGAAATATGCACTAACGTATCAGACACCAACCAACCTTCAGTCATACTACCTTTTGGCCAAGCTTGTTGTCACACAAAGCCTTTCAGGGTTTTTATGAAGCACTCCAAGAAGAACTCCTCATAATGGGGACCTTACAATTTTGAGCACCATGGATCATTGGTGGCACCTTATGAGGGTGGGATATTGAGCACATCTAACACTCCCCCTCAATGTCGACCCATAGGTGAACTATCTCCTTGGTCCAATGCCGAGTCTTTGAAGATGAACTTGAAGCAAATCCTTCGTAAGTGCTTTGGTGAAGATATTTGATCCATTCTTCTTTGTTGGACACTAGACTAGTTCCACTATCCCATCCCCCATCAAATCACGCACATAGTGATACTGGATCTCTATATGTTTGGTGTGTGTATGAAACACTAGATTTTTGGCAATGGCGATGCAACTCTGATTGTCACATCTCATCACAATTGGTTCTTCATCCTGCACTCCCATATGCTATAGAATCATTTTCAACCATACTGCTTCACATGCAACAAAACAAGCTACCTCTTGTACTGTGCTTCGGTAGAAGACAATGCCACTGTTGGTTGTTTCTTACTAATCCAATAGAAAATTCTTGAATCCAAAGAGAAACAATAATCAGAAACTCACTTCGTGGAATCACTGTCTCCTGTCCAATCTGAGCCACAATTCCCCACAAGAGAAGTTTCGAAATTGTATGTGATACCATCTCAAGAGTTTCCTTCAAGTATCTGAGCACCTGCATCCTAGCCTTCCAATGACTCTCATGAGGTTTGTTTGAGAACCTGCTCAAAACACCAACAGCAAAACTGATATCTGGTCTGGTATTACACAAGTAGATTAGACTGCCGAGACTATCCTTCTGTACCTCCCAATGTCTGCTAGTGCTGATGTATCCTCAACGGATAACTTTGCATTCACCTCCATAGGTTTAGCTATCTCCTCGCACTTAGTCATGCCAAATGCCTTCAAGATCTCCCATGCATACTTCTTTTGAGAGGTGAAGATCTTTCCTAGCTCTTGTCAAACTTCAATTCCCAAACAATAGTGCAGCAAGCCCAAGTCTGTCATTTCAAACTGAGAACTCAAGGCCTTTCGAGTTTGGTTGATCATATCTTCATAGTTACGTGTAATAATGGTGCACAGATCGGATGCCATAAGCGCGTGTAGTGAGCGTTAGAAGGTCCCCAAGAACAAAAGAACTCTACTTTTTGCACACAAAACAATGTAGAAAGCTTGCACGACATGAACAAGAGACCAATTAGGTGCAATCTCTCCCCATGCCTTGTGTGAGCGCTCCACAAAGCATTTATTTTATGTATTAATCATCTTCAAGCTCAAATAATAGCCCAAATTACAAAATAGCACGCTTTTGGCTTTTGAGTTTGCTTTTGTGCCAAATAGAAATAAAGCTAATGGGTGCCCAAGAAGTCAGGCGTACCCAAATACAATGTCCAAATACAAATATCTAAATCGTGCGTCCATGCGCATACAAAAATAATAAATAAATATCAGGCTCCTTGATAAATAAGCGCGACAAAATATAGGCGCCATGCCTAAGATATACGCCCATCAAAATATTGACGATAATTTGAATACACGCTATCCTCCAATGCTTTCCACTACCATCACTGCTATCTCTACACATCAACTGAAGCATTCACAATCGTTAGTAAAATAATACAATTAAATCGATAAAAGTGAATACCTAGTAGTCTTCAGCTACATAAATAAATTGGTTAGAAATCAATCCTAACCTTAATTTATCACGAGTGCGCATTCTAAACTCATAAACGTTTATTAATTTAAATATGTATTTTGTGGAATCACCCGCTATGGAATCACCCATGTACACACTAAATTAACAAAACGCCCGAAAAGGATAGGCGTCCCCATCGACTTCTCGCACAAAGAATCCACTTTGTGTATGAGCCCCGGTAATAAAAGTTTATAGAATCCACCGTAAAACCTCACGGAATCCACCGTGGCACGGAATCCACCGTGTAATATGCCTCCTGGCATCATACCCCCGGGGTGGGATAGCAATTGTCCTCAATTGCTATTAGCTCAATGTGGAGCTAATAGAGTGGGGAAAGCATTTAAGTCTCTAGTGTGCATCCATTGGGCCTCTTCAACAGGATGATTTTTAAACTTGACCAAATATCTAGAATATCTATGGCCAGTTCTAGTGGTCATAAAGTTAGTATCTATAATAGTTTCAGGCTGAAGGATTTCAGTCTCATTATCTAACAAAGGTGGGTTTTCATAGACAGGGTGTACAGGTAATTGGCCTCTAAAGGGTCGTAATAAACTGATATGGAAGGTGTTGTGGATTTTCCAATGTTGTGGTAGGTCTAGTTTAAATGCATTGTCATTGATTTTGTGTATGGTCTTGAATGGTCCATAGAATCTAGGTGCTAATTTCACAACCGGGTGTTTATCTACACTTTGTAATCTACGTTTTTCTATTCGTAACCAAACATAATCAACTTTAAAATTCATGGCCTATCTTTTCTTATTTGCTTGTTTTGTATATGATTGTTGGGCTTTGGTAATCATATCTTTAACTTTATCAAAAATAGTGACATGCATGTTAGCAATATCATCAGTAGTTTGAATTTTGTTTGATAATGATGCAACATGTGTAGGTAATCTATATCCATAAATAACTTCAAATGGTGCTTTCTTTGTAGCTGTATGTGGTGTATTGTTATATGTAAACTGAAGTAAATGTAGATGTGTATCCCATGTGTGGTTTTGAAATAGTGTAAGCACGTAAAAGATCTAAGATAGTACTGTTAATAGCTTCTGTTTGACCATTTGTTTCAGGATGAAATGCAGATGAAAAATCAATCTTTGTTTCTAAGTTAGCAAACAAAGTAATCCAAAAATTATTATAGAATCTAGAATTACGATCAGAAATAATAACTTTTGGTAAACCATGATTAGTAAACATAGTTTCAAAAAACAATTGAGCTGCTTGAGATGTAGTTAAAGTTTTCTTGCATGGAATGAAATATACTTGTTTGCTAAACCTGTCTACAACAGTCCAAATCATATCATGGTTAGCTTTAGTGCTAGGTAAACTAGTAATAAAGTCCATTGATATTTGTTTCCATGGTTGTGATGGAATAGATAATGGCATTAGTAAATCATATTGTTTACCATGGTGTCTTTTAAGTTGATGACAAACTAAACATTCAAAAATAAAGTTAGATACATCAGTGTCCATATGTGGCCAATAAAAATCTTCAGTCAATGTACGCAAAGTAGATATAATATCTCTATGACCTTGATATGGAGAACAATGAATCTCATACAAAATAAATGATCTAAATGGAACTGTCACACATAATCTCTTTTCATAAAACATGAATCCATTATTGTAAGAAAGTGAATCAATAGGAATCCAATTATTTGCAACTAATTTATTCCAATCAGCTTGAAAAGTAATATCCTAATGATAAGTATATTTCATAGAGATAAGGGAATCAAATGATATCACAGAAATATTATGAATTGTCGGTCTTCTACTTAAAGCGTCGGCTATAACATTCTCTTTTCTTGGTTGATATTGTATAAGGGGATGAAAATTCTAAATGAAAGTTTTTCATTTAATATGTTGGTCAGATATTTGGGGTTGACTAAGGAGATGTTTAATGCTTTGTTGGTCAGTTTTAATCATAAATTCAGAACCCATTAAGTAATGTTTCCATTGACGTAAGGCTTGTACTACAGCTAGCAATTCTTTATCATAGGTAGAGTATTTAAGTTCGGATGGTTTGAGTTTACAGCTAGAGTAGGCTATGGAATGATTATCTTGCATAAATACGGCTCCTATTCCAGATCCACTAGCATAAGTAACTACTAAAAAGAATGGTCTATTGAAATTAAGTAGTTGTAATACAGGAGTATGGGTTAAAGCATGTTTCAATAAATCAAAAGATTTTTGTTGATTATCAGTCCAGTTATATACAATATCATTCTTTAAAAGTTTAATCAAAGGTAATGCAAGTAATGAGAAATTTTGCACAAACTTTCTGTAAAAACTAGAAAGACCTAGAAAAGAACGTAATTTATGTACATTTTTGGATATGGACCAATTTAAAATTGCTTCTATCTTTTTAGGGTCGACTTTAATACCTTGTGATGAAACAATATATCATAGATATTCAATTTCTGTTTGAAAAAATTCACTCTTTTTTGGATTAGCATACAACTGATTATCTTTTAACAACTTGAAAACTAAAGACAGATGTTCATAATGCTCATTCTCATTTTTACTGAATACCAATATATCATCAAAGAATACTATGACACAATGTTGATATTTCAGAAATATGCGATTCATCATGCGACTAAATGTAGCAGGTGCATTAGTTAGACCAAAAGGCATTACTAAAAATTCATAATATCTAAATTGTGTTTCAAATGTAGTTTTGAATATATCAGATTTATCCAATCTTACTTGATGATAACCAGATTTAAGATTTATCTTACTGAATATGACAGATCCTTGTAGTTTATCCATAAGATCATCTACCCTAGTAATTGGATATCTATTCTTAACAATAATTTTATTTAGGGCACGATAATCAATGCACATGCGATAAGTATTATTTTTCTTCTTCACTAATAAAACATGTGTGTCAAATGGAGAACTACTAGGTCTAATTAATCCTTTGTTTAGCAATTCTTCTATTTGATTTTGAATTTCTTTCTGTTCAATTTGATTATGCCTATATGGTGCTTGACATGGTGGTTGTGTACCAGGAATTAAATCTATTTTGTGATCTTCAGGTCATGAAGGTGGTAGTTCAGGTGGTAAATCATCAGCAAAATAATCTTTAAATTGAGCAAAAAATTGTTTATGCCTAGGATACATTTGTTTTTCTTTAGCTTGAAGTTCATTCATCCATATTAAATAAGATTTGCTATTTTTACGTAATGCACGTTTAGCTTGAGTATGAGTAAGCAACGAAAAATTATTAGCAGCGTGTATATCATGCAATCTGATTTGTTTTCCTTGAAAATAAATTTTAATTGAATGCGTAAAATAATCTATGTCAGGATTATACTGATGACGTCAAGGCATACCTAAAATAATATCACTAGACTGCAAATGTACAACTAGAAAATTTTTACGTTCAGTATATTTACCAATTTTAATTTCTAAATTTTTATGTTCAGTATATTCACCAATTTTAATTTCTAAATTATGCACCTCTTGTGTTCCATTATATCTCGTGCTTAAGAATGCAGCTTTAATACGATAATGTGTAAAAACAGTTTGTAAATTCAATTATTTCACTAACTTTGCAGAAATAAAATCATGTGTGCTATCATCATTATGTAAAATAATCTTTTCTTTACCATGTGGTAAACATTTCATTGTTAACAAAGAATGTAAAGTTGACACATCTAGCAAAGTATCCGAAGTAGTACCAATGTCGTTCATCATCTTCCGTAAAGTCAGGCATTTCCTCACGTTCTTTTTCTTCCATTGCTCCAAGATAATTGATATGGACAAGTGGCTTTCTGGATTGACAATTGGTTGTTAGATGTCCAGGTTAATGGCATTTGTAACAAACTATAGGTTTGGCTTTAGATACATTATTGGTAATGGGAGGAAGTTTAGGAATATTGGGATTTGGCTGTGAGGATGGCTTAGGGTTTAGATTGGTATTTGATGGCAAAGTAGGTGGTCGTGTCCAAGACTTACGGAATGAAGATGGAATAAAAGGACTTTGGTTGAATCTTCTAAAATTTGAATTGAATTGTTTGGAACCATAGTTACCATTAGTTTGAAATTGTTGTGGTCGCTTGTCTCTTCCGCGAATCTTGTCTTCAGTGTCATGGGCCAAAGAAATTGCATCTTCAAGGGTTGTTGGCTTGAACATATTGACTTCAGCATAGTAATGTCCAAGTAGGCCAGACATAAACTTGCATTTGTGAGTAGCTTCAGGTACATCTTCGAGCATGCGTAGTTGCAATAGAGCATTCCAAAAACGTTCAGTGTATTGGGAAATAGGTTTGTGATCTCTTTGCTATAGAAGATCCCATTGCTTTATGGATTTTTCATGGAATTAAGTGTCAAGATTGTGGGAGAGAAGGAAGGAGTCTCACTTATAGCTTTCTTGCTTGCATAATGGGGGAATACACACAAGGGTGGAGGCTGAAAACAGTTTTCCTCTTCTTAGTTGTGTAAGCCAAAAGAACTCAAGTACAAAGAAATAGAAAAACCCTATATATGGGTCTCAAACCAAACTCAACTAACTAAGGTGGTATACTAACTGAGCCACGAACTAGAATAGATAAGGATAGCTATCATGTAGCTATTATTCATGGGCGGTGTACCAACCGCATCTGCAACTGACACGTCGGTGACATAAATGCACAACGGTCACCCTGGCGTATCACGAGTGGAGCTCGATATCTCAACACTCCCCCTCGAGCTCAATTCCAATTCCTGCACACCAAGCAGGTCTCTGAACTTGCGCAGCTTCTCTGCGCCCAATGCCTTCGTGAATATGTCAGCTACCTGGTCCTCTGTACTGACATAAACTAGATCAATAAGACCTAGTAAAACCCTCTCTCGCACATAGTGATAATGCACCTCAATGTGCTTTGTTCTAGCATGATAGACTGGGTTATTTGCCAAGTGTATACTACTCATGTTGTCACAATAAATGACAACTAGCCCATCTGTAGGCTCATGCATATCATAAAGTAGCTTATGCAACCAAGCTACCTCACATGCAGCCATTGCTGCACCCCTGTACTCGGCCTCTGTGCTCGACAAGGCAACTGTAGGCTGTTTCTTGCTGCTCCAAGTGACTGCAGCACTCCCAAAAGAGAACACATATCCACTGGTAGATCGTCTATCAGAAATACTACCAGCCCAATCAGCATCAATGTATCCATGCAACTGTATCTGAACCCCAGTCTCATAAAATAGTCCATACTGCAATGTGGACTTCACATACTTGAGTATGCGTCTAGCTGCATCCAAATGCGGTATCCTTGGAGCCTGCATAAACTGACTTACCAATCCAACAGCATAGCTCAAATCTGGCCTGGTAATAGTCATATAAATCAAGCTTCCTACTATGCGTCTGTACATAGTAGGGTCTTCCAGAAGCTCACCTGCATCTGCGCTTAGCTTCACATTCTACTCCAAAGGAACTGAAATAGGCTTACAGCCTGTCATCCCATATTTGGACAGTATGTCCAATCCATACTGCCTCTGCAAGAGCTGTATCCCACTTGGTGATCTAATTACCTCAATGCCCAAGAAATAACGCAGCTCTTCCAAATCCTTCATCTCAAACTTTTGCTTCAATAGCATTTTCACATGAAGGATATCTTCATCACTGTCACCTGTCATAATCAAATCATCAACATAAATGACAAGCAACATAATACATTTCTCTGTCTTTCTCACATAAAGTGAGAAATCTGCCTTGGAAATCTGAAAGCCAATAGTGACAAGATACTGCCCTATCTTGTCAGACCATGCTCTAGGTGCTTGCTTCAAACCATACAAGGCTTTCTTCAACCTGCAAACAAACTCAAGATGAACAGTATGCACATAACCTGGTGGCTGCTCCATATAGACCTCTTCTTGCAAATCACCATGCAAGAAGGCATTCTTTACATCCATCTGATGTAAAGACCATCCCTTTGATGTAGCCATAGCAATGATTGCTCTTACGGTTGCCATCCTTGCAACCGGACTGAATGTTTCTTCATAGTCAATGCCATATGTTTGTGCATACCCCTTGACTACTAATCTTGCCTTGTATCTGTTCACAGAACCATCTGCATTGTGCTTCACCTTATAAACCCACTTACAGCCAATTGCATTCTTACCTTTAGGCAAAGGTACCAATTCCCATGTAGCATTTGCTTCCAAGGCATCCATTTCTTCATCCATGGCTTTCTCCCATTTTTCTTTTCCCATGGCTTGCTCAAAAGAAGTGGGTTCTGGTTCCTGTATCACCTTGACCATATATGCATAGTGAATGGCTGTAAATCCATCATATTTTAGCCTATCCACAGGATACCTAACTCTGGTAGACCTGCGCAAAGTGGGTTCACTCCCAGGTGCTCTCAAAACATCCCTGGTCTTCCTTACTCCAGGTGTAACAATAGAAGGAATACCCAACTCATCATCAATGCTCTGTTCTGAGCCACTGGATTCACTATCCACATAAGAGTGACCTGCATTCACATCAAACATGGGCTGATCAACCTTCTCTTTTCCTTTTCGTGATACCTGCATACCACTATCTGCATTACTTTGAGAAGATTCTCTTGATCTCAATCTGCCTGTCCATGGTGAAGAATGTGAACCACTGCTAGAGGACGCTCCAGGTCCACTAATATTTTGTGACTGCTGCTATAAATTCTGTGCAGCATTACCATTTTGTGCATCTACATCATCAATCACATTTACTGGTTTATACCAGCTACTCATCTCATAAAAAATAACATCTCTGCTCACTGTAAACTTACGAGTAGAAGGGTTATAGCATCTATACCCTTTTTGCTGCAGAGAGTAACCAATAAAGATGCACTTCTCAGCTTTTGGATCCAACTTGGATCTCAACTCATCTGGCACATGTACATAAGCAATGCAACAAAAAATTTTCAAATGAGAAATATCTGGTTTCCTACCAGTATACCTCTCCTCTGGAGTCATTCCATGTATTGCTGCAGTGGGAGTCCTGTTCATTATGTAGACTGCTGTAGCAACTGCTTCAGCCCAATAAAAATCTGGCAAGTCTTTTTCATTGAGCATGGTACGAGACACCTCTCCAATATGTCTGTTTTTTCTTTCTGCAATTCCATTTTGCTGTGGGGTATGACTGCATGAATATTGCTGCTTTATGCCATGCTCCTGCAAGAACCTTGCAAACTCATTTGAGAGGTACTCTCCCCCTCTATCTGACCTTAGGCATTTTATCTGCAGACCTGTTTCTTTTTCAACCATAGCTTTAAGAGTTTTGAAATGCCCAAAAACTTCACGTTTCTTTTTCATAAAATACACCCAAACTTTTCTGCTATAGTCATCAATAAAAGTGACAAAATAATGACAGCTTTCAAGAGATGCAGCTTTAGTAGTCCACAGATCAGAGTGGATTAATTCCAATGGCTTCTTACTCTCTTGAACATGTCTAGGAAATGGTTTCCTTGCCTGTTTTCCAAACTGACAGGCTTCACATAACTTATGCATTTCTGCAACCTTGAACTTAGGCAATCCTGCAACAATGTTTTGGGCCTGCATTGATTTAAGTCGCTGTACATTAACATGACCAATGCGTTTATGCCAGATATCAATATCTGCAACTACACCGGTCCCATGTGCAAACATTGCTGCACTCAATTCAGGCATGTCTGCATCCAATGTAAACATTCTGCCCTTCTTCTTTCCTTTTGCTATCAAGCGACCTTTATTTTTCATATCCTCAACAAAGCATCCATGAGGATTAAATCTGACCTGCAAGCCTTGCTCAACCATTTGACCAACAGAAACCAAATTCTTGGTGATATTCGGGACATGAAATACATCGGACATGTATTTCTTTTTCCCATCCTGGATAGACAAATGAATTTTTTCAATCTGCACAATAGGATGTGCAGTATCATCACCAGTCTCCACAAATCCTGGTTTTTCCATTTTCCTTGCATCCTCCATCCATTCTGCATGACCTGTCATGTGGTTTGATGCACCTGAGTCAACATACCATACATCATTGCTTTCTTCTGCACTTGTCACATAATTGTTCATGTACTACACCATGAACAAATGCTCATTTCTGTCATCACCCTGTCTACTAGAAGATGCATAATTCCCTTGTTGCAGTTTTCCATTCATAATGTCATTCTGCTTTTTATAGCAGTCTTTAGCCATATGACCCATTTTACCACAGTAGTAGCATTCAACATTACTGTTTGCATTTTGACCTCTTTGCCATCCACCACGACCTCTTTGGCTCCCCCTGCCTCTAGAGTTACCACGTCCTCCTCCATAGGACTGGTTTTCTTGAGTTTGCTGCATATTCTGATTTCTACCACGGCCTCCAAATCGGCCTCCTCTACCTCTGCCTCTACCTCTTCCAGCATTTGAGTAGAAGACAGCTTCTTTTGAAGTTCCTCCTGAAGAAGATGCACCACCATTTCTCTGCTCCTCAGAAATTAGAAGAGCAATCAACTCCTCAAAATCAGGAAATCTTTCACGAACTGAAATGGATGTCCGAAACTGTGCATAATCCTTTCCTAGACCATTCAAGGTCACAGAAACTAAATCATCATCTTCCACTGGCGACCCAATGGAAGCAAGTGCATCTGCAATCTTCTTCACCTTCATGTGGTAGTCATTGATGCTCATACTTTCTCTTTGTACATTATACAACTCTTGCTTGAGCTGCATTTTCTTGGCTTGCGTATTTGTGCTATACATTTTTGACAAAGTATCCCATGCCTCCTTTGGCGTACTTGCATCCTGAATATGCACAATCATAGAGTCTGAAATACTGATAGACAGCCAGTAAATAACTTTCCTGGCTCTCTCATGCCATGATTTGAATGCCTGCATTTGCTGTTGATTGGGAACATTAGGAAGAACTGGTTTTTCTTCATTTCCTGCAACAAATTTCCAATATCCTTTTCCCATAAGGAAATTCGTCATTCTAAACTTCCATGCCTGGAAGTTGTTCTTGTCAAGCTTTTCAGTGACAATCTGTGAAAGAGAATCAGATGCCATCACAGAATACTGCAAAAAATTCTGTCACTGCAAAAAACACAGCTTCACCCTCACAAGGGCAAATCTGCAAAACTAGCGAAAGTGGTATTTGACCACACAGTCACTTCCTAGTGACGATTTTACATAAACAGGAACCAATGATGATTCTGAAACTCCCAATGTCTCTGCGCACAAGCATACGATGCAATTTCTACAGTAACTTTTCACCGACCTGTAGAACAGTGGTCGCACAGCATAAAATAGGGTCTTTTCCTGAGTGCGTGCAGAAAACTTCCGCCTTCAAAACAGGCCCCGAAATGGCCTCTTGCTTCACCGCGAAGGGCGTCTCAACCTGAGACAATGCACTCCTGCACTTTTCGGCTGTGCTACCTGCAGAGATCTGCTCCCAAAACAGAAAATGAAAGCAACACTGCTCCTCTTACCAGAACACCACGAGCTTGGCTTGCTTTCTTGAGCTCCTTACCACGAACAAGGCTCTGATACCATATCAAGATTGTGGGAGAGAAGGAAGGAGTCTCACTTGTAGCTTTCTTGCTTGCACAATGGGGGAATACACACAAGGGTGGAGGCTGAAAACAGTTTTCCTCTTCTTAGTTGTGTAAGCCAAAAGAACTTAAGTACAAAGAAATAGAAGAACCCTATATATGGGTCTCAAACCAAACTCAACTAACTAAGGTGGCATACTAACTGAGCCACGAACTAGAATAGATAAGGATAGCTATCATGTAGCTATTATTCATGGGCGGTGTACCAAGCGCATCTGCAACTGACACGTCGGTGACATAAATGCACAACGGTCACCCTGGCGTATCACGAGTGGAGCTCGATATCTCAACATTAAGGAGGAAGGAAATTCTGCAAAAACTTCTTTTGGAAACTCTCCCAAGTAGTGGGACAATCAATGCTCTTACGAACCACAGTCCACCATAGAGATGCTCGATCAACTAAATGGTTAGTGATATATTTAATTTTTTCTTTCTCAGCATATGTCTCTTCATGAAAGTAATCATCAAACTGACTGATAAATGCAAGTATAGTCTTTCCATCTCGAGATCCATTGAAAGTACGAAATTTGAAGTTTCTTTTACTTATCTTTGTTTCTTTGCGGATGGATTGGGCTTCGAGTATCGCATCGATGGTACGTCGTATAAGATCTTCAGATTGCGGTCCATCTTTGTCGGTGGTAGATCGTTGCAAATTGGCCAATTGAACTTGCAAAGCTTGTCGGGCTCTTCGTTTTTCATCAAGCTGCATCATAATCAAATCCAATTTTTGTTCCATCGTTGGTTCGGGTAAATCACCTTCAGCCATAAGATCGTCCATATTTTGTTCCGTCATCCTGTAAAATCCAAAAAACCTCACACTCTCGAAATCTGATTACCGGGATGAGCGTAGCTCAAAGTCGGGTATACAAGGCTTATATATTTTGTTTGGCTTTTATAATCTTTGTATTTTGCAGTTGTGGTATTCTTTGTCTTCGTAGTAACTGCGTATAATCTTCGTATGACCTGCGTATGAACTTCTGCGTTTGTTGAAACTGGTTCAGCAAGTCTGCAAATAGGAACATGGTCTTCTAGAGAGCAATATCGTGATTCTGTGCTTCTGCATGTGAACAGTCTCTATGGGAGTGGTTGGATAAGTCTGTTTTGAACCTCTGTGACTTGCAGAACTTGGAGATTGCTTAGTAGACTTGGAAAACTTAGTAGATTTAGGAACTTTAATGAATTTAACTAGTTGTGTGATTTTTGAGGACGTCAATATATTGGCGACGAAATCAGCGCCGTTCAGAACGTCCTCTTGCCGTCGATCGTCGAATTTATTGGATGAAGCTTTTTAAAGCTTAATACTAAGCTTTGACTTTAAGCTTTTAAGCTTTTGGATATGGAAGAAGAGCTTACTGTTCTCTGTTCAAAACGGCTTGAAGAAGGAGATATCTACGTGGTCCTCCGTCTCCTCAGGCCGGTCCTTCGCAATCAGAGGATGCAGATAGGGATTCTTGACCACCAGGAAGTCACCTGTATCGACCGTTCACGATGAAAGTGACTGTAGAGCTTGATCGTTCCAGGAGCTCCTCCTTCGCGCAAGATGGTAAGCGATTGGAAGCTCTCGATCTCAGCTTCGCTCTGATACCGTTGATGTACATATCGGATGCCGTAAGCACGCGTAGTGAGCGTCAGAAGGTCCCCAAGAACAAAAAAACTCTATTTTTTGCACATAAATCAATGTAGAAAGCTTGCACGACATGAACAAGAGACCAATTGGGTGTAATCTTCCCCCATGCCTTGTGTGAGTGCTCCACAAAGCATGTATTTTATGTATTAATCATCTTCAAGCTCAAATAATAGCCCAAATTACAAAATAGCACACTTTTGGCTTTTGAGTTTGCTTTTGTGCCTAATAGAAATAAAGCTAATGGGCGCCCAAGAAGTCAGGCGTACCCAAATACAATGTCCAAATACAAATATCTAAATCGTGCGCCCATGCGCATACAAAAATAATAAACAAATATTAGGCGCCTTGATACATAAGCGCGACAAAATATAGGCGCCATGCCTAAGATATGCGCCCATCAAAATATTGACGATAATTTGAATACATGCTATCCTCCAATGCTTTCCACTGCTACCGCTGTTATCTCTACACATCAACTGAAGCATTCACAATCATTAGTAAAATAATACAATTAAACCGACAAAAGTGAATACTTAGCAGTCTTCAGCTACATAAATAAATTGGTTAGAAATCAATCCTAACCTTAATTTATCACGAGTGTGCACTCTAAACTCATAAACATTTATTAATTTAAATATGTATTTTGCGGAATCACCCGCTATGGAATCACCCATGTACATACTAAATTAACAAAATGCCCGAAAAGGATAGGCGTCCCCATCGACTTCTCGTACAAAGAATCCACTTTGTGTATGAGCCCCGGTAATAAAAGTTTACGGAATCCACCGTGTAATATGCCTCCTGGCATCCAACAAGAAGGTCGTCTATATATAGGACAATCACTACAGACTTTTCACCATCCCTATAAACATACAAGTTAGCATCAGAGGTACATCTTTTGAAGTTTAAGCTTAAAAATAATTTATCTATCCGCTGGTACCATGCTCTAGGGCTTGTTTCAGCCCATACAATGCCTTCTTCAGCTTACATACTTTGTTCTCAGAATGGGGGGCCTCAAAACCTGGTGGCTGAGACACGTACATCTACTCCTTGAGGTCACTATTTAAGAATGCTGACTTAACATCCATTTGGTAAAATGGCCACTGCTTGTGGGCGGCCACTACAAGTACTGTGTGAATAGTGGTCATTCTGGTAGTTGGGGCAAATGACTCTTGGAAATCAAATCCTTCAACTTGTGAAAAACCCTGTGCAACTAGTCTAGCTTTGTACTTTTCTAAAGTACCATCAGCCTTATACTTTACCTTCCAGATCCACTTGGTGCCAATAACCTTCCGCTTTGCTGGCCGATCCACTAGCTCCCAAGTGTCATTCTTCATTATGCTGTCATACTCGGCTTGCATAGCTGACTTCCATGCTGGATCTGCAAGTGATTCTTCTAAGTCAATTGACTCCTTTACTTGTCTCATAATCTCAGCCATCAACGCCATATTGACTATGTGAGAAGAAGCCCTCCTTTTCTCCTCTATTCTTTGAGACCTCCTTGGTTCACCGTCTGCCTTCTCCTCAACAGATGTGGGAATAGGATTATTGTGGTCATAGTGCTGCTTCACCCAACGCGGCAATGGCTTTTCTGGTGGGGTGATGTCAGGTTGGTAAACTTTTTCCTCATCATTTGAAGATGATGCTTCCTCCTCCTTAAGGATAGGGACAGCTCTCGGGATAGGTTCATAGTGGACTACTTTTTCGCTTGATGATAAAGTGGAAGAACTTGCATTCTCCTCCTCCACTGTATGTAGTTGCTCCTTGAACACCACACGGCTCGCGATGATCTTCTTTGCCTCTTGGTCATATAATTTGTAAGCCTTTTGCTCATCACTATAACCCAAGAAGATACATTTTTTGCTTTTTGGTTGTAACTTGTTTCTCTTCTCATCTAGAATATGTGCATAACATTCACATCCAAAAATTCTGAAGTGTGAGATAGATGGTTTTTTACCAATGCAAGTCTCATGAGGGGTTTTTTCCTTGAGAGCCTTTGTGTAGCTCCGATTTAAAATGTAGACTACAGTATTAACAGCTTCAGTCCAAAAATGGTTAGATAATCCCTTGCCCTTTAGCATGCATCTTGCGATCTCCACAATGGTGCGATTCCTGCGTTCCACAACACCATTCTGCTAAGGTGTATGAGGCGTCGTCAATTGACGCTTGATCCCTTTGCTCTTGCAAAAGTCTTCGAACTCCTTTGAGTTGAACTCACCACCACCATCTGTTCTAAATTTCTTTACACTTTTCCCTGTTTCATTCTCAACAAGTGTTAACCATTCTTTAAACTTACCAAAAGCTTGAGCCTTATCACGATGGAAGTACACCCACATCTTTCTACTGTAGTCATCGACAATCAACATAAAATAAGATCCTCCCAAGGCTCGTATAGGCATCTTTCTGCACAAATCAGCATGCACCAACTCTAGAGAAGCATGTGTTCTATTCTTGCTTTCTTGTGAAAATGCCTTTCTCTGTTGCTTGCCCATCATACAAGCTTCACATGATTCTTTCAAAAAAGTCATTGTAGGTAGGTGAGCAACCATACCTTGCTCGTGCATCTCCTTTAACACTGCAAATCCAATGTATCCAAACCTTTCATTTCAAAGCTTACTTGTGTCCACTCCAACGGTGGCTGTAAGAGCACTTAGCTCATATAGGTTGTTCCTTCTTTCTCCTTTGCTAACAACTTTGCCATCACTGTCAAGAATTTCTGCACCTGTCTTCTTGAACCTCACTTCATGACTAAGATCAGTTATGGCAGTAACTGATAACAGATTTCTCCTAATTTGGAGAATATACAACAAATTTGAAAGTTTTTTGACATCACCATTTGCAGCAACAAATGAAATAGTATCTGTGTCCGCAGCAGGGAATTTTGCATCATTTTCAATCATCACAGTGATGGATTCTTATAGAGGCTGCATAGAACTGTATAGACCTTTCTTGTTGGTCATGTGATGGGAGGCCCCGCTATCCATCACCCATGAGGCAGTGGTACATTCTTTTTTCGCCGAGGAGTATACCTCCTCAATGGTCGCCATAAATAACTCCAACTCTGCTTCAGTTGTATTGGTTGTCTCTTTCCCTTTACTTTTAAGGGTATCATTCTTTTTATCTGCCTTCTTGACACGACAATTTGCGATTGGATGTCCTTTCTTTTTGTAGTAGAAGCACTCTCCTTGAAATTTCTTACCGCTCTTCTTCTTTTTGTCACCATAATTTTTGGTGGAGGAACCACCTCTGCCTTTTGCATTGGCAGAGAATGTAGCATCTCCATTGTTGCTTCCTTCTCGGGCTTCTCGGGCTTTCAACCTCAACTCGTCCTCTAGCAATAATGCACAAAACTCCTCAAAACTCAAAGCTTGAGGTCTCACCTGAGTATTAAGGACAGTTATTAGTCCACCAAACTTTTGTGGATAAATCCGAAAACGCCTCTGAGCTAGCTCCTCGCTAGTCTTTTGTATCCCAA
This sequence comes from Lygodium microphyllum, assembly GCF_053477565.2. Classification (NCBI taxonomy): domain Eukaryota; kingdom Viridiplantae; phylum Streptophyta; class Polypodiopsida; order Schizaeales; family Lygodiaceae; genus Lygodium; species Lygodium microphyllum. The sequence goes on along the minus strand of NC_141136.1, from coordinate 19,931,496 downwards.
CACTAGCCATCTGGTCACATAGATTCTTAATCCGAGTGATGAATGCTTCAGCTGTCTCTCCTTCAGTTCTCCGTTGCTAGTTGATTCTCCAAGTTTTGAATCCTTGTTTGATTTCACGTTTCATATTGACTCCTCAGTACATTCCAAGCCTTTGATGCTTTGGTTGTATGCTGAATCAAGGTCAAAACACTGTCAGAACAGCTTGTAACTAAGGCACACAATGCATTTGCATTCCTTCGTTTCCAAGCTCATAGAAGATCTGCATTTGGAGGAATCATCACACTAGGATTTGATGGGTTGGGAGAAGGCTGTGGTTCTACGCCGTCCCCAGCAGAGTCTCCAAAAGCTCATAAGAATCAAGGATAGTTGTAATTTTGAACTTCCATAATGTATAGTTTGTACCATCTAACTTGCCTTCGCTAAAGGTTGGTGGACAGATCCTCATTGTTTGAATAGCCAGTACAGCAGCACCACCTCCTATATCGCTTCCTGATGTGCCAGAACTGCTTTCAGAAGATGACATTGTTCCTCTTTGCTGTTGAAGCCTTTGCCTCTCGCGCACTCTTCGATCCTTAGAGCCCCCTGGGCTCTGATACCATGTAAAAATTATACGGTGCAGCGAATAGAATATGAGAAAGAGATAGAGATAGAGAGTACACAACTGATAATAGGAGAATTAGAAAAATTCTTTAGCTCCAAACAACTGATTCAAAGATGGCTTTGTCCACCCTGCGCTTCCACTCTGAAGCTTAGATGGTGATCTAGATAGAGGATATGTAAAGAGCTTAAGGCTAGCTGGAACAACTCTGACTGGGTGAAAGATAGATAATTGATGGTTGTGAAGGGGTTTAGCTTTTATAGCACATGAAGGCGGTTAGGTCGGCATGACCGACCTACCATATGAGTCTCCACTGGTCGGCTAGGGGCGCTGTCCCCCGGACCCCGTCAGGGGGGTTGCTGGCCCCCTTGGGACCCCCCAACCAGGGGCCGCTTCCGCGGCCCCCAGATCCAAAAAAATAGGGGCCCCTTTTAACTCCCTTACCTCGAGTTGCTACCAGCTTAACTACTCAGTCCAACCCAAAGATTGGACCCACAATGGCCACCTTTTTGCCATCCGATTACATAGACCTCATCTGATATATAAGTCAAGACTCAACCAATGTCCGAGCTCACATTTGGCTTCTCCTCATAATTGGGGCCTTACAACTTTGAGCACTATGGATCATTGGTGGCACCTTATGAGGGTGGGGCATTGAGCATATCTAACACGTAGTAGGTGCATTCCTCCTTGGGATGAGACGTCACCTCCCTGTATAAATTTTACGGCCACATCTAATGTTTTTGTATATGATATTTATTAGTTTGCAAATATAATGTATGATTGATATACACTTTTCCTACCATTTGCTCAAAGTCAGAGATCGACTGATAATCTCCGATTGCGAAGTGTCGTACATGTTCTAAAGACAAGCGTCACTTTTGTCTAATTGCTAGTTTGCATTGAGAACAAGGACATGGGACACACTGATTAAGATATACCTTGCGATCTTGAACATCACGACCTTCATCATTTTTCATTTTGTCTACGTTACAACAAACAATTTGTTTTTGTTCTCATTCTCTTTTTCTTTCTTAATTTGTTTGAGAAGGGATTTCTTCTCTTGTAGCTCAACAAAACTAAGGTCAACTAAGATCTTGGTTTTCTCCCCCTTTTGATGTTTCTTCCCCTTTCTTTGCACATTTCTTTATGCTCTTCATTTTATATGTTCTCCCCTTTCTCTTTCTTACTCTGTCTCTCTTTCTTTGTTGCCCCTCTCTTTGTTTCTTTCCACCCCCTTACGTTTTCTCACTCATTCACCTCTCTCTCTTCCTCTCTCTCTCTCTCTTTCCCCATTTCTTTGTTATCTTTTATGTTTATTCTCTCTCTTGTTGAGAAATGTGCAATCAAATCTACCATAGCCTCTTTGTATGGGACAAACAAGGCAAATAAACAAATTGCAAATAAAGCCTTAGACTAGGTCATGTATGCATGGTTTATTAAAACCACGGTTGTTAAATACCATGGTCCCTTTCCACCTATCTCCACCTACCAATACCACCTATTGTAAGCCTATAAAAGGCACTAATCCCCACACTTATTCAGTCATTCATTATCAATCAGTTGTACTTGCATTATACTTAGATAATATTAGTTGTTCTTCCTTGTCAATGCTTTTGCATCATTATGATTGTCTATTTGCTCATCAGTAATCCTCCATAGCATGCATTCTCAGTATTTTAACATGGTATCAGAGCGGGTTTTAAGTCAGTGAGTCATCAGTCCACAAATTGAGTCATTCTAGTTTGAATTTCTAACTCCCTTCACTTTTCCATGAATCTCTCACCTACCTCCATAGCTATCCATCTTCAGTGGTGGAGGGCTTGAATCTCTCAAACCGGGCCATTTTAGCTTGTACTTTATTCTGGAGAACTCTTTCTTTTCTCTAGGAGCTCCTCCCTATCACTTCAAAGCCCAACATTGTTGCCTTCTTGCTCCAATATTGCGGCTACAATAGCACGCAATCGAGATTGCGCCTTCTGCTGTTCGTATGTCGAATTCCGCCTGTACACGTCGTGATGTTGACGAGCATCATAGGGTTTTGATAGTCTACTTCCTAAGCTTCATTTCTATTAGATTTTTTTTGTAAATGATGAAGTATTCAGCTCACAGGAGGTGAAAAACAAGGCTGTCCCCTGAAACCCTAATGCAAACTCCATAGCTATCAAGCTTCAAGATCTTGTTTTACTTCCTTTTCTCACTCCTGTGGCTCAAATCAAGTCGCTGACTCTCTAATCTGCTCTAGCACTTAGTCTTCAGCAAGCATTCAAGTTATTTACCAGCAAGGAGAGAAGATCTTAACAAGATTCTCAAGCATTTCAAGAAACGGTGTCCATTGACACTCATCTAGTGCTTTTAGCACTAATGTCAGTTAACACAATCAGCTTTGCCTCTAATCAAAACTGATTATGTTTGCAACTCTAGCATCAAATCAAGGAGGGGAAGACTCGGACTTGCATCAGATCTTGAAGATTTCAACTTCAAGGGCATCATAGTCACTAAATTGCCTAGTATCTCTTGATACTAATCACCTAATGATTCTTAACACTTGTGCTCAACTGAAACTGGAATTGTTTGGAGCTGATTTGTTGCTGATCTTGCAAATCTTAAAATGGGCAAGAATTCACCAACATCGCGATTCAATGGCGTTGGATTGCATATATGGCAAACTAGGATCAAATTGATCCTAATGAAAAAAGGCTTGTGGTCAATCACAAGTGGTCAAGAGAAGAAACCAAGGGAAGATGCACTTTCAGTTGTATGGGATAAAAATGATGATAAGGATCAAGCTATTATCAAGATCGAACTTGATGACAACTACATTCATCATGTTAATGATTGTGAAACCTCTTACGCGACATGGGATCGATTAGAAACCTTATTTGGAGCTCATTCCAAATCCTCAGAATATGGTTTACTAATTGAATGTTTTAGGCTCAACATGCAAAGTAATACCTCATTTGCAACTCATTTGAATTATATGGAAAGCTTGTTGACACAACTTGCAGGAATCAACTTGAAGATGGATGAAGACATTTGCATTGGAGTGCTTCTCAAAAGTTTTCCACCTGAATTTGATAATGTATCTACCACATTAATCAACATGCCAAAGCCGAAGCTTGTGGACATCAAAGCCTCTCTTTTGGAAGAGGAAAAGAAGGTCAAGAATAAAGGAGAAACAATCATCCCAAGAGGAGACCAACAACTCCTCTATGTGAAAGGAAAGAAGAGCGTAGTTTGTGACTTTTGTAAGAAACCTAGGCATATTGAGAAATTCTGCTATGCTAAGAAAAAGTCTCAAAGAGCATATCTTGCTACAGTCAAAGAAGATGAAGACAACATTGAAGAAGAAGGAGAAGAAGAAATCCAAGATCAAAAGGATAAGACTCACCAGTCCCTCTTTTGTAGCTTATTTTCTGATGATAGACTGTTTTAAAGTTCAACATGTGGACTTGCCTTATGTTCCCACCATAAGCTCCTAAACTCCTCATGTAGCCTCGACACACTTAGTGAGGCCTTGTAACAGCCTTTAACTTTGTATGGTTGTTTTTGTCTCTTCCATGTCTACACTTAGCAAGGTTCTACTCACGACAGCCTCTGTATACTCAGTGTCTTTTACAGTTGTGATTGAGGAGTGTTGAGAAATGTGCAATCACATCCATCATAGCCTCTTTGTATAGGACAAACAAGGCAAAGAAACAAACTGCAAATAAAGCCTTAGACTAAGTCATGTATGCATGGTTTATTAAAACCACGGTTGTTGAATACCATGGTCCCTTTCCACCTATCTCCACCTACTGTGGGAGCTTTCGCTCAACCGCCAAGACCCACGGACTGCTTATTGTTTCTCTCCTTCACTCTCTCTTTCCCCATTTCTTTGTTATCTTTCATGTTTATTCTCTCTCTCTCTCTATCTCTCTCTCTTTTGTTCTCTCTTTATTTTCCTTTCTTATTCTCTCTCTTTCTCATGTCCTATCATTCTCCCTTAATGCACCTCATTCTCAAGAAAAACCCTATCTTTGTTTCTCTCCACCCCTTAGTTTTTTCTCACTCATTCCTCTCTCTCTCTCTCTCTCTCTCTCTCTCTCTCTCTCTCTCCCCTTTTCCTTTCTTCTTCTCCCTCTCTCATAAGATGGCAAGAAGACTCCAAGGGGAAGGCCCTTAGCTCTCCACTCTCTTCTCCTTTTATAGTTGTTTTGGTTACATATGTTGTTACGCGAGCGGTGATCGAGAACAAGCCTCAATCACAACCCGATAACGAGATGTTAAGGAGTGCCGGTTAGGGTAATTGACTTTGTTGGATGCACAACACAACTTGAAAAATTCAAATGTTCGATGTCGACAATTCACCACGAACCACACACGAAAATAAGATAACACATAATGCCTCTTATAGCTTAAAAAAAGTTAAAACCCGTATGCGGGTAGAGCATCACACAACCACACAATGGAAATACCAATAATTCGAAAATAAACCAAGGGAAATATATTCTCGTACCTTAGCAACCTTGAGCCAATGCTCGGTGCTTTGACACCCAAAAGCTCCAACTTCCAAATTGGCATGACAAGAGCTCACTCTAGCATGCGACCCTTCACTCTCCTCTCTCACAAAATACAATTATAATTAAGGGGGAAGGCCCTTAACTCTTTAATCTCCTCTCCTTATATAGTTTTCTATCCTTAACTCTTCAATCTCCTCTCGTTATATAGTTTTCTATCCACACTCACACACATTAGGCTTTTTGCTTTCAGCTTTTGGCTTTTGCTTTTCTACTGCTTTTCACTATTTTCGTTTTTTCTGCTTTATGCCTGTTTGCAACTTGTTTGGATCATAACTTTGTTGTTAACCCCAACACGAAGAAAGAAGAAAAGACACAGGGCAAAGGCGGAAAAAAGGTAGCCCGTGACTGAAGAAAGAAGAGGAAAAAAGACCAAAAGAGCAAGGGCAACCTTAAAAGTCTAAGGCAAATGCAGAAGGGGAAAGGTGCATTTTAAAATAAAAAAGGCGCACCCTGAAATCTTGTAAAAGAGCACCGAGCTCTCACCTGTGCAATTTGTAAATGTAGACAGGCGGTGGAAAGGAAGCTAGGAGCATAGACGGACAATGAGAAAAGGGGCCTAGGCTAATGGTCGGCCATGTAAAAAAAGGGGGATGACCGCCCATGGAAATTAGGGCATGTATATAAAGTTAAAAAGTGAATGAGAAGCTCATTCTCGTGTGTGGCAAAAAGCTTCTTCTTCTTCTCCTCTCGTTTCTTGCCTTCTTGCTTGTGCTTGAGAGAGGGATTGAGAGAGAGTGTGAGAGTGTGAGGGAGTGTTTGTGTGAGAGTGAGGGATCTTGGAGAAGAAGCTCTCCATCTTCTCTCTTCATCTTCTCCTCCTCTCTTCTCTTCTCTTGTCTCGTGCGTGGCTATGGAGGATGAAGCTCATGGGAGAGGGATTGAGGTTGCTTGAGGTTGCCTCAAGGATCGTGGAGCTACCGGTGTGCAAGAGAGAGGAGGGTACTCGATCGAGCATCAAGGTAAGCTCACTACACCCGTAAGGTAGGCATTGCGCGTCGGCTATGTGAGAGGTAGCCATGGCTGCTCGGTTCCAAACACTTGAGCAATAAGTGGTCTGTAGGTCTCGGGGTAGAGCTTGAAGAGCTCCCACATTTTGGTTCCGTTGCCGGGATTGACGGAATCGAGCCTTGAGTGCCGCACGCATCAGATCGAGCATGGAAGTGGGGTTTGCAGCTTGAACCAGTGCTCGAGATAACTAGGAGACTTAGGAGGTTTTAATATGAGGAACATGTAAGTATTTGGGTTTGTTGGAAGCATTAGATTAGGACTATTATTCTGCATTTCTGTTTTTCATATTGGCTGCACTAGATTAAGGTTAGATTAGGGTAAAACCAGAGAAAACAGAGGTTCTGACTGCTGCTAGAAACAGGAAAATAGGGGACCAGATTCAAGTTTCTGGGTGAAACAGGGACATGGAACTAGTTGTAAGGTGTTGCAGTGCTGGGAAAGAACCTTAAGAGGCCTGGGAGGCCAGGACAAACCTCATTTTCTTAGTTGGCTTTGTTTGTGTGAGAGAGAGAGAGAGTTTCTGGTTCACAGGACGAGGAAACGCGACTCCGATTCTGGGCGCATTCGATTCGTGCTGCTTTAGGTGAGTTTGATGTGTTCCATTGGCTCTCTAATCGGTCATGGGAAGTTGTGGTGATTGAGTGCAGCAGGCATTAAGTAGGATTCAAACGCGCCAGAATTGCGCCCGCCGCCGACGCAGTTGGACCAACCCGCAGTGGTCCGATCCCCAGAATCGGACCACTCGAATTCTAGAATCGGACCGTCTGACTCCCAGGATTGGACCGTCCGACTGAGAGAGAGTCGGACCAGACTGGTTCGATTCTGAGAATCAGACCGTCTTGATCGGACGTGCCACGTGGCACTCGGACTGCCCCTTATAATCGGATGATCAACTGTTCGATCGGACCATCCTGTCCGATCGGACCACTCGGACCAGTCTGTCCGATCAGACACCTCGTTCAATCGAAGAAATCGGACCCACCCCTATCCGACTCGGACCAGTCCATAATCAGACTAACCCCTGTCCGACTGTTAGAGTCGGACCAGAGTGGTCCGATTGCCAGAATCGGACCGTCCGACTCTCAGAGTCGGACCATCCTAGTCTGATTTCCAAAATCGGACCATCTTGCCAGAACACAAAGATAAGGATTTTTTGCTGACTTGACCACAGACCTGACCCCAGGACGCAACCCTGAACACCCCTAGAACCCAATTTGGCCATTAGAACCTCAGAGATTTATCGAACTTAGGGTGCGTAAAGACCATAGAATAGCCGGGAACCGAGTTGAAAACTCAAATTAGGCTAAGAACGTGGGTAGAAACAAGGCAGAGTTTGCATCAAACTCTTTCTGCATCGGCATTTCACTTTTGTGCTCCACTAAACCTGCATAGCAAGAAAAGAGAAAAGCCTGCTTTCGCACCAAGCACCATGAAAGCACTAAGCACAACGTGTGAGTAAGGATCGACGCTGCTTTCAAATAACAAGGAATACATCTGGATACCTAATAACATTAACGAACCCACTAGTAGGAGGAGACCCCAAGACTTAGACAGGTGCCTGAGCGCCCTACTAGTAGTACCTGGAGAAAACACAAAGACACGGGAAGCAACAAGATAGAGGTGTGGAAGCTACCGAAGCTGATTGGATTCATCGACAATCTCGTGGAGCTGGAAGTAGAAACAATGTTAGGATCAAGAGGCGATCAAGGGGAAGACCAATTAGACTTAGGAGAATTTCCAACTTCAGTCCAGGAACTGGTACACGACTACGATCTACTCACCAGGACTAAGATCCAAGGTAGACTTGTAGAGGAAGTGGTGGCTAACTTGGAAGAAGAGAGAAGAGCTATCAAGAGAGCGTTGGAAGGCATAATTGCCTACAACCATGAGCAGAGGGCTAGAAGGCTGCACCAGGACGTGGACATGTACGAGGCTAGACGAGTACTAGACCTAGCTGGGGTAGCCAAGTCCGGACCGAATGTAGAGAGGGAACGGACATCAGAGGCTGGCATGACGTTGAGTGAACTGGTGGCAAAGCGACTCATGGACAATACATCGATGGAGCAAAGTGCTACTGCCCTAGCCACCGTGCTACTGTCAGGATTGGGAGTCACATAAGGGGCTAAAGGGCAGGCTAGAATCCCCATAGTAGCGAAACAACTAGCTCGATACGAACCTAGCAGTGACCCGTACAGCTTCATGGAGCAGTTCGAGCAAGTATGTGAGGCAAACGGTCTTACTGACCCTGCGCAGCGAGCTCAAGCCTTCGGCTTGTGCTTAGGCAGTAAAAATACGCTTCATTAAAAAAAAAACGAGTGTTTGTGAATATATGGTAGTGGTAGAGCATGAGGTTTAGCCTCATTTTTTCCTATCTTTTTGTGAAAGTTAGTGATTTATTGCTTTACAAACATCAAAACATGAGAAAATGAACCCCTACACCTATGCAATGGAAGCAATACCTAAACGTAGGGGTTGGGGTGTTTGAGTGATGCAATTTGGGTGTTGATTATTGCTGATTTTTCTTATACATAACATGATATGGGGCTCTTTGTATTTTAATTAAGAGGATAGTAGCATGAACGTTGTCTCGGTGCTATCCTTACATTGCTGCAACGAGTTAGTGAATGAGCATTTGAAAGCCTGATTGTGCACGACATGTTTTTGATTGAGAATTATGATTGAGCACATTAGGATCATCCACTTTTACATATGCATATCAACCATGGTATCGAAATATGAAGATGGCATAGCACTTGTTTTTCGTTATAATGACCTATGCTTGAGAGTATGAGATGACCTAATCTATAGGCTAATCGACCGTCTTTGGGGATTGTTTGGTAAGGACACATAGTATCTATTGGAATACGTTAAAAATGAAAGAGTGGAGCTTGTATCATGTGTACTTTACGTTGAAGCGATGCATCTTGGGGCTAATTCCCGAGGTGTAGGAGAGTCACAGTGGAGCTGCGACAATCAGCCGAGAGGAGCTTCCTTGTGTTTGTGTTACGAGGCACTATACCTATATGTTATGGGATCTCCCTCTGAGAAGAAGAGATGGTGAATGTTGGACTATATATCAGCAGGGACATCGGAATTACCGTCATTAGGAGCACCTTTGTCCATCTTCCATGGGTAAGCAGAAGAAGATGGGGAACTCCATATTAAGGAGTTTCAAACACTCATGTTAAACTATCGAATCCAAGAGAAACACCTAATGATGTTCTTCAATATGACATTAAAAGGAAAGGCAACAGAATGATATCATGGTCTAGAAACCAGAACCATAACTAGCCTTGACCAATTCTTCATGGCCTTCGGTAGAGAGTTTGCTCCTGAGAGGGGTGGACAATATTGGTTGCGTGTCTTGAATATAACACACCAAGAGCCAAATGAGAATGTCCATGCCTATGCCAAGAAAGTAAAGCAAGTTCTTTGCAAACTAAATACTTATATCCCATTTCAGCAATTGCACAGAGTCAATATTTCCTACATGGATTAGATTTCAATATCTAGGTGCTGTTGAGTAGTGTCGCTTTGGCCAACATTGACATTTCTATTACCCAAGCAGAAGGAGTAGAGTCACAGTTGCAAGTGGCATATGGAGTAAGGATAAATTGGAATGATAATAATTTGGCACTAACCAACGAGAGTTAAGGGAACCCCATGTCAAATGTAAATGGAAGAGGGAGTATCATACCGAATTTGCGTATGTTACCAGCTCCTCCCAGTATGCCTATGCCTACGGTCAGTCAAACGGCCTCACTAAATAGCGCAGGCCAAACAAAAAATCTAAATGTTGTCCAATCAAGTAGCTAGGCCGATGCGACGACAGACAGACAATCACGACTATGAGTCGAGTGCTTCAAACATCCTTGTGAAGCCAAGGATATGATGAAGCACTACACTGACATGATTAGCAAACAATATAGACAAACAGCTGTGGATGTCAATTTCCTTAAAAAGCAGCAGAATTGATAGGTAGTTGACTCCCTGAAGAGAGTGCCCCCTCAAGATTCAGCTGTAAGTGGTACGGTAGCCAACATTTCCCTAGGAATTGTCCCAAATGTCAAATGTGATATTTACAGAAAGTCTGGCCACTTAGCTGCTACATGTTGGAGTAAGATCAGTTTTCTCCAACAAGGGAGTAAACTGCCAGGTCCAGTTAACTATCCCCCACAGGGGAATAATCTCCATTAAGATAAGGGACCAAGACAAATACTACAAAGAGGAAAGGCTAATGCAGAGGATTTGCCTCATGGCAGTGGAGTCAGGCTTATTGAGGCCGTCAGTGTCAATGACCCTGAAACTTCTAATCTACGAACCCTAACAACAGGTCAAAAGCTTAGAGAGGGTGATAAAGGAACTGTTAAACTTGTCAAGGAAAACCCTAAGCAAGATGCTAGGGAAAAGCAAGTTCTGAATCTTGATATGGATGGTGGATCTCTTAGGCCTATTGATAGTAAAGTTGATCCCGAGAAGGATAAAGGATTGCCAAGAAAGAAGACAAAAGCTAAAAAAGAGGCAGCAAAGCCGGTCAAAGGAGAGAATGGTTTGGCAAGAGAAGAGAACTTTGGCTAATTACCATGACTTTGATTTAGCAAGTTCTCTTTGCGAAGTTAAACCAGACGTGAATATCCTTCAATTGATTAAACTATCTCCAAGAGTACACAAGGAACTCAAGAAAATTCTGTGTATTGGGTACATTGTAGAATCTTTGGGCATAGCACAAGTGGGAGAGGATTGGTCAGATCACGCTAAAAAGCAGTCCTCGGGTTCCAACCAACGTGGATGGAATATTAGTGGAGCACACTATCGTGGACACTGGATCCTCCGTCAATATCATGAGTTCAGACTTGATAGAGAGGCTAGGTCAAGAAATTCAAAAAGATGGCTCCACACTTCTTCAAATGGCTGATGATAGTCTAAGGCAAGCAGAAGGTTGCATCACTAAAGTCCACATTACCATTGGAATCGTGGAATGCTATTTGGACTTTAGGGTGATAAGGTTGCAGGGCGTCCTAACTATCAAGTTTTGCTAGGCATCCCATGGATTTTACGAATAGACTATCAAGTTGATATACTCGTTGGTCGAGTGATTCTAGGTAGAGGTGCGAATCGTGTAATAGTGGATGCTTACCCTGAGTCTCCTCAGAGTGAGAGAGCTCCTTTATCCTCTATTGAACTAGAAATAGTAGATGATCCATTTGGTAGTGAGACATCATCAAGTGATGGATCTAAAGAAGGGTCCACTATAGAGGATATTTATCATATACATTGAATGAGCCGATAGAGCCTCAAAATAGGATAAGAGACATGGATGTTATTGAGTTGAACCTTGGTACGCCAAATTATTCGCGGTCAATCAAATTAGGATCCATACTCAATTCGAAAGAAAGAGAGGACTATGTATTCTTAGTTCAAGAGTTTTGTGCCATCTTTTCTTGGAGCTATGATAGACTTAGGGACATTTCCCCTAGCCTGGTTGTGCATACTATTCCTGTAAAGGAAGGTACCCATCCTGTACGTCAGAAAGTAAAGCATATGCCTTTTGAATTAAGGGATGCGTTGTATGAGGAGCTACAAAAGTTGCGAAAAGTGAGTTTGATCTTCCCTATTTAGCATAGTAAATGGTGTTTACCAGTTGTGATAAGAAAGAAAAATAATAATCAAATCCATCTTTTGTGGATTTTAGAGAGCTAAATAAGCAAACATTTAAAGACTACTACCCATTTCTGTTTATTGATCGAATTTTGGATCAACTAGCAGATAGATAAATATATTCGTTCATAGATTGCTTTGTAGGGTATAACCAAATGACAATTGTTGAGCAAGACAAGCTGAAAACGACATTCATTATTATCTTCGGTACCTTTGCGTACCATGTGATGGCATTTGGTTTATGTAATGCACCTCATTCGTGGCAAAGAACAACTGACAAGACCTTTGGTGACATCTCCCCATAGGAGTTGAAAGTATTCATTGATGACCTGGAGATAGCCACCACAAGAGAAAGGAAGTTAATCATTTTGCGGAAGTATTTTGAGCATTGCAAACAATTTTGCATAGCTCTCATCCCACGAAAGTGTGTCTTCGGAGTGTCTTATAGGCTATAGCTAGGTTATGTGGTGGTTAGTACAATAGGGATCATGACTGACCCTGAAAAGATCAAAGTCATAGTCGTCATGACTGCATCACATATTCCAAAGGAAGTACATAGCTTTCTACCATCAGTAGGATATTGTTAGAGGTTTATCAATGCCTTGGCAGAAAGAATGTTGCCACTGACGAATCTATTGTCCTATAATTTTCAGTTTGCATGTAGTGATGCTTGCAAAGTATCTTTTGACGATGTGAAGTAGAAGCTTGCCAAAGCACATGTTTTAAAAGTTTTTAAAAGGAGCAAAAATTTATATATATTTCCAGTAACAACAATGTATAGCATTAGCTGCTATTTGGCCCAAATTTAGGTGCAAAAGTGGTACCATCCGATAGCTTTTGCTAGTCGAAAGTTGGGCATATTGAAAATTAACTACACCTATATGGAGAAGTTGTGCCTTGTGATGGTATTTGCGACCAAAAAGTTTAGGCATTATATTCTCTATTAGAGGGTGGTTTTTTATACGAAGGCGGAATGACTTCCATTCTTGCCGAACAAGTTACAGCCGCTTGGTCATTTAGCAAAGTGGTTAATCACTTTGGAGGAGTTTGATTACGAGATCAAGAGCAAGTCACCGAAGCTATAGGGTATTATAGAATGTCTTTTCGACTTTGGAGAGCCAAAAGAAGTCATGGTGGCTGAAGAAACTAACCTCGAAACATTGTTTAAGATTGATACCACATCTATTCCCTCCTTGTATGCTACTATAACGCATTATCTCTCTACAGGAGAGACTAGAGCTACTTTATCAAAATTCGTGAATAGTAAAATTAAACAGCATGCATTGAAATTTTCCTTGATCGTAGGAACACTATATCTTCACGGTATTGATGATATCTATCGTCGATGTGTGATACCTGACGAGGTTTCTTTTATCTTGGAAAAGTGTCGTGACTCCGTTTGTGGAGGGAATTTTGCTGGACGATTGACGGCAAAGAAGGCTTTAAGAGCTAGATATTTGTAATATTTTTGCTTTAATATATATATATATATATATTACTAAACTTGACTTCCCACACAGCGGCGTAAACCCTGTGCAAGGGCATCTTCCGTATGGAAATTGCCGACAATTTATTTCATAGCCTGCATGCGTGGCAATCGAGACCTTTGCATTAGCAAACCGAGCCCAAGGATTCAAATCCGCAAACTGCGGATAAACACCCTCTTGGGAGGGGCAAAATGGATATTATTAAAGCAATTTTTCTTATATATTTATCCCTTTTCCCCCACTGATGCACGATTGGAAGAAAGGGAGTGTGGGGGGATGGGCCTAGTTGAGTGGTGGGCTGCATGAGGAGGGGGGGAGGGAACCATGCAATGGCCACATGGGGGAGGTCCCCTCTCCCCCCTGGGCTATATAAACCTCCCCTAGTAGGGAGGAAAGGAGGATTGAGGAGGCCGTGCTGAAGGCGTGAAGCTCCGAAAGGAAACGGCTGTCGTCACTGCAAGAGGAGGAGGCTACCGTTGTGCTCGCCGCAGGCCGCCAGCTATCGCCCCAACTTTGCCATGTCAGGCCACTGCCATTTCCCCCTCCCCCACTCGATGTCATTTTCCTACCATTACTACTCCTCCCTCTTCCACGTCACATCTGCACACACCAGAAGCTTCTTAGAAGCTTCTTTAAGAAGCTTCTAAGGGGGCTTTCCTAAGCCCCCTTCCCACTAATCCCCCATAAGTCCATTCCTAGCCCCTGGGATTTTGAAGAGAAGAAGAAGAAGCTTATAAAGCCCCATTCCCGCAAGACCCATCGTAAGAGCCTTTCCGCAAATAGGCTTCAAAGCCCATAAGCCATATGTGAACCCATTCCTAGCCACCCCGGTTTTCCCTAAGGAAGCTCATAAAGCCTCCTTTTCTGCAAGCACCATTCATCCGAAGTCCCGTGAAGGAATCTCCAGCGTACGAGGGAGAAAGGCAAAGATCTTGAGGCTGCATACCAAGGCGAGTAAATTCATAGACCACGAAGGCAAACCAGAAGCCGAAATCATGTCTACGATGGCCCCTAAAAAGTCACAAGGTGCACCTGCAGGAGGTTCATCTCCTAGTATTCACATGGATATCTCCCCGAGCCCACAAGTCTAGGTTTTTACTAATTTTGGTTCCACGCAAAAGTATTAAATTAATCACGATAACTTCATGGATTAGGAAGCACCCATGCATGCTCAAATTCACCTAGTCAAGTTAAATGCAACTGGAAATAAATTGACTATTTGAATAATTAGTTCATGACATGAAATGGTCATTGGTATTTCCAATATAATGAACGAAAGAACAGAAATTGTCTATGCATCTCACGACCTTATTAGTAGTTGCCCTTGCGTGGATGTCAAAGTGATGGCTTAGAACACCTATTTCCTATCTTTATAAGGTCAAAATTATGAAAGTGCACCTTTGATTAGGCATGGAAAGAATAATCGCATGTCGCATTTTTAGACAAATCTTCATTGAATGACTCATTGGGGAAAGCCATTAACCGCGTAGGAAATAGAAGAGCGCGGAAATGATTCTAGGAATTTACGTGTGGAATGTGATTGTAAATTAGAATAGGTTAACTCTAGCTTGAATTGGCATGAATTTCATTTAACATGGTAGTTAGGAAAAGATTACATGTTGCACATTCATCGTACGAAAAATTTCATTCATCAAGAGTGTATTTAGGGAAAGGCTGCATGGTTCATTAAAAGCATGAAATCTTAAAAGCTTAAAAAAAGAATTGTGAGCATGATTCTTAAATGCAAGACCTAGTAGGATCAATGGAAGTTATGCCACAATTTAACATGCGTTTTGGTCTTAACAAGAAAAGTTAGGATTATTGCGAATCTAGTCGTATGTAGAAGCAATGAATCGCATGCTTACATGAATTGTGACATGTTGCAACTAGTTTTCTCCTTTAGAACAAGTTAACATCTCTAAGAATGGTTCATCCTTGTCGCAAGACAAGTAGATCAAATTATCTAAATCACCTAAACCCCAACGGATTCGCACAGGATGGTTCAAACGATACGATAAATACCCCAAGTGCTAACTGGGGTTTAGCACGTTAAGGACTCGACCTAGTTTCGCACTTGTTGCAAAGTCGAAACCCTCATACCCAAAAGGTCCTATCCACATTCATGGAATGTAGGGACAATTTTTACCCTAAGGATCATTTGTTCAAATGTAAAAATTCAGTTTGAGTTTGGAATTCCTAGGACCAAACGTTGTCGGCCTAGTGCAATTAGGATTGGGATTGGGTAAGAAGAAGACACCCTAAACCCTGTTTCCCGTCTAATCATAATTCCCTAACCAAAAAACTCCGTTCAATGTGGGTGAAACGATCCCTTGGAATAGATGCGACACTTGTGCAATAAGTTGCAACGTCGCATGGTCTTGTGGTTTGGTCACAAGAATTGCCATTCCTTGGAATGAGGTTGGCAGGTTCTTGCGCAAGTTTAATTTGCAAGAGAATGAGTAGTCATCCTGTTATAACACCTTTCTTGGGAAAAATTTGCCAAGTTAATGGAAATTAGGTAGGTGCTTGGAAGCAAAGGATCAGTTGACAATTTAGAGCGACATGGTCGCTAGGATTTATTGTTAATGTATGAAACCTAAGGTATTGGTTAAGTTGGGTTAACAGGGTATGGCCCTAACCCAAGGACAAAAGGGTTAACAAGAAAACCCTTGGGGATCTTGCCAAGTCGCAATTGATCCCGGATTGAATGCTGGACTCATTCGGAGGGAAGGATTCACTCCTTAGCAGTTGGCCAAATAAACGACCACTGGAATTGATTGTTCTTGTAACAGTTTAGGAGCACTGTTTGCATTGTTTGCTCAAGGAACTAAAGGATGGAAAGATATATAATGCTTTAGGTTGAAGGCCTGAAGGGAGAGGCAGCTTCAGTTACCCCCGACTGTCTACGTGACCCTAACCAAGGGGGTTGTTAACCGCACCGTGAACGTGGACTGAACTTGCCGCGTGAGGTATCTCCATTGAGCGCTACTTGGAGCAGGAGGACGCTTGGGTGTGAGGGGGGGCTCTGGTTGTAAATCCCTTGCCTTCCGGGCCCTGCACAAGAGGCCAACGTGACTCGGGATTGGATCTCGAGGCTCACATATTAGTCTACGGGTGGAATCTTGGATTAGTAATCCCTGTGGATTGCTAGATAGCCTTCAGGCGGATTATGGATTGCCTTCGAGCTGAACTCATATGTATACGAGGAAGTGACTCGCATAATCCCTGCCGACAAGATCAAGGTGTTGGGACGTTACGAGAAGAATGGGTACCAAAGGAAAGGATACCCTAATCTTCCGATGACTTATCGATTCCTGAAGATCCATGACCCGAAACCATACTATTATCCAGTTTTCGTGGCTAAATGTTACACAACATTATTCTGCCCGAACTAATGTACCAGTTGCTCTACTATCCCAAGAAGTATTGTACTCTGGAAAGGGCTATGCCCATATGAATGAAATATGACTTCTTTTTATCAATGTTTGTCTTGTCTATGAAAATTAATAAAAAGTTAAGTGGCTAGGTTTCTTGGCTGAAAGCTAAATTGGATATGAAATATAATCATAATGATTAGCGAGTTGTAATGTTAAGAATCCTCTATCCAGGCACAACCCTAGGTACAGATTCCCAGTCCGTCCCCTACATCAAGTAGGCTGTGATTCAGGAGAAGAAGTTTCTTCTCAAGTAGATCAAGCCACTAGAATTTGACGGAAAGGGAAGGACTGTCCAAGCGGATGCTGAGATTTGGATAGAGTCTATGGAAGATTACTTTGAAGTAGCTGGTACTGCACCCGCCAACCAGGGAATGCACGCCAAGCTGAAGCTCACCGGTGAAGCCAGGCTTTGGTGGAAGCAATGGTGCAGAGATCAAGGGATCTCGGAAGGATCCGTTACCTGGGAAAAGCTGAAGAAAGCTATGCAAGGAAGTTACTTACCACCTGTGTATCGCACACAGAAAATGAATGAGTTCTACGAGCTGAAACAGCTGGGTCTGACTCTTGATGCATACTACTCAAAGTTTATCTCACTTCTGAAGTATGCGCCACAAATGGATATGACGCAACAGGTGTCAAAATTTTATGCCCGTTTAAACCCACCAGTGAACACCCACCTCGAATTTATGCGCCCAAATTTCTACAGGATGCACTCATTCGAGCTGCACCCATAATTCAGGAGGTGCAGGCTAGGCCAAGAAGTAACAAGACTTGGTCTTATAATGATCAAAACAGAGGAGCATATAGGCCCCACGCGAAGAGAGTTCAAGGTCAAAACCGACCTACCCAAAGTAATGGCTGCAATCTCCGTTGTCCACTGCAACGAGCCCGGTCATTTCAAAAGGCAATGCCCCAAGCTTGGCGGAGAATAGCATCAAGCTCCTTTCCAAGGAATTGGCCGTGGCCAAGGAGCCACCACCCGAGACAGAGGAAGAACCGCATGTGTTGCCAATAGGGAAATGTGCGAAGAAGAAGACCCAACCATGGAAGCAGACTTTGAAAGGGCAATAATCCATGCCGCCCTTCACAAGAAAGGCCCGAATCACCAGTTTTCGTTGATTCAGACACCATTGAACTATCAAGGTAAAGGTTTCAAAACCTTGATTGATTGTGGCAGTACGCATTCCTTTATCTCACCAGCTTATACAAGAAGATTAGGAATAGCCACAGTAGAAGCACCTACCTTGCTTGTGGAATTAGCAAATGGTCGTGAGGTCACTTATACCAGGCAAACTGCTAAGGTGGAATTCTTTCTGGGAGGAAAGTTGACTTCGGTCAAATTCAGGGTCATGAACCTAGGTATCCATGAGTGTTTGCTCGGAATGGATTGGCTTAAACCTAATGACGCCCACATTCATTGTGGGAAGGGTCAAGTTTCCTTTCAAAACTCTGAAGGGAAATTGGTCACAACTCAAGGAGAGGCTGGAAAGCCAAAGATTCAATTGGCCAAAGCATCTCGGATTGTAAAGGGAGTTAGAAAGGGACTACCTATCTACTTGATTAAGCTTAATAAGCTAGATCAGAAGTAGGAGTCTAGTGAAGGACCTTCATGGCTAAGGGAGTACGCGGACGTATTTCTTGAAGAGCTGACGGAACTCCCGCCTCAAAGGGAAGTGGATCATAAGATTTAGCTAGTGCCAGGAGCTGCACCAATTGCAAAGAGGCCTTATAGAATGTCCATTCCGGAAGCAATTGAGCTGAAGGAGCAACTCAAGCAAGTGTTAGATCAGGGCTACATCCGTCCCAGCAGTTCACCATGGGGAGCTCCAGTCTGTTCCAGAAGAAGAAAGATGAAATGCTTCGACTGTGTATTGATTACAGAGGGTTGAATCAATCAATTGTTAAGAACAAGTACCCTATTCCTAGAATAGATGAGCTTCTTGACCGTCTTCAGGGTGCAAAGATTTTCTCCAAGATTGATCTCAGGTCTGGTTACTATTAGATAAGGATCAAGGAAGAAGATATCCCAAAGACGGCCTTCAACACAAGATATGGACACTTTGAGTTCATAGTCATGTCATCCGAGCTGACGAATGCACCTGCCACCTTCAACAGATTAATGCAGGATATCTTTAGGCCATATCTTGATGACTTCCTACTCGTCTTCTTCGATGATACCCTAGTCTATTCTAAACAGGAAGAAGACCATGAGCCCCAGCTTCGGATTGTCCTTGAGACAATGAGGGCACACAAGCTTTATGCTAAGATGAAGAAGTGTGCATTCTTCAAATTTCAGATTGAATATCTGGGACTCATCGTATCAGCGGAAGGAATCTCAGTGGATTCGGCCAAAGTCAGGGAGATGTTCTAGAATGGCTAATACCAACAAGTGTCAAAGAAATACATAGTTTTCTTGGATTGACAGGATGGTATAGGGACTTCATCAAAAACTATGCTTTGATTGTAGCACCTTTGACGGATTTATTGAAGAAGCAAACATCGATTGCATGATCAACTGCCGAACAATCTAGCTTTGATAGATTAAAGCAAAGTTTGGTATCAGCACCTATCCTGAAACTTTCGGACCTCAGTACGGAGTTTGAAGTAGTAGCTGATGCTAGCACGCTTGCCTTAGAATGTATGCTCATGCAAGAAGGTCATACTGCAGCATACTCTTCAAGGAAACTGAAGAGCCATGAGAAGAATTATACTACCCATGATTTAGAACTGTTAGCTGTCATCCATGCTCTGAAGCTTTGGAGATACTACCTGTTGGGTAGCAAGTTTACTCTAGTGACGGATCATAAAAGTTTTAAGTGGATCTTTACCCAGAACAAGCTCAACATGAGGCAATGTCGGTGGATTGAAGTGTTGGATGAGTATGATTTTGAAATCAAATACCGACCTGGGAAGGAGAATGTGGTTTTCGATGCACTTAGTTGCAAGGCATTCCTTAAATCTTTAATCTTGCAAAATCCATCAACAGCTAGATATCTAGCCATAAAGGTATCCATGCCAAACAACCCAATACTTGAGCTAGCTAGAGAAGAAGCATGCCATGATCCAACCTATCAAAAGATGCTAAGGGAGATCCTTATCAAGGATCAAGACCCAAAGCTACCGGCTAAGTATCATGAATTCTCTATCAATAGTGGACTTGTCTACTATAGAACAAGATTATGTATACCGGCAAGCCAGTTGCTCAAGCAAAAGATACTGTGGGAAGCTCATGATTCCCCTTTCTCAGGACATCCCAGCTATGCCAAGACTCTCAATGCAGTCAGGAAGAGCTACTTTTGGGAGAGGCTTAAAGGTGATGTTCTCAAATATGTCACCGAGTGTTTGTCTTGTCAATGCATTAAGGCTGAACATGTCAAAATGCCAGGAAAGTTGCAACCACTTGACATTCCCCAAATCAAATGGGAATTCATCAGTATGGACTTTGTTGTTGGCCTACCCCAAGTTCAAGGAGGATAAAACTCCATCATGGTTGTGGTTGATATGCTTACTAAGGTTACACACCTTATTCCTGTTAAGACAAACTATAAAGCCTTAGACATTGCAAGGTTGTTCATCAAGGAAATATTCAAGCTACATGGGTTGCCTAGAAGAATCATCAGTGATCACGATTCCCTCTTCACATCACACTTCTGGAGAGCTATCTTTGAGGCCATTGGGACTCAACTCTATTTCAGTACAGCTTACCATCCCCAAACTGATGGTCAAACGGAGCGAGTCAACCAAGTCATGGAGGATATGCTAAGGGCACACTGCTGTCGTGAACTAAAAAGGTGGATTCAATACTTGCCACTAGTTGAGTTTGCCTACAATGCTTCTTACCAACATAGCATTCAAATGACCCCTTTTCAAGCATTGTATGGGCATGACTGTTGAAGTCCCCTAAACTTCTCAAACCCAACCTTGAGGGTTGAAGCTTCAAGGCAGATGTTGGACGCACACCATGTAAACCCTGTGCAAGGGCATCTTCCGTATGGAAATTTCCAACAATTTATTCCGTAGCCCGCATGCGTGGCAATCGAGACCTCCGCATTGGCAAACCGAGCCGGGGGGTTCAAATCCGCAAACTGCGGATAAACACCCTCTTGGGAGGGAAAAATTTGATATTATTAAAGTAAAAATTTTAATATATTTATCCCTTTTCCCCTAGTTGATGCATGGCTGGAGGAGAGGGAGTGTAGGGGGATGGGCCTAGTTGAATGGTGGGCTGCATGAGGAGGGGGTGAAGCTCCGGAAGGAAACGGCTATCGTCGATGCAAGAGAGGAGGCCGCCGTTGTGCTTGCCATAGGCTGCCAGCTATTGCCCCATCTCTACTGTGTCAGGCCGCTGCCAATTCCCCCCCCCCACTCGACATCATTTACCTACCATTACTACCCCTCCCTCTTCCACATCAGAACTGCACACACCAGAAGCTTCTTAGAAGCTCCTAAGGGGGCTTTCCTAAGCCCTCTTCCCACTAATCCCCCATAAGTCCATTCCTAGCCCCTGGGATTTTGAAGAGAAGAAGAAGAAGCTTATAAAGTCCCCCTTCCCGCAAGACCCATTGTAAGAGCCTTTTCGCAAATAGGCTTCAAAGCCCACAAGCCATCCGTGAACCCATTCCTAGCCATCTTGGTTTTCCCTAAAGAAGCTCATAAAGCCTCCTTTTCCGCAAACAACACCATATTGGGGAATATGGAAATTTCCCATACGTTTGGGACATGTGGTCAAATCTTTGCATTTGTCATAACTTGAACACTATAACTCCAAATTGAGCAGTCTATAGCTCAATAGATTCCATTTTTCAAGAGCTTTCCAATGATAGATCGGATCCTATGGTTTTGAGAAACTTATGGGCATGGTATCCGAGTACCACCTTTTTAGTATTCAAAAAATGGGAACTTGGAGATTCCCAAACTCACTAATATTGTGTTAAGCACCATTCATCCGAAGTCACGTGAAGGAATCTTCAGCGTACCAGGGAGAAAGGAAAATATCTTGAGGTTGCATACCAAGGCGAGTAAATTCATAAACCGTGAAGGCAAACCAAAAGCCAAAATCATGCATTAACAAAGAATCTGATATGGTATTTTTTTACTTTGACTATGTTTAAATTCTCAAGAATAAAATGAGAGAAGTAAATGACTCTATTGTTCTTGTTGGGATGAAGTATAGTATATCAAAATTTATTTTTTACTCATTATATTTTTCTAGCAATAGACTTTCATATTGATGTTTACTATCTTCATTTGTTTGATAGGTATCTAATTTATGAGTTCCCTATTTGATATACATAAAAAATTTTGAGGTTCTTGATCCATGTATCTCATACTATATGAGGAGTGAGCTTGATGCAAGTGCATTTTGTAAAAATTACACGGCGCAACGAATAAAATCTCAGAAAGAGATAGAGATAGAGAGTACACAACAGATAATATGAGAATTACAAAATTTCTTTAGCTCCAAACAACGGATACAGAGATGGCTCTATCCACCCGTGTGCTTCCACAATGAAGCTTAGATGGCGATCTAGACAGAAGATAGGTGAAGAGCTTAAGGCTAGTTGGAACAACTCTGACTGGATGAAAGATGGATAATCGATGGCTCTAAAGGGGCTTAGCTTTTATAGCCCGTGAAGGCGGTTAGGTCGGCATGACCGACCTACCATATGAGTCTCCACTAGTTGGCCAGGGAATATTCCAGGGAATATTTCATTTACTGTCGAGCCGGGCGCACTGCCCCCCGACCCTCGCCAAGGGGGCCGCTGGCCCCCCTGGGACCCCAAAACAGGGGCCCCTTTTAACCCCCTTACCTCGAAACTCGATGCAATGTGCCTCGAGTTGCTACCAGCTTAACTACTCAGTCTAACCCAAAGATTAGACCCACAATGGTCACCTTTTTGCCATCCGGTCACATAGACCTTATCTGATATACAAGTCAAGAATCAACCAATATCCGGGCTCAATTTTGGCTTCTCCTCATAATGGGGCCTTACAACTTTGAGCACCATCGATCATTAGTCGCACCTTATGAGGGTGGGGCATTGAGCATATCTAATACCCCCCCTCAATGTCCACCCATAGGTGAACTATCTCCTTAGCCCAATGCTGAGTCTCTGAAGATGAACTTGAAGCAGATCCTTCGTAAGTGCCTTGGTGAAAATATCTGCTCCATTCTCCTCTGTTGGACAGTAGACAAGTTTCACTATCCCATCCTCCATCAAATCATGCACATAGTGATACTAGATCTTTATAGGTTTGGTGCGTGCATGAAACACTGGATTTTTTGCAATGGCGATGTAACTTTGATTGTCACATCTCAGCACAGTTGGTTCTTCATCCTATACTCCCATATGCCATAGGATCCTTCTCAACCATACTACTTTACATGCAGCAAAACAAGCTACCTTGTACTCTGCTTTGGTAGAATACAATGCCACTATTGGTTACTTTTTACTAATCCAGGAGAAAATTCTTGAACCCAAAGAGAAACAATAACCAGAAACTGACTTCACGGAATCACTGTCTCCTACCCAATCTGAGTCAGAATTCCCTACAAGAGAAGTTACGAAACTGTATGTGATACAATAGTCAAGAGTTTCTTTCAAGTATTTAAGCATCCACATCCTAGCCTTTTGATGGGACCTAAAATGGGCCGGCACTGGCTATGGCACTAGCCCGACCTCATGCTCATGACACATAAACACCCTCACGGCCTCACAGACCATGAGCGTCAATCTAATGCTAAAGGACAAACTGTGCTAAAGCTTAATTCATGCGTTTATAGTTTATAGTCCAACGTTTCCCTTAAACTCCTCAAAGGGAGATCCCAAAGTACATAGGCATAATGCCTCGTCACACGCACATAGGAGGCACTCCACTGACTAATAGTTGGAGCCCCATTGCAGCTCTCCTATATCGTAGGGATTGACCCTTTGATGCGCTGCTAAACATATAACGCAAAGGAGCACAAACTCCTCTCAAGGTACCAATATTTTACGTTCCAGGATGTACCATTCCTCACTATAATTTCCCCTTAGGACCCAACGACTAACCTACAGCTTAGGACATCCTCTCACGCTCATCGTTGGTCACAACCTAAGGAAAACATGTGCCATGCATCCAGGAGGTTTTTCTGATACCTTTTAATTATTATGCTTAATGCAAATCATGTATGGCTATGTGCTCAGACAAAAGAAAGATCAGTATCGTGCATGGTGCATAAAGCATTCTTTCCATGAATTTTACTAGCACGTGCTGCGTTGAAAGGAGGCACCGAGCCATATGCTCATGCTACCATCCTCTTTATTCAAACCGTTTCCTATATGCCAAGTGCAATGCATAAATCAAATCTTTTCTTTATCTTTTAGTGTTTCAATCCCTCTTCATCCAACTCTTAGCATTTTGCATCATTGATCGGTTAGATAGGGCTTCTATGCATTTTTCCCTTTTCAAAGAATAATAAATACACAAAAAACATAGAAACGGGGACAAACCGAGGCCAACCTCGTGCTTTGCCATCATTATACATTGCACAAACATAGTTTTAATTTTCCCTAATTGTCCTCAGTCCGTTTCCTATTTTTCCCTATTTTTAAATCCATTTTTTCCATTTTTGGGTATTTTTTCCTATTTTTCTTTAATAAATAATGACTGAAAATGAAAGTTGATTGTGAGCTGTGGCCCTTAGGTTCATTGACAGCAAAAACTCAGATTTAGTTGGTGTGACATATCATATTTCTCATTTATATAGTAAAAAACCCAATTTTACCCTTAAAACGCGTGTTTTCATGTATTTTAACACTAATTCCGGCCATGTAGCCTTATATTTTCTGATTTTCAGGTTGCAAACAGTTGAAACTCATGGAAAAAAATATCATAATGAACTTTCATCCCATATGAACAAAGTTTCATAAACCAAATGGCATAAAAAGATCATTTTTCTTTATAAAAATAGCATTACCGCTTATTTTCAGGTCTCAGTTTCTTGGTCTTGATTATGGGACTGATTTCCAGCATGCATTTAATGCTCATCATCTTCAAGAATATCACTCTTCATGTCTTCATCCATCCGGAAGCAATTCGGTCTCATCCGGACAAGCTTTCCTCCACCATTCTTCATTGTCTTCTTCCACACAAGAACAGCCCCTTAAGGGAGAGAGAGGGAGGAGAGAGAAAGACTAGAATTGGCTCTCTTCATTCAGGCCACCATTGTACGGGCAAAGACAGGCGATAAGATCGGCCAAGAGGGAGAAGATCAGCCCCAAGATCGGTTGTATGGGGTACTCACAGCCTGCCATCTCCATCTCCATCTATGGAGGCGCAAAAAAAATGGCGTGAAGATGGCGTCCTCTTCCTCCATTCTCTCTCCACGTTTTTTCATCTTGTATGCTTAAAATTTTGAAAAGGGGGGGGGGGGGGGGGGTCCAAACTCAAAAGGCATGCCCAATTTTGGCCTCCCAAGTGTCCACCTTTTCATATCTTGACCATTTTGTGGCCATTTCCCCGTTTGGGCTCCAAATCGAGTGCTGTAAATTTTTGCACGTCCGGCTTGACATCTCGCATCGGCTGGCAACTCCTGACAACCCGCATGGCAGCTTGAAAAATTATCAAAAATCAACAAGTGTCGCTCGGGCACCTTTTAAGAGTCATATTTCACTTGGTGCTTAAAATCGTCCTAGCTGGAGCCGCCGCCTTCGACGTTGAATATTTTTCCCCTAAATTTTGGATTTTTTGGCAAATTTTAGGCACATCCCGAGCTCAAAAATCCACTCTCATTGGCGACCACGGGATAGGGCGACTCAGCCCGTTGAATCCCACAACAGATCTGCACAAAATAACCAAAGGAAGCATCAAGCTGATACAAAATAGATACATACTTAAACATAGCACAGTGCTCACCCTACCCCATGACAAAACCACAGCATGACATCCACAAGGAGTAGGCTTAGCATAATCTGATATAGAAGGTCCGAAGCTAGTCACTAACCAACTACTCCAACACGGCCAAACTAAAAAGAACTATCAAAGAGGTAGCCCTAAGTGGTGGTCTGAACTACCTACCTAACTAAGGACAACACAACTAGGAGCTCCTACTAGGCGTTGTCGTATTGCTGCGCATTCGAAGTGTTTAAACCACCCAAAAGTTGTGCATGGGATTTGGTACTTTGTACATACTTAGTTGTTGTGATAACATTTATTTTATGCGTATAAGTATAGTGGGGAGGAGTTGGAGACAAAAGTGACGAATATGATGAGATGCTTTCAGCCTATGTTGAGCAAGGTTGAATGGAAAGCACAACTGATGTTGGTGAACATGTTAGGACTTTGTTTTCTCCTTCTCCAGCTACATAAAAAATACCTAATGATAATAACCCTCCACATCCAGGAGTTGGAAAGAAGGAGGCTAAGCATTGAAATGTGCTATGAAAAGCATGGAGTTATCACTGTTACAGTGTGTGCTTGTTTTGGGTTACAATGTGTTGTTTACATGGGCGCCAAAGATATGGAACAACAGGCTTCTGTCTTTAATCCGGTGCTGGATATGGATCCGAGGCTAGTTGTTGGTCTCTTTGACCTTCCGAGAGACGCAAATATTAGTATATTTGTTCTCCGTTTTAGCGGGGAGTGTGAACTTGTAAGGTTGACTGACAAGAATGCCTTAGCTGTATTTTCAGATATTGCAAGAGCCGCAACTGCAATGCGACGAGTGGATCATGCTTCTGCATACAGTGGTGCTGTACGAGTATTTCTGCCCACCTCTGGATCAACTGCTCATGGATGGGGTTCTGCTGAAACTGGGGTAACCATAAAAGGCTCAGCACGTAGGAGACTTGAGTCGAGCTGGTGTGAAGATGCTAATTGGGGAAAAGAGGAAGTCACAAACGGAAAGATAGGAAACTAAAGATAGAGGGAAGATTTTCGAAAAGCAGGGATCAGAGGGAGAAAAGGAAGGGAAAAAGGAGACTAATTGGGGGGAAAAGAGGATTCGAATGGCGAAAGGGAGAGAAAAGACGGGCTCTGCACGCCCTGCTTCTAAAAAAAAAACAGAGGAAGTGGTGGAGCTAGGCTGCCAGGTAGCATCTCCTTACGAAGAGGTTGGACGTTTTTGTTTAACGACTTGTGTGGAGACAGAGGGAGGAAGACTAGAACGAAGCACGGATAATTTTTACTGTTGCGTTAGCAACGTAGTTTCATAATGGGAAATCCGCCATCTCCTTGACATCATCAAAGATAACCCACAGCAGCAACCGCATCCACCGTTACAATGTCCTGAACAATGCTTAAAACCCCTAGCCTATGCGGCTTGCCGAGCTGATCAGGAAAAGAGGAGAGATGAAGGGGCTATGCCGAAGACTGGGAGGAACAGAGTGCTGGATTGAATATGAAAGGGGGGGGGGGAAGATAGATAGAGACGAGGAGGCTATGGGCGACAACGAGAGAGGAAAGCCTGCAACGAGCGACAACACCAACATCAACATCAACATCAAAGACA
The DNA here is from genome assembly GCF_053477565.2 of Lygodium microphyllum. Taxonomy (NCBI): domain Eukaryota; kingdom Viridiplantae; phylum Streptophyta; class Polypodiopsida; order Schizaeales; family Lygodiaceae; genus Lygodium; species Lygodium microphyllum. The sequence goes on along the minus strand of NC_141136.1, from coordinate 19,904,254 downwards.
ACAAACCCAAGAGGCCATCTTCACAAACAAAGTGTGGCTCCTCCGCTACTGCCTCTTCGTCCTTGTGGCAGCCCTCGCTGATGATTCCCAGCATGAATACTGCCTCTCCAGCCCCATCATGATGCTCGTCTTCAATTCCAGGATCCTCAGGACCGCAGATCTGTCTGGAGCAACTAAATTTGCTACATGATTGAATCATCAGCCGAGCAGCTGCGTGACGAAGAAATGAAATGCTGCACAAGTTTTGTCAACCTTTGGTCTCACCATAGCTAGACCATAGCCATTAAGCCGAGTTATTCCTGTGGGTGCAGTACTACTGGCTTCTTCCTCATGGGACACAGGACATTACCTGCCTGGTGGTTAATGTCGGTAAGTGAATGCAAACTAGTTACATAGCGGTAATACTGTCTATCATCAGATGACAGGTTTTGGGATTCAAACCTCCTTGTAAATGGAAGGAGACCGATATTTGGAATAAGATTTGTGCATCAGACATATGAGATTCCATGAGTTTTGTAACTACCCATTATGCTATTGGTCATTATACTGCCTTCTTGTAAGGACACCTTGATTGCCTGTTCACGCTTTTCATGTTCAAGTTTTGTAGTCATCAGACAAACAAACCTTCATGATGGACAGAGAAGCAGATTTACTTTCCTCAATTGGTGTTTTCCCCTGTGAAAATCCAGATATCTACTCACGTTTCTGTGGAAACCTTGGAAGATCATGGTTTCTTTTCTTCATTATAAAGCAAATTGTTCCTTGAGTTGAATCTCACATGGAGTTATCGAGATGGTGATTGAAATCATAAGTGGCTTTGTTACTCAGAGTGCTTCCTTTCAATTGAGCTTGCCAGTCTTCTTGGGATCTTAGGTTATTTTTTTAAGGCGTTATGCTTATAACTGCAATTACTTGTTAAGAGTAGTTAGCAGCTTCATTGTTGTGATTCACTTGACAAACAATATAGTGATCTTTGGCATCTAAAATTGAGATCTTCTTGTTAGCCTCTTCTCTTGTTGCATCTTGAACCCCGTGTTCTGCAGCCCTTGCACGATCTCTTTGACATTTCTGGTGAACCCGACGTGAAAGTGCTGCATCATCAGCAAGATGGGAGACTCGCAAGAAGAGATGACAGATGATAATGTCATGAAGAACCTGTTTCAATCATTTACCATGTATATGCAGCAGCAAGCTCATGCTAAACGTGACAGTGATGCTATGGATGCTTTGAAAGCTGTCCAACAGGAGATGAAGCAGTTTAATGGCCAGCAAGTGTCAACTTACCTGCATTTGTATGAAGAAAAGATGAAGTTTTTTGGGGTTTCTCAAGATGTTTGGAGCCGCTACTTCTTGCAGATCGTGGTGCGCGCTCTTGAAGGACGAATTGCAGAAATTCAAGAGGCACATGCAGGTTGGGCTGAATTTAAAAAGGCATTAAAAGATGAATATTTCTTGGAGGATACATGTCTTATGAATCGCAGGAATTTTTTAGCATGGGTTTCTATGCCTAATAAGGGACTTTCTGTTACCGCTCTTCTGCGAGAGTTTGAAAGCCGTTATGATCAGTTGGATGGGTCTGAACAGCAAGCTTTGGAGATGCAGAAAGTGGAGTTATTTTTACAAGCTGCAGATGCTGATTTGCAGGAAAAGTTGGATGATCTTTTGGAAGATCAAGCTACTGATTCAGGTTTAAAGACTGAGTGGAGACATGTCATTGATGCTGTGAATGCTCTTGTCAAGAAGCAGCGCAGGAGAGTCAGATTGCATCGAAACACAAGATCAGTTCCTGAAACATCCTTGGAGACTTCTTCTTCTACCCCTGCTGCTTCTTTGCCTAAGCCTACTCCTCCTGTTATGAATCCACTAGTTCCTGCTGCTCCAGTGTCCTTATCTGTAGATGATGTTATTAAAGGCTTGGCCGATTTGACAATTGAAGCAGTCAAAGCTGAAGTTGGTAAGTTAAAGGAGCAACTTATGTCAGTACCTACTGTAGCACCTGCTCCAGTGACTGCTTTTCCAGCTGGTCAAAGAAAAGGGCGTCGATGTATTTGGTGTGATAGTACAGAGCACCAACATTGCAGAGATTGTGATGCTTTTCAGGAAGCACGTAAGAAGAATGTAGTGTTTTGGGGACAAGATGGGAAGATATGGCTGACAGAGACTGGCGCTCCTCTTGACACGAACTTTGGTAAGGGAGGTATGAAGAAGCTTGTTGATGATATGGCTGCGCGATCAGCTTATGTGAGTGTTAGAGGAGATGCTTCAGCTTTTGGAGTCCAGCTTGAGCAGAAATCTGATGGAGACTCTGCTTTATGGTCTTCTGCCTTGGAGATAGCGAGAAGAGGGAAAGTTCAAACTTCTACTATGACTTGTGTGGGCTCTAGCATCCGAGGAGAAACAGGATGGGATTCTCCTGTTGACAGGTATTCTATTTTTGCTTATATTGCTAAAACGCAGGGTTTAGATGCCATGGTTGAGGAAAAGAGAAGAAGAGATGAGGAGGGTCCTAGTTCCTCCAAAAAGACTAGAGGAGGTGACTTTGTTTCACCACCTGTTACAGCTCCACCTATGCCAAATTCTCCAGCTCAAACAGGTTCTGATCAACCAATGGAAGACAAGCAGAAGGAAAAGAAGCAACCAAGAAAAGAGCCAGGATTCAAGCTCTTGTCAGACCTTGATATGCAAACGGATATGAGTAAGATTTTTCATGAAAGAATTTTGAATAGTGAAGTCACTTTTACTGTTGGAGAGGCTCTTGGGATTGCTAGAAGAGAAATACAGGATCAGATGCAGGATCTTTTACGAAGGAAACGACATGCGATGGAAGGACCTGCTTTACAGGAATTGTGGCATGGAGCTCTTGGAGAAGAGCATGATGATGCAGTGATGGTTGAGAATGCTTCTGTTAATCCACAATCGGAGAAAATAGTGCAGCCTATGCAGTATGAAGATGATGAGACCCCTATTCTCATTCCTCGCAGTCATTTTTCACGAAGTCATTGGGCTAGAGCGACCACTGAGACAGTGGTAAGGATTGGAGAGAAACAAATTCCCTTGATTGCTTTAGTTGATCATGGTTCTGAGATTAATCTTATTGCTCGAGGTGTTTATGAGAGTGGCAAGTGGCCTATGGATGCAGAGCATGGCTGGCGCATGAGAGCCGCCAATAATACTTCTGGTGATATGTATGCTGCTTGTCCGAGTATCAGAATTTCTATTGGTAATGTTGAAGAGGATTATCATTGCTTTGTTCAGGATTCATGTTCTTATCCGATTATTCTTGGACAGCCTTTCATTACAGAAGCAAGAATGGAAACAAAAGTGATGGATGACGGATCAGCTTATGCGCAGATACGCAGTAAAGATGGTATGCGAGCTGTTCAGTTTATGACTGTTGGGGTAAATCATCCGAGAAACAGGGACTCCTTGCGTGAGGCTCCACTACCTGCGAAGGAGTTGGATTTTCATTAGGTACCGCTGTCTTGCGAGACGCCAGTGGTACGGAGCGGAGAAAAGAGGAGATCTCGCCTCCTGGCAGCCAGTCTTTCTCCAATAACTTTGTTGGGTTTACTTCAGATAGTTCAGTGAGTTATCAGAAAATTTCAGATTTGCCTAGAGCTGCCAGGCAGTACATTGGTCGTAAGGAGAAAGAGTTGAAGAATGCAGGTATTTTGCAAGCAGAAGAGCATGTGGATGGATTGTTACATAGAACTATATAGACCTTTCTTATTGGTAATGTGACGAGAGGCCCCACTATCCAACACCCATGAGTCAGTGGTAGATTCTTCTTGCGCCGAGGAGCACATCTCCTCAATGGTCACCATGAATATCTCCAACTCTGCTTCAGCTATATGGGCTGTCTCTTTTCCTTTACTTTTAAGGGTACCATTCTTTTCATCTGCCTTCTTGACATGACAATCTGCGATTGGATGTCCTTTCTTCTTGTAGTAGAAGCACTATCCTTGAAACTTCTTCTTACCGCCCTTCTTCTATTTGTCACTATGATTTTTGGTGGAGGAACCACCTTCGCCTTTTGCATTGGCAGAGAATGTATCATCTCCATTGTTGCTTCATTCTCGGGCTTTTAGCCTCAACTCCTCCTCCAGCAATAATGCACAACACTCCTCAAAACTCAAAGCTTGAGGTCTCACCTGAGTATTAAGGGCAGTTACTAGTCCATCAAACTTTTGTGGACAAATCCGAAAACACCTCCTCGCTAGCTCCTCGCTAGTCTTTTGTATCCCAGCACCAGCCGTCTGGTCACGCAGATTCTTAATCCGAGTGATGAATGCTTCAGCTATCTCTCCTTCAGTTCTCCACTACTAGTTGATTCTCCAAGTTTTGAATCCTTGTTTGATTTTGCATTTTATACAGACTCCTTAGTACATTCCAAGCCTCTGATGCTTTGGTTGTATGCTGAATCATAGTCAAAACACTGTCAGAACAGCTTGTAAGTAAGGCACACAATGCATCTGCGTTCCTTCGTTTTCAAGCTCATAGAAGATCTTCATTCGGAGGAATCATCACACTAGGATTTGATGGGACGAGGGCAGGATATGGTTCTACATCAGTCCCCAGCACAATCTCCAAAAGCTCATAAGAATCAAGGATAGTTGTAATTTTGAACTTTCACAAGGTATAGTTTGTATCATCTAACTTTCCTTCCTTGAAGGTTGGTGGACGAATCCTCAGTGTTTGAATAGCTGGTACAGCAGCACCACCTCCTGCACCGCTTCCTGATGTGCTAGAACTGCTTCTGGAAGACGACATTGTTCCTGTTTGATATTAAAGCCTTTGCCTCTTGCACACTCTTTGATCCCTAAAGCCCCCTGGGCTCTAATACCATGTAAAAATTACACGGCACAGCAAACAAAATCTTGAGAAAGAGATAAAGATAGAGAGTACACAACAGATAAGATGAGATTTAGAAAATTTCTTTAGCTCCAAACAATTGATATAGAGATGGCTCTGTCCACTTATGCACTTCCACAATGAAGCTTAGATGGCGATCTAGACAGATGATAGGTGAAGAGCTTAAGGCTAGTTGGAACAACTCTAACTAGGTGAAAGATAGATAATCGATGGTTGTGAAGGGGTTTAGCTTTTATAGCCCGTGAAGGTGATTAGGTCGCCATGACCGACCTACCATATGAGCCTCCACTAGTCGGCCAGGGAATATTCCAAGGAATATTCTCTTTACCGTTAGGCCGGGGGCGCTGCCTCGGACCCCCGCCCGAGGGGTCATTGGCCCCTTGGGAACCCCCAGCCAAGGACCACTTCTGTGGCCCTCGGACCCCAAAATACGGACCCCTTTTAACTCCCTTACCCCGCAACTCGATGCAATGTGCATTGAGTTGCTACTAGCTTAACTACTCAGTCCCCAACCCAAAGATTAGAGCAATAATGGTCACCTTTTTGCCATCCGATCACATAGACCTCATCTGATATACAAGTTAGGACTCAACCAATATCCGGGCTCACATTTGGCTTCTCCTCATAATGGGGGCCTTACAACTTTGAGCACCATGGATCATTGGTCACACCTTATGAAGGTGGGGCATTGAGCATATCTAACACATTTGATCATTGGTTCAATCCAATTGACTTTGAAACTTTGGAGATTCTTCTAATTCCATACAATAAAAAGTAAGTAATTGATGTTTTGTTAGATTTTATGAGATATATTTTTGCTAGATTATTAAAATATGATTGTTTTCAGTTCTCATTGAAGCCTAATTGGAATAGATTGTGTGAAGAGGCAATATTTCCTCATCAGCTCTATTAAAGTAAGCAATGGAAATGTCAAGTTGTAAGTTATATAATCTAAGATCTCCTTGATATTTTGATCATTTTTTTTACAAGTGTTGTAAATATTTTGATCTTTTTTGCAATTACTTCAAATTTTATTGTCTTTTTAGTACAAAGTTGTAAAAAGTTTGATTAGGTGCTAGATAAAAAGCCTCCTATGCCTTTTGATTTTGCAACAATGCAACATAGAGAAATTGTGGTAAGGTCTTGATTAGTATGGTTGAAACATAATAAGAAAATTTATTTTATAAACTACCATAAACAAGTTTAATAGTTTTACTTTATATTGTTGATTATAGTGTCTTTATAAAGATGATAGTCACTCTTATGGCTCGAGAGTAATTGTAAAGGTCAGAAGATTAGTTAAGTTTATTTATCTCAATGATGATAAACTTATAACGGTAATGTGAAAGATACTAAACTTTAAGATAGAGGTTTATTGCAAATTAGTCCATTGATGATAATAGTATAGTCAATTGTAAAAAACAACAATGAACTGAATTTTTTTTTCTTAAAAATGTATGATAGTTTACAAGGGTTTGCTATACAAGTGAGCATGTTTGGTACATGAGAGCAAAGGTCATGAAGTACATAATGGTGAAGTGTATGCAATCGACAAGATTGGACAATAGTGGAAGCTTAGACATTGAAGGAAAGAAGGTGTATGTAACTACAATAGGTGAAGCTATGACTTCAACACCCAAGGAAACCAAAGCATCAAAGAAAGGCAAAAGAACTCCTACAAATGATGTCCTTTCTCCTAAGTAAAAGTTCTCAAAAGAAGAAGTAGATTTGCCTCATCACTGGTAAACCCTTGTGTGTATAAGTCATGGAGATGGCTAACAAAAACTTATCATAAAATTTATACATGTATTTTATATTGATAGTAAATAGATATTTTCTTCAATATCCTTGTATTGTATATTCTTCTCTCTCCTCGTTGATATCTATAAAAAAACATGTTACAAATTTTTATTAATCAAGAAGTGAAATAAGATATACATCTAAGTGGATATAATATGATATAAAAACTTACTCGTTTGTTATTAAGTTGGAACACAAATGAGTATGATAGTTTAATATCTTCATTCTATAAATCCGTCCTCACTTGATGTAGCATATATAGTGATCTAACATTTAGGATTGTAATAATGTCCTCATTGTAGCAAACATCAAGATCCACTACAGGATCTTTAAAATTATCAAGATTTTGATCCAAAGCAACTAGATTACCACCAACATAATGCCATCTACTATAATACAAGCTAAGGATAAAATTTTGAGTAGAAATCATATATTTACAAGTTATAGAGTCTTGATCTATCTTACATATAATTTTTTCTTTTGTCCTAGTGTCCCATCCCTCATCAACAAATTGTATAACATGATCATATGTTAGTCTCTTCACGGAAAGCATGGCCTTTGATATTCTTATCTTAGCATTAGAAAAGAAGTTAACAAATATATGAATAGGCATGAACAAAGTAAATTTGCTTAGCCTACTTAAGATATTAGGTTTTAATGCTCTATGTATCTCAGAAAATATTCTACATCTATAGCCCTCACTAGTAGGTGGACTTGGAAAAGGCTACTCAAAGCTTGAAAAATCGAGCAAAGGAAGGGGAAATATTTATCCCCATTGGCTATGCTGCATGGGAACAATATAAGAATGGTTATAGAAGAATATTTCATTCTCTGCAAGGTTTGTCTTCTATCTACCTTTGTATATCTCTTCTCTAATCAAGTCATGCATCACATCAATAACATCAACAATAGACTCGATGGTTGCCATTCCTCAAGATTAGAGGGGTAGACATCTACCAGAAAAATAAACAAATGTTATAACGAAAAACCTTAAACCAAGTTCAAGAAAAAAAAAGACATTAAGAATCTAAACCTTAAAATTTGGTCTATACATTGAAAGATTTGAAGGTCTAGGTTCCAAATATAGCTCTTTATGCATAAACACGTGTTGGACCAGTATCTCTTTTATGCTATTATTATTTAATTCAAACTTGAAATCTCAGATTCTAACCTTCCAATTAGAGATGAATAAGCTCTCATATCTTTGTCTTTTCCCACATTTTACCTATTGCATGGTGATCCAATTACCTTTGCCAATGATTGTAGGAATCCATCTTCCTTCTTTTTGGAATGAGTTAAATACTAATATGGATGTGATTTGGGAGCTTGGATGCCTTGTTGAAGGTCAAATTTTTGTATCCATGGCACATAGAGAGAGAGAGAGAGAGAGAGAGAGAGAGAGAGAGAGAGAGAGAGAGAGAGAGAGAGAGAGAGAGGACTAAGCTATCGCAAAGGAGGGAAAAACACGAGAGGGATAAAAGAAATGAGGAAAAAAATACATGCCAAGGTCTTTCTTAATTTGAATTTAGATTAAATATGCCATTATCATTAATCCAGACATATCATTAAATAAAAGTGACCAAGGACTGTATATCATCAATGCAAAGAGTGTCATAATCAAGAATATAAGAGGCTAAAAATAGATACTGATAATAGAAAGTCGTATTATTATTATTATTATATATATCTTTATGTAAATTTATTTTTTGTTAAAAAAAATAGAACTTTGGTTACAGAGGCTTTGCTCCTATTGGTTTAGAGCACTCTCTCTATCTCCTAAAAGGCATATTCAAGACCTCAAAACTCCCCTAATGGCTATCGATCGAAAGCTTCCTCCTAAGTGGGCTAAGCATGGTCAAAAAATCCTACTTTAACTGTACCATTGATAACTCTGATTCACCCCTTCTTTGTGGATCAAAGACACACACTCCTTTTGCCCCAGATGTATCTCAATGTAACCCCATTGAGCAAGCTAATTAAGAGCCAACTGGCATCATCAAGTGGCCCCTCACTAGCAAAGAAGGCAACTATGAACCCAAACTGGTATTGTTGATTGGATCTGCTTAGCCACCTTTTAACTGCTTTCCAAAGAAAGGATATCTCTCTACAGTCCCAAAATAAGAGCTTTTCACTCTCCTCAGTCTTGTTACATAACGGGCACATAGGAGATGCTCTATTCCATCTGGCTAGGTGAGACCTTAATAAAGGTAGCTTCTTGACCATTATCCTACACCTCATAAGATTCACCCTAAAGGATGGGGTAGCCTTCCAAATTCACCTTGCTCTCTTTTTCCAAGTAGAGGCCATGGCCATGGGCCATTGTTTGGCACATTGAAGAGCACCCTGCCACAGCACAAATAGAACCACGAACCGGCTAAGAAAGGCTGCAAATACATTTACTGGCCATGAAAACCTACAAGAAAACTCTCCTTCTCACCAAGAATCCATACTCTCCAAACACACAAGAGGAAGGCACACAAGAAATTGAACAATTCTTCCATCCTCACCCTCTTCCTCTTCCTCACTCTCCATGAGATCTTGCAAAGGAAAGCACAAGAGAGGGAAACAAGAACAAGAAGACAAGTGCTGTGCCAAAATGAGAGAGGGAGAATTGAACCGTGAGAGAAGAAGATAAAGGAAGAGAGAGGATGTAACCACCTCAACCTCCCACCTCCCAAATCCCACGGCTGCAACCACCTCCTTTTCCTTTCTTGAATTATAAAATTCAAATTTTCATACATTAGCTAAGGTCTAAGGACCTTTCAATTTTTGGAATGAGACAAAATGTGTTTGACCTTCCCTTTCCTTTCAACATTTTTTTAATGTGAGCCTTTTGACTACACACTTTACATTGCTTCATATTTGAAATGTTTGACAAAGAGGTACATTTGCAAAGTATCAATTTACAAAAATTTATTTCCATGTGAGCACATTTTTATGCCTTTATTTGCACATATTTCCTGGTCATCATTCCTCCCACGCTTAAGTGTGAAGCGTCCCCATGAACAAATTCGAAGAAGGACCACAATCAGCTCTTGCAAAATCTTCATCTTCATCTTTGGTCTTCAATCATTGTTTTCCTAATTGCCTTTTGTTTTCCTTGAAGGAGAAAGAAATGGAACACACATCACATAGAGAAAAATTGCACAACTAGGTCGTATAGCCTAGGTTACAAGCACACCAAAATAAAAACAAAAGATAGGGCTTTCAACCAACACAAGAATAACTTCACACTTAGGATAGACGGAAAAAAAACCACACCATGAAGCTCATGAAGAAATCCCAAAAAGATATATAAATGAAGTGTATCCCTTGCAAAGGAGATGATATTGAAGTTCTCCCATCCGATTAGAAAGGAAAAAGAAAGGTAGATTTTATTCATAACAGCTTTTAGAGAAAATAAAAAAGAAAAGTTTTGGTGGATGAAAACTTTGAAGGAAAGCAACCCATTTGATAGATATGACTGTCATAGATTTGTGGCTAACTAAGAAGATGTTTGATACTTTGTTGGTTAGTTTTGATCACAAATTCGGATCCCATTAGATAGTGTTTCCATTGACATAAGGCTTGAACTACAACTAACAATTCTTTATCATAAGTAGAATACTTCAGTTCAGAGGGTTTAAGTTTGCAACTAGAATAGACTATGGGATGTGAATCTTGCATGAGGACAACTCCTATTCCTGCTGATCCGCTAGCATCAGTGACTACTAGAAAGAATGATCGATTAAAGTCAGGTAATTGCAAAACAGGTGCATGTGTTAAAGCATGTTTCAATAAATCAAAATACTTTTACTAATTATCAGACCAATGATACACAACACCTTTCTTTAATAATTTTGTAAAAAAAGCAATGCAAGCAATGAAAAATTTCTTACAAATTTTCTATAAAATTTGGCATGACCTAAGAAAGAATGTAACTCATGTACATTTTTAGGAATTGTCTAATTCAAAATTATCTCTATCTTTTTAGGATCAACTTGAATACCATCAGAAGAAACAATATGACCTAAGTATTCAATTTGGGTTTGGAAAAATTCACTCTTGTCACGGTTAGCATATAATTGATTCTCTTTCAACAATTTAAAAACCAAAGATAGATGTTCACAATGTTTGTTTTCATTCTTACTAAAAACCAATATGTCATCAAAGAAAACAATTACACATTTTTGATACTTTAGAAATATTCGATTCATCATATGACTGAATGTACTTGGTGTACTAGTCAAATCGAAAGGCATAACAAGGAATTCATAATGACCAAACTGAGTTCTAAATGCAGTTTTGAAAATGTCAAGTGTATCCAATCATACTTGATATTCAAATTTGAGATCTATCTTGCTAAAAATAGTGGCTCCTTGTATTTTATCCATGAGGTCGTCTACCCTAGGTATCGGATATCTATTCTTAGTAGTGATCTTATTTAGGGCACAATAGTCAATGCACATTCTATAGGTATTATTTTTCTTCTTGACTAATAGGACAGGTGCACCAAAAGGAGAACTACTGGGCCTAATGAGTCCTTGGTTTAAGAATTCTTTAACAATTCTTCAACTTATGCTTGAATTTCTTTCTACTCAATCTGATTATGTCTATAAGGTGCTTTACATAGTGGTTGAGAACCATGGATTAAGTCTATTTTATGATCTTTAAGACGTGTATGTGATAAACCAGGGGGTAAATCAACAACAAAACAATCTTTAAATTGTGAAAGAAATTGTGCATGCCTAAGATGCATCTGATTTTCTTTAGCTTCAATTTCATTCACCCATAGTTAGTATGATTTGCTACCTTTTCTCAATGCACGTTTAGCCAGTGTGTGACTAAGCAAAGGAAAATTATCAAAGGTGTGCGTTCCATGTAATATGATTTGTTTTCTGTTAGAATGAATTTTCATGGAATGTGTGGAATAATCTATGTTGGGATTATATTTGTGATGCCAAGGCATTTCTAAAATAATGTTGTGACTAGCTTGCAAATGCACAACCAAGAAATTTCTACGCTTAACATAATCACCAATTTTAATTTCTAAATCATGAAATTATTGTGTACCATTGTATCTAGTGCCTAAAAATGCAGCCATTATGCGATAATGAGTTGGAACAGTAGGTAAATTCAATTCTTTTACTAACTTTGCAGAAATAAAACCATGCGTGCTTCCATCATCATGCAAAACAATCTTTTCTTGACCATGCACAAGACATTTCATTGTTAATAATGAATGAGAATTTGGCATACCTAGTAAAGTATCTGAAGCATCGTCGATATCATCATTATCTTTAGTGAAGTCTGGCATATCTTTATGGTCTTCATCTTCGATTGCTCCCAAATAACTGATTTGAATAGTTGGCTTCTTGGATTGATAATTCACTGCTAATTGTCAAGGTTGTTGACACTTGTAGCAAACTATAGGCTTTGCTTTGGAAACATCATTGGTAAGGGCTGGAAATTTGGGTATGTTGGGATTTGGATGGAGAGATGGCTTAGGGTTTGAATTTGTATTTGATGGTAAAGTAGGGGGTCGAGTCCAAGGTTTACAGAAAGAAAAAGGAACAAAGCAATTTTGATTGAATCTTTGAAAGTTAGAATTGAATTGCTTTGTACCAAAGTTACCATTAGTTGAAAATTATTGTGGTCACTTTTCTCATCCACGGATTTTGTCTTCGGCATCATGCGCTAAAGAAATTGCATCCTCCAAAGTCTTTGGCTTTGAATATGTTCACTTCCGCATAGAAGTGACCATGCAAACCGGACATATACTTGCACTTATAGATCGCCTTAGAAACATCTTCAAGCATTCAAAGTTGAAATAAAGCACTCGAGAAACGCTCAGTGTATTGCAGTATGGATTCACGATCTCTTTGTTATAGAAGATCCCACTGTTTGATTGCTTTTTTATGGAATTGAGGTGGAAGAAAATTTTGCAAAAATTTCTTTTGAAAGGCCTCCCAAGTAGTGGGATAATTAATACTCCTGCGGACAACAATCCACCATAATGATACTCTATCTGCTAAATGGTTAGCGACGCATTTGAGTTTATCTTTTTCAACATATTGCTCTTCATGGAAATAATCATAAAACTGACTGATGAAAGTGAGAATAATTTTTTCATCACGTTGCCTATTAAAAATACAGAATTTAAAATTTCTTTTACTTATCTTAGCTTTTTTTTTTAGAGACTGTGCATCAAGTGTCACCTCAATCGTACGTCGAACAACATCTTTAGGTTACACTCTGTCTTGATCAACAATGGATCATTAAAGTGTAGCTAGTTGTGCAGGTTGCAAATTTTGATGTGCTCTTTGTTCTTCTTGAAGTTGCACCATAATTAGGTTCAATTTTTGCTCCATGGTTGGTTCTGGTAAATCATCTTCGCCATAAAATCTTCCATGTTTAGATCAGACATCCTGTAAAATCTCAAATAATCTCACACACTCGAAATCTCGTTAGAGGGATGAGCATATATAGCTCAAATTTGGGCTTACAAGGCTTGCTGTTTTTAAAAAAAACTTTTTTTTATCTTACTTCTTTCGCGAGTATGGTAATTGATGACGGTCTTCTTCCAAGTGAGAAATAGACTGCATGTGACAGCCTGCTTGTTGGAAATCAACTCAGTCAAAGGGTAGGTAGGAACAGAGGCTTGTTGGAGTTGCGAAACGGATTCGGGAATGATTCCGTGCGAACTCCCACAATGTAAGAGATTTAAGATTGGAATCTTTAAGCTTTAATAAGCTTTATAACCTCAATCTTTATGAAATCTGAAATTTTTAAAAGCTAATCGACCAGGATGGTGCCATATCGTGGATGACGTCAACGACCTGCAATTCATCCTCCAGCCACACATCGTTAGATTTCCAAGATCTTAAGCTTTTTTAAGCTTATTAAGCTTATTGATTAGAAAATTCATAATCTTCCTTCTCTACTTCTCTGATAAAAAACGTTTTTGACAAAGGAGCTTGAGAGATGGTCCTCCACCTCCTGGGAGTGGTCCTTTGCGATCTAACAGCACAACAGGGGGTTCTTCACCACCAGGAATACGCTAGTGTTGACAATTCGTCGCGAGACTGCATGCAGAGCCCTTCGTTCTAGGATCTTTGCCTCCGCGCGAGATGGTAAGTGATTGGAATCCCTTGATCTCAGCTTTGCTCTGATACCAGTGATGCGCAAATCGAATGTTGTATGCGCGCATAGTGAATATCAGAAGGTCCCCAAGAACAAAGAACTCTACAAAAACTCATAAAGCAAGAAGAGAGATTTGCACGACATGAGACAAAAAGACAAATTGGGTACAATCTCCCCCCATGGCTTGTGTGAGCGCTCCACAAGGTATGTATTTATAAATTTATTAATCTCCAAGCTAAAAAATAGCCCAATTTTCAATTAGCAAGTTTTGGCTTTTGTGTTTGCTTTGCCCAAATAAAGAATAAAGCGTTTGGGCATCCAAAAAGTGGGGTTGTGTCCAAATACAATGTTTAATAATGAAATATTTAAAATCGAACGCCTATGCGCATACAAAATAATAAATGTTTGTCCAGTGCTTTAACGAATAAGCGTGCCTAAATAAATATTAGCACCATGCCTTTAATGATAAGGCACACACCCATAAAAATAATAATTCTTCTAGATAATCTGAATATATGCCATCACTCGGTGCTTCCCAATGCCATTGTTGCCTACTCTACACATCGACTGAAGCATTCACAATTGTTAGAAAATAATAAGATAAAACCCACAAAAGTGAATACCTAGCAGTTTTCAGCTACAAAATAATCAAATAGGTTGGAACTCTATCCTAACCTTAATTTAATACGAGTGCACTCTAAACTCATAAACATCCATTAATTTAAATATGTATTTTGCAGAATCACACGCAATAGAGTCACCCATATGCACATTAAATTAATCTAACGCCCGAAAAGGATAGGCGACCCTGTCAATTTCTTACACAAGGAATTCACTTTGTGTAGGAGCCTCGAGAAATACATATAGTTTTGGAATCCACCGTAAAACCTCACGAAATGCACTGTGGAATATGCATGTAGTTTTATGGAATCCACCGCAAAAACCTCATGAAATCCATCGTGGAATATGCCTCCTGGCATCAAGTGTTGAAGCAGAACGAGGGCGAACCATCTTCCTTGCCTGAGATTAGTATCATTTTGAATGCTGCCAAAATGGGAGAGTGATCAAAAGCCATAATATCCTCCAACAGTCTATACTTGGCCTTAATATCCTCTAGCAGTCTGTACTTGACCTTCTCTACCAGCTGCCCTATGTTACATAGAAGTAGTATAATCTTACAACCCTCCATATTGGCTTAAGGTGTTAGTTATGCCAAGTGAACTTATGTAGCCCTTCATTCCATGTGAGCATTGCAATGTCCTCCATGTCGCAGGCAATAGTAAGTGCTTGCCATGCATTCCTTTCTATCAACATCATTGTATTTGTGCTATATGACCTATCAATGTCCTTGCATGTCATGTTTTAGTCCCCACCTAGGATGGAGGTATCATTCTGAATCCTAAGGTGCAAAGTATCCCATTGATTGGCTCTTGTCTTGCAGAGCAGTTGGAGGCATAAACCGAGCTTCATTGCTAACTTCAATCTTGACCCCAAGTGCAAAACCCTCATCTTCTGCAAAGGCTAAATTAGGCTTGAAAACCTCCTTGACACACAAGATGGTCCCACCCTTTCTTTCCTTAGCTAGACAGAAAAAGATAACATAACCATCAATTTTAAAAGGCATGCACTTGCACTGATTCAACTTAACCTCCTGCAACCCAATGAAATGAGGTTTGTGCCTTAGAACTAGTGCATAGACAATCTAAATTCTCCAATCAAATGAGAGTTGTCTGACATTCCATGAGTAGAATTTCAATATCCCTGATCTTGCTCTCCTTCGAGCACTCTTAATATTGTTCATCCAAGACCTCTTGAACATTGATAGGAGGATAGAAGTTCTTGTCAACAAGCGGACTCCTAGCCAGTTTTTTAAGGGAGGGAGGTTTACTTGCTTTTTTCCCCTTACATTGACTCCATTTCTCCAACGGCTCAATGTTTTTCTTATTAGCTTGTTAGCTCTCTTGCTTGTGGATGTCCTTCCCATTCTTGTCTCCATGACCTTTAGCGGCTTGATGCTTATCCTCCCTCCCAGTGGCTTCAGGCACAGGCGCCTCACTTTATGCTTGCTCCTTCCTTTGATTCTTGGAAGGTTCCTTTGGTAGATTACCTTGTTTCTCCACGCTCCAGGATCAGATTCTTGTTCTCCCATCTTGAGCCAGCTCCAGTGACCATTGGCATGACAACTGTAGCAAGCGTCAGGAAAGGGTGAGAACTTAACGCTAAGAACCAGCTCCAAGCCACCAGGCTGTAGATGGAGAAATTCTGGCAGTTCGTTTCTCTTGTGCCAAAGGATGCATGCTCTAATTGACGGCTTAATTAGGAGTCCTTGGAAGTAACTGATGACGGTGAGTATAGCACCCTTCCCAGCGATGTTGCGATCAATGAGGCTTCCTCTGCTAGCCAGAGCGGTATGTCGAGAAACTCGATCCAGACCAGGCCTTCATGAGCCAGAACTCCTTTTGGGGAGAAGGACAAGGACCAGGCCAGGGTATAAACCAAATTGCTCCTATATCCGGCAGCAGAGCCCAGCACCTAGTCTCTCTCAGCCTTGGATCCAAGGACGATATGAATGAAGCCTTTGCCAATGAATTTGTACTGCATGAGGTTGATCTTACCTCCGTAGGTTGATTAGAGCCACCTGATCGTGATAGTAGATAGACTACAACACTTTTTTGTTCATCAATCATGAATATAACAAGTCCAATTGTACCTCTCTTTGGACTCTTAAGTCACAGATATACACACATACATATCCCCCGGCCCGTCCCGCCCCTCCCTCTCCCTCAACTCTTAAGTCTATAGTTATGGTGGATGATATTTAAGCATACTTAAGAAAATTAATAATTTTGATTACCTCTAAATTCCATTATATTCTAGGATAGTTTAAGGAGCATTCATAAGTTTCTCTCTCTCCATCTATCTCTAAAGCATCTAGAGATAGATTAACTTATCATTAATATATTCATTAACTTGGACTCATAATGGTCTCTCTCTCTTTAAAGTCATACACATACTCATAACTTAGGCGTATATGTTAACTTATCATTATTGTATCCGTCAACTTGGACTCACAAGTATCTCTCTCCCTTAAAATTCATAATAACTATATAGTCATGGTTGATAATACCTAAGCACAATTAGAATAATTTATAACTTTGATTATCTTTAAATGCAATTACATTCCAAGAAAAAACAAAAAAAGGCAACTATACTAAAGCAAAGGTAAGTCTCTCTCTCTCTTTTGCTCTCCCTCTTCATGGGTGTGTGTGTATATATATATATATATAGGGTATTAGTGTATACACACATATGAGCACGTGTGAATGCTCTCTCTATCTCGAGTCTATAGTCATGATAGCTTGTGTTTACATCTTTGCACAATTTGTTTTTGTGGAATGCAAATTTAACCTCTTGGCCACCACACTCATGTGCTTTTTGTCTTTCTTATGGAGATACTACAAGAATTGCCTCTCATATCATCGAAGCATTGTGCATATATTTGATAGAACCAATCTCATACAATGTAAATGAACAAATTAAACACATCCATAGCGTTAAAGTTGCAATAATGAGCTTTCGTAATAGGTGTGTGGTCATACACTCCATGCTTCAACAATAGGGGCTTGGACATCTTGTTTACTGATGAAGCTTAGGACCCGAAGAAAAACCTCCACCTATACAAATCACTTGGGAATGCTGATAGAAAACCTTGAAGGGTTGGCATTATATTTGTATGGAGGCATACACTATCCATGTGGAATGTAAAGACGAGAGAGAAGCTAGCTTTCACAAAGAGAGTAAGGGGCTTATCTCACCCAATGTCTCTTTCGAAGTATCCTAAGAAGGCGATTGGGGTAGCCCCTAGTGTAGGTGCCATTGTGGGTAACATGAGGATTCATTCAAGGGTAGGGACCTTCTTGCACATGCTAAGGAATTACATGATTGGTATTCCTTTCAATACTTTGAAGCAAAGAAAGGTCCTTAGGAACAAAGTTTTTGACCAATGCCTTGAAGTCATAATAGGTAATATCAACTCTTTTTCCTTAGACATCAAATATTTTGCAAAGATATATAACAGTTCCATCAATACAAATTTGCAACAATTTCAAGTGGAAGTATGCGTTTATTTCACATTTGGTTTCCCCTTGGGTGACTGTATTCCCTCTCTACAATGGGAATATACGAAATGATACTTTAATGTGGGTCCCCTTTTCACGACTTCAAGTATAGATAGACCGTTGATGCTAGCGATTGGCTTTAGACCAAGTCAAACATGGTTCTAAACTAATCCCCAACTAAGATGAGAGGGTTAGAATCCTTGCTTATTAATAAAATGCCACATATAATTCATGTATTGGTGGATATGATGGCGGCTCTGCATAGTGTCACTTCGATTTGCATACAAATAATAGTGTGCTAGAATTTACCAAGGATATGTAATATACCCAACACTACCAATCACGCGTGAACTACTTCTATGGGAGCATAGGGATAATTTTTCTTAAATATAAAAGCAAATTTTTTTAATTTCCCCTCTCCTCCAGCCGACTGTCAAGCTGGAGGAAGAGGGGATTAGTAAGTAGGCTGGAGCTTGCCAGGGCAATGATACATGCCCGACGAAACACAAGGGGGGGGGGGGAATCTTATCCCCTCCCCTATATATATTTGAGGGGGCCGCCAGAGACCGGGTAGAGGACGTTGAGCACTGCCCTATTGCAGAAAAGAGAGAGTAAGTCTCCATGTTTAACTTGTGAGGGAGGGAGTGATGGAAGATAAGGCTGCTGCCGTTGAGTAGAGAAGGAAGGAGGGAGGGCCGCCTCAATGCCGTGCTGAGCAGTCGGGGTGAGAGTGAGGAGACTCGTGAGGGAGGGAAATTGCTGCTGCTGCTGCCGTATACCAGGCCAGCGATGTCCTCTACCGTCACGACTGCGCCCCCAGCCATCTGAACGCCGTCGATCGACGTCATTTCCTTTCTCCCCCACGTGGCGTAGAAGCCTTAGAAGCTTCCCAGGAAGCTTCTAAGGGGCCGCTTAAGCCCCCTTTCCCCCTTAAGCCCCCTTCCTTGGCTTTGGGCACCCCCCCCTCTCCCCCCGTGTTTTAATTTCCCCTAGCCCTCCTTCCGAAAGGTATAGCCTTTAAAGGCTAATTTTTCCTCTTTATAAAATAATCTCTCTCTAAGGCTCCCTTAGGGTTTTCCCCCCATAAAAGGTTACTCCAAATGACCTTTCCTTTTTCCCCCGTGTTTTCTAAAAAAAACCCCTTAGGCCCATAGCCTTTAAGGCCACTTTTTCCCCTTGGATTTCTCCCTTAAGATTCTATGGGGCCCATTTCCCCCCCCCCCCCCCCCCCAAAGAAAATTTTACCTTAGCCCTTTCCTTGCCCCATGCAAAAATACCCTTAGAACTCTCCTGCACCTTGTTTCTTTTCCCACACGTAAAAGAAAGAAGAAAGTGGAGGGTCGTTTGACACCTTCCTTTCCCACTCAAAAGCATCATAAGGGATTCCACACCTTTTTCCCTGTTCGTGCGAGTCTTTACAAAGGCCGTTAAGCCTTTCCCATGGCTTAATGGGTCTTAGTCGTGAAAGATTCTGAAACACCCCTTTCGAATTCCCTACTCCAAGGAGGAAGCCTTCTAAAACTGCTTCCGATGGACGGTGCAAGTTATTGCAAAAGGGAGCCACAGTGGAATTTCATAAAGGAGTTGTAAAGCTGCTTCTACGTCTGAAAGACTACAATTGCGATGCCTCCTAAGAAAGTCTAAGGCGCAGCGCGGGAGGGTCGTCTCCCAGCATCCACGTGGATATCTCACCCCAAGCCTAGGTTTTCCTTCCTAATATTTATTTGATATTGTTGTAATTCAATCATGCAAGGTTAATTGTTAGAAATATAATATATTTTTATCCTAAATGCTCACGACGAATGAACTTAGTCATTAATACTTTCAATAAAACATACAAAATAAAGGAAGCATAAATGCATTTTTAGCAAATAGCTTTATGCATTGAAATGAATTAAAAATTAGATTAATGTCCATCAAAATAGTATACTTCGTTTAAACCTAGATGTATAAACTGCATATCGCACTATTAAGCCATATCCTCTTCGCAATGAATCATCATGGAAAGTACAAAGCATGAAATGATTCTTACGATGCATGACTTTAGGAAATTATCATTTGTCAAATTATTAAGTAAAAGGTTGCTTGTTTAGCATGAATTTTGTTCGGAAAGTTATAGGAAGATTAGTTGGAATTAACCTAACCTATGCCTGTCAAATCAATAAGTTAGGGTTGAAAAATCAATTTACGCATAGACAACAAGTCATGTAGAAATGATCACATAATTATTTTCTAGAGTTAAACAAATTGGCATAAACCAAAAACACCTAAACCGTGGAGTACTCGTTTGGAATGAGTTAAATTTCAAGAAACGCCTATACCTTAAATACTTGCCCACATTCATTGAATGTAGGGACAGTGAAATGTAATTGTAAAGTGAACTAGGGTTTGTCCCTAAGAATCTTACGAGATGGAACTTGGAACTCTAGGACTGACGACGTCAGCCTGACGTAATTAGGAACAGATTGTTTCGTGACTCCGTTCAATGAGTAGAATAAGTCTCATAGTTCGATGTGACACTTGCGTAGCAAGTGTGGAGTCATATGATCTTGTGATTGGATCACAAGGGAATGGCCAAATTCTTGCAGCGAGGTTGGCAAGTCCTTACGCAAGTTATCTTGCAAGAAGATGAATAATCATCCTAATTTAGTATCTTTCTTGAGTAAAGAAGATTGATTGGAAACTAAAGACGAGCCGATAAACTGAAATAACCGATGAACTTAAGGTTTGACCAAGTCGGGTTATTAGGGTACGCTCTAACCTAGGATATAGGGGATCCTGCTAAATTGCAAGTCATCCCGGATCGAGTGCTGTCGCATTCGAAAGGAAGGATTCATTCCTTAGCAGTTTGCCAGCAATGACGATCAATGAAAATGTTTGTGCTTGCTACATATTTTAGAGTAACTGTTTGGTTTTGTTTGATCAATGAATTAAAAAGATAAATGGATATCTATACTTCAGGTTGAAGGCTTGAAGGGAGAGGCAGCTCCAGTTACCCCCGACTGCCTGCCTGACCCTAACCAAGGGGGTTGTTAACCGCGCCAAGCAAGTGGACCGAACCCGCCGCGAGAGGTCTCTCTGTTGAGAGCTACTTGGAGCAGGAGAAAGCTTGGGTGCCAGGGGGGGCTCTGGCCGTAAATCCCTCGCCTTCCGGGCCCTGCACAAGAGGCTAACGTGACTCGGGATTGGATCTTGAGGCCCGCATAGTATAGTCTATGGGCGGAAAGTTAGATTAGTGATCCTTGTGGATTGCTGGATAGCCTTCGAGCGGATTGTGGATAAGCCTACGGGCTGGACTCTTTGTATTTCAAAGATAAAAATGATAACTTGTTAATAAGGAACTTGTCTGATATTGTTTTTCTATGTCAAGTGATATGATTACGTGAAAGAACTAGTGCCTAACGAGCTAATTAAAGAAGCTGATTGCTACATGTCCAACTAATGTATTAGGTAATTAAATAACTAAAACAACCCAAGGAAAGTGCGGAGGATGGGCCATAGGTCCGTCCTACGGATGGGTGGTCCTGGTTGGTCGGGAACTTTTCTCAAATCACGATGCACAGCAGGAAGATCGTCAAAGAACATGAACAACAAAAGCGTTGACCTAGAGTTATGATTGATCCCGATTTATGTTGTTTTAGGGTGAGCTTTGTATCCCTCTCGTTTCCCATTCTCCTTGAACCAAGTGCAGCGTGAATCCACTTCGGACCTAGCGTTTCTGTGTAAAGTAGTTCGCTTGGGTCTGACGCTAGTTGCCATTAGGAAATGACCAATAAGGAAAACCCTAATTCAAGTCGATCCTAAGTGGGAACGGCCGGAATACTTCCGCTACGTGGCACATGCGAAAAGTCCTAGACCGCAAACCCCGTAACATTCCATGGGAGTGCCGGACAGAGCTTTCTAGACATCCTTTCCGATGGACTGCTAAGAAGTGTCCTGAAGATACAAGTGGACACGTTACAGTTGGTATCAGAGCCGACCAACAACGGAATTGTTTTTATGAAATCTTAATAAGATGAAGTAAAGCAAATATTGATGTTCCAAACATTTCCTTACTTCCAATGCTATCTTGCAGAATTACGAAGCGTGGAACAAGTTCTTAGTATTTCGAATCATGTTTATGACTACAATGCATTCTCCGCATTATCGACAAAGGGTTGAGATGATGAACATCCTAGAGCAAATCTATAATCCATCACCTTTGTACATGGAACGAAGATAGACGGGTGCCTCAAGAATCTAATATATAGCCGCCCACCGGTTTGCTTATCTACAAACCAACCTAAAGAGGGTCAAGTGGTTGGAAAACTTGAAAGTCCTGAAGCTGTTCATTTTTGTGGAAGCTCACGTAAACTCAACTTTACATATTCGAGGTTGGAGGGTTGAGATGAACTCATATGTATATGAGGAAGTAACCCGTGTAATCCCTGCCGACAGGATTAAAGTGTTAGGGCACCATGAAAAGAATGGGTTCCAAAGGAAAGGATACCGTGAACTTCCAATGATTTACCGATTCCTGAAGATCCATGACCCGAAACCATATTATTATACAATTCCTGTAGATAAATGTAATACAACATTGTTCTCCCCAAACTAAATGTAACAGTTGGCTTATCATCGCAAGAAATGTTGTACTCCGAAAGGGCTATGCCCATATAAATACAAATAAGACTTCTTTTTATCAATGTCTGATTGTGCATTAGAATTGATAAAAAGTTAAGTGGTTAGATTGCCTGGGTGATAGCGGAATTGAAGATGTAATATAAATCAATAACGTTTATTGTATAATGACGTTAAGAAACCTTTATCCAAGCACAACCCCATGTATAGGTTCCTAGTTCGCCTCCTACATCAAGTATTGCTGTAATCTAGGAGAAGAAGTTTCTTCTCAAGCATATTAAGTCGACCGAGTTTGACGGGAGAGGCAGGTCCGTCCAAGCTGATGCTGAAATTTTGATTGAATCCATGGAGGATTACTTCGAAGCAACCGGTAATGCACCCATCAATCAGCCTATGCTCGCCAAGCTAAAGCTCACCGACGAAACCAGGCTTTGGTAGAAGCAATGGTGCAGGGATCAAGGAATCGTGGAGGGATCCGTTACCTGGGAGAAGCTGAAGAAAGCCGTGCAGGGGAAGACACTTAGCACCTGCATATCGCATGCAGAAAATGAATGAGTTCTACGAGCTAAAACAGTTGGGACTCACTCTTGACGCATACTATTCCAAATTTGTTCCACTTCTTAAGTATGCGCTGCAGATGGACATGACATAGTAGGTGTCCAAATTTTGTACTGGTTTAAATCCACCAGTAAACACTAGTATCGAATCTATGCGTCCATTAGATCTTCAGGACGCACTCATTCGATCTGCGTCTATAATTCAGGAGGTG
Source organism: Lygodium microphyllum (assembly GCF_053477565.2). Classification (NCBI taxonomy): domain Eukaryota; kingdom Viridiplantae; phylum Streptophyta; class Polypodiopsida; order Schizaeales; family Lygodiaceae; genus Lygodium; species Lygodium microphyllum. The sequence goes on along the minus strand of NC_141136.1, from coordinate 19,880,953 downwards.
CAGTCTAGACCAAGGGGTAACAAAGCTTGGTCTTACAATGACCCAAACAGAGGAGCATTTAGGCCTCAAATGAAGAGAGTTCAAGGTCATAATCAGGGACAAAGAAAGAAAGCAAGGACTAACAATGTCAACAACTTTGTTCTTACTCAAAGTAATGGCCGAAATCTTCGTTGTTTCCACTGTAATGAGCCCGGTCATTTCAAGAGGCAATCTCCCAAACTTGGAGGAGGACATCGCCAAGCTCCTTTCCAAGGAACATGCCGTGATCAAGGAGCTGCTACCCAAGGAAGAGGAAGAACCGCCTGAGTTGCCAATAGGCAAATGTACGAAGAAGAAGAAGAAGAAGATCCGACTATGGAAGCAGAGTTTGAAAGGGTGATAGTCCATGCCACTCTACACAAGAAAGGGCCAAATCGCCAGTTCTCGGTGATTCAGACACCATCGGACTATCAAGGTAAAAGTTTCAAGACCTTGATTGATTGTGGCAGTACACATTCCTTTATCTCACCAACTTGTGCAAAAAAATTAGGAATAGCCACAGTAGAAGCACCTACCTTGCTTGTGGAATTGACAATTGGTCGTGAGGTTACTTGTACCAGGCAAACTGCTAAGGTGGAATTCTTTCTGGGAGGAAAGAAGACTTCGGTTAAATTCAGAGTCATGAATCTAGGTATACATGAGTGTCTACTCGGAATGGATTGGCTTAAGCCTAAGGACGCCCACATTCATTGTGGAAAGGGTCAAGTTTCCTTTTGAAACTCTGAAAGGAAATTAGTCACAACTCAAGGTGAGGCTGGAGTGCCAAGAATCCAATTGGCCAAAGTATCTCGGATCATAAAAGGAGTCAGAAAAGGATTACCTGTCTACTTGATCAAACTCAACAAGTTAGATCTGAAGCAAGAGTCTAATGAAGGACCTTCTTGGCTAAAGGAATACGCGGACGTATTCCCTGAAGAGTTGACAAAATTCTCGCCTCAAAGAGAAGTGGATCATGAGATTAGGTTAGTACCAGGAGCTACGCCAATTGCAAAGAGACCTTATAGAATGTCCATACCAGAAGCAATTGAGTTGAAGGAACAACTCGAGCAACTACTAGATCAGGGCTACATCCGGCCTAGCAATTCACCATGGGAAGCTCCATTACTATTCCAGAAAAAGAAAGATGGGACACTTCGACTATGCATTGATTACCGAGGATTGAATCAATCAATGGTCAAGAATAAGTACCCTATTCCTAGAATAGATGAGCTTCTTAATCGTCTTCAGGGTGCAAAGATCTTCTCCAAGATTGATCTCAGGTCAGGTTACTATCAAATAAGGATGAAGGAAGAAGATATCCCCAAGATGGCCTTCAATACAAGATATGGGCACCTTGAGTTCCTAGTTATGTCATTCGGACTTACAAACGCACCTGCCACCTTCAACAGGTTAATGCATGATATCTTTAGGCCATATCTTGATGATTTCGTGCTTGTCTTCTTCGATGACACTTTAGTCTATTTTAAACAGGAAGAAGATCATGAACCCCAACTTCGGATTGTCCTTGAGACAATGAGGTCACATAAGCTGTATGCTAAGATGAAGAAGTGTGCATTCTTCAAACGTCAGATTGAATATTTGGGATTCATAGTATCAGTGGAAGGAATCTCAGTGGACCCAGCCAAGGTCAGAGATGTGCTGGAATGGCCAATACCAACATCTGTAAAAGAAATACGCAGCTTTCTTGGATTGATAGGATGGTATAGGGTCTTCATAAAAAACTATGCTTTGATTGTAGCACCTTTGACAGACTTACTGAAGAAGCAAACTTCCATTTCATGGTCAACTCCCGAACAAAATAGCTTCGACAGATTGAAGCAAAGCTTGGTATAAGCACCTATCTTAAGACTTCTAGACCTCAATAAAGAGTTCGAGGTAGTAATTGATGCTAGCATTCTTTCCTTGGGGTGTGCACTCATGCAGGAAGATCATCCTGTAGCATACTCTTCAAGAAAATTGAAGAGTCATGAGAAGAATTATGCTACACATGATCTGGAATTGCTAGTTGTCATCCATGCTCTAAAAATTTGGAGACACTACCTGTTGGGTAACAAGTTTACGCTAGTAATTGACCATAAGAGTCTCAAATGGATCTTTACCCAAAATGAGCTCAACATGAGGCAACGTCGGTGGATTGAAGTGTTGGAGGAATATGACTTTGAAATCAAGTACCGACTAGGAAAAGAGAATGTAGTTGCCAATGCACTTAGTCACAACTACATATCGCACTATTAAGACATATTCTCTTCGCAATGAATCATCATGGAAAGTGCAAAGCATGAAATGATTCTTACGATGCATGACTCTAGGAAATTATCGTTTGTCAAATTATCAAGTAAAAGGATGCTTGTTTAGCATGAAATTTGTTCGCAAAGTTATAGGAAGATTAGTTGGAATGAACCTAATCTATGCCTGTCAAACCGATAAGTTAGGGTTGAAAAATCAATTTACGCATAGACAACAAGTCATGTAGAAATGATCATGTAATTATTTTCTAGAGTTAAACAAATTGGCATAAACCTAAAACACCTAAACCGTGGAGTATTCATTTGGAATGAGTTAAATTCCAAGAAATGCCTATACCTTAAATACTTGCCCACATTCACTAAATGTAGGGACAGTGAAATGTAATTGTAAAGTGAACTAGGTTTTGTCCCTAAGAATCTTACGAGATGGAACTTGGAACTCTAGGACTGACGACGTCAGCCTAACGTAATCAGGAACAGATTGTTTCGTGACTCCATTCAATGCGTAGAATAAGTCTCATAGTTCGATGCGACACTTGCGCAGCAAGTGTGGAGTCATATGATCTTGTGATTCGATCACAAGGGAATGGCCAAATTCTCGCAACGAGGTTGGCAAGTCCTTACGCAAGTTATCTTGCAAGAAGATGAATAATCATCCTAATTTAGTATCTTTCTTAAGTAAAGAAGATTGATTCGAAACTAAAGACTAGCCGATAAAGTGAAATAACCGATGAACTTAAGGTTTGACCAAGTCGGGTTATTAGGGTACGCCCTAACCCAGGATATAGAGGATCTTGCTAAATTGCAACTCATGCCGGATCGAGTGCTGTCGCATTCGAAAGGAAGGATTCATTCCTTAGCAGTTTGCCAACAAAGACGATCAATGGAAATGTTTGTGCTTGCTACAGATTTTAGAGTAACTGTTCGGCTTTGTTTGATCAATGAATTAAAAAGATAAATGGATATCTATACTTTAGGTTGAAGGCCTGAAGGGAGAGGCAGCTTCAGTTACCCCCGACTGCCTGCCTAACCCTAACCAAGGCGGTTGTTAACCATGCCGGGCAAGTGGACCGAACCCGTTGTGAGAGGTCTCTCCGTTGAGCGCTACTTGGAGCAGGAGGATGCTTGGATGCCAGGGGGGCTCTGGCCATAAATCCCTCGCCTTCCAAGCCCTGCACAAGAGGCTAACGTGACTCAGGATTGGATCTCAAGGCCCGCATACTAGTCTACGGGCGGAAACTTGGATTAGTGATCCTTGTGGATTGCTGGATAGCCTTCGAGCGGATTGTGGATAAGCCTACGGGATGGACTCTTTGTATTTCAAAGATAAATATGATAACCTGTTAATAAGGAACTTGTCTGATATTGTTTTTCTATGTCAACTGATATGATTACGTGAAAGAACCAGTGCTTAATGGGATAATTAAAGAAGCTGATTGCTACATGTCCAACTAATGTGTTAGGTAATTAAACAACTAGAACAACCCAAGGAAAGTGCGGAGGATGGGCCATAGTTCTGTTCTACGGATGGGTTGTCCCGGTTGGCCGAGAACTTTTCTCAAATCACGATGGACAGCAGGAAGATCATCAAAGAACACGAACAACAAGAGCGTTGACTTAGAGTTATGATTGATCCCGATTTACGTTGTTTTAGGGGAACAGAATGGGACTATGCCTTATGGCAGAGAGGTTGAGCTTCGCATCCCTCTCATTTCCCATTCTCCTTGAACCAAGTGCAGCATGAATCTGCTTCGAACCTGGCGTTTCTACATAAAGTAGTTCGCTTGGGTCTGACGCTAGTTGCTGTTAGAAAATGACCAATAAGGAAAACCCTAATTCATGTTGATCCTAAGTGGGAACGGCCGGAATACTTCCGCTACGTGGCAGACGCGGAAAGCCCTAGACCGCAAACCCCATAAAATTCCATGGGAGTGCCGGGCAGAGCTTTCTAGACATCCTTTCTGATGGACTGCTAAGACGTGTCCTGAAGATACAAGATACATGCCCGACGACACGCAATGGGGGGGAGGATCTTATCCCCTCCCCTATATATATTTGAGGGGGCCGCCAGAGACCGGGTAGAGGACGTTGAGCGCCGCCTTATTGCAGAAAAGAGAGAGTAAGTCTCCATGTTTAACTTGTGAGGGAGGGAGTGATGGAAGATAAGGCTGCTGCCGTCGAGTAGAGAAGGAAGGAGGGAGGGCCACCTCAACGCCGTGCTAAGTAGATGGGGTGAGAGTGAGGAGACTCGTGAGGGAGGGAAATTGCTGACATCCTTTCCGATGGACTGCTAACATGTGTCCTGAAGATACAAGTGGACACGTTACAAGATAATATCCACAAGGTTGGCATAATTGGTTGGGATTTGATGCTCATCTCAAGCAAGATATAAACAAGCTTCAATTAGCAATGTAGCATTGATACAGAGCTTGTAGATGTCATTGATGAATGTCGAAGAAAATGGGAGGTGGACATGAGAGAAAGGCATCAACTGCACCAGAACCCCTTGTTCCAAGTAATTTTTACCAAGGAGTCCAACATCTATGATCTAGGCTAGCTCTTTATATGCGTGGTAGTTAGGCCAACACATTTGGTGGCATAGGGAGTTGAGGGATACCCCCAAAGAAATGGTGATGCACCTCATGGAGTCAAAGGTTAGCATATGTCCTTTATTGATCTATATGATTTTTTGAGAGCAACAAGTTGCACCAACTTGCAAAAGTGCATCAACCCCTTGTAGAGTTTTGGTCAACCTTGGCCTACCCCTTATTACAAGCCCTAGGATCTGGTTTTTTTATAAACATGAAACATTTTGACAATAAATTTTGAAAACTTTCATGTCTTTGTCAATCTCTTGGTGACTTCAATCTATTTTTTGTATAATCTAATTTGTCATTTGAGTAGGAGGATGAAATGTAATGTCTTATGCATTTAATCGCATTTAATTGGTTCAAATTCTAAGTGCTATGAAGATTTATTTTATAATTGGCTCTAGAGGCTTTGTTTCTTGGGAGAATAGCTAAGGCATACATGCTAAATTGTGTATTTAATTACATATGTTTAGTTGGAATTCTACATATTATGAGATATATTAATTTAATTGGCTTTAGGGGCTTTGTCTCATAGACTACTAATGTCATATATGCTAATTTGTGACTGATTGTGTTGTGAATGTAATCATGCATTCGTCTTCTTATCTTATTTGTAAACCATTTGTTGAACAATGCGCGAGAGAGACGAGGAACGGAGGAAGAGAGACACGAGACACCGGAAGTGGAACCCCAGAAGTGTATCAAGTGAGCACACATAGTTGGAATATATAGAGGGAACTAGGGATGCTATATATATACAAACTATATAAAGCTAATACCCTCGCTCAAATAAAGGTCCCTAACTGTGGATGAAAAAACCCTTGGGGGCTCAAGGGAAAAACCCACAGCTCTATATAGCCCTACTGCTATATTAATATTGAAAATATATTATTACAAAGTTGAAAGGAGCTAAATCACTCCTGAATATACAAGTGCCTATTTGTAGGCATCAAAGGAGCTACATCAATCTTGAATTACAATAGATGAAGGAATCGAAGGAGATAAAGGGGCATGAAATTGCTTTATCTTGAGTGTGGATATAATCGGCTATGCAGCATAATCTGTGACATAAAAAACTTAATAGAAAATGTTATATCAACATTAGAACACAATCATAATGTCATAAATCAACTCAACAACTAGAATATACGATAAAAATTTCATCAGCTCATCAGCTAGAATATACGAAATAGCAGCTGGCATACCACCAGCAAATGGAAAGAAGAATGGACGAGATGAGAATGATCAAGACAAAAACATTAGCTGCAACATCAGAACCTTAGCTAGAATAGATAAAATATCAAGTAGAATAAACATAAGCTTGAATAGACGAATCAACTGAAAATAGACAAACAACAGCTGGAAACAATGAAACATCAGCTAGAATAGACGAACATACTGGAAACAACGAAACATCAGCTCGTATATCATAAGCTAGAATAGACAAACATTAGAATAGAAAACGAAAAGAATGAAGCATTAGCTGGAAAAACTCAAGAGCTAGAATAAAGAAGAATAAAGAATGAAACATGGGTTGGAACAACTCAACAACCAGCTACAATAAAGAACGAAACATCAACTGGAACAACTCAACAGCTGGAATAATAAGGAACGAAACATGAGCTGGAATAACTCAAAAGCTAGAATAAGGAATGAAACATCAGTTGGAACAACTCAACAACTAGAATAATAATGAAACATCAGCTGGAACATTTCAACAGCTGGAATAAGAATGAAATGAAATATCATCCCATCAGCTCGAAACATTTCTTATAAACAAAGCGTGGAATAATTTCAACGCATTAGCTGTAATATAGATGAAATGATGTGAAACGTAGCATGAAGAGCCAAAAATCAGCTGGAAGAAGCATTGGATTACTTATCCACAATGTCCAAGACATGCAAAAGCATAACTGAAGTTACACTGATCTTCATTTAATATTGGCCACTAGTACACCTTGAGCCTGAAGATTGTAGCAGAGTTTCTCAAAAGATACAACCAACCTGCACTACCTTTGAATAATTTGTTGTCAACAGGCTTATGGATGTATGGTACGTTCCAAACTCTCGATGAGGTTGCACAACTCAGCAATCTGGAGGCGATCAACATATACAGCAGGAACTGCATCCTTCTTGCTCTGCAGCTTCGCACCATCTAGTTGCACATAAGAAAGTGAATGACCTTGCTTACATATCTTTTGCACAATTTTTGGTGTGAATCAATGTCCCCTCTTCTATGCTTATTAGAGACCTCCAATGCCTCCGGGGATCCGCAGTACCTTTTCCTTGATCCACTGCTGTGGTACCTTTTCCTTGATCCACTGTTGTGCCTAAGGGAATCACGCTTTGTGCTAGAGCTATATCTGTCTTCACCATGCCAAATATGCATTGATAGCTGTCATAGACCACAGAGTTTCCTAAAGGACGCGGTCTAACTACAATCCTGAAGTTCCAAAGAAACACTATTCTATGCTTATTAGAGACTTTTCCTTGATCCACTCTGCTGTGCCTAAGGGAATCATGCTTTGTGCTAGAGCTGTTTTTGTCTTCACCATGCCAAATATGCATTGATAGCAGTCATAGACCACAGAGTTTCCTAAAGGACACGGTCTAACTACAATCATGAAGTTCCAAACAAACACTACTGTGGCTCTTGAGGCATGCATTCTCACCGTTCTGTGAAACCATACGTCTCAACTGTTCTCTCATGTAAAACTGATCCTCTTCGTGTGCAGTATCCATTGAACTTGAATGCTTCCATGTTGATGATTTCAGAATACATAAAGGGTGGCCATGCAAATTATAGTACCCTTCTCCAACAAAATCCCCCTGTCTTTCTTTAATATCTTTTGTTTCAAACATGACTATTCTTGGCTGCCCATTGACAGCTTCCAAGGCTTCACAAAATGACCTCAAGCTATTCAGCTCTGAGCAATCTACAATCACACTTAGCTTAAGCAGTGATTGACAATAATCAAAATCATGCAGAGCCAATTTCAAATATTCTGGCATAGGATGGCGCCTTATGCAGCACATCAGTCCAGTCATTATAGCTCTGTATGCAGCATCATATACACCTGGAAGATCGACCACGTTGATATGGAAAACTCCTAACTATAGCCACTCCAAGATGCCTATTAGGATAGAAGCTGTCCATGTCAGCTTTCTGATGACAAAATCATATACACCTGGAAGATCGACCACGTTGATATGGAAAACTCCTAAATATAGCCACTCCAAGATGCCTATTAGGCATTAGGGTCTAAAGAACTTGAAAAATGACACTTAAATTTTTTTGACAAAGTTTCTAATTAGTTGAGGTTTTAGAGGAACCTTGGAAGTTTTGTTATTTAGATGTGATTAACGAGAGAATATATTGTTCATTTAAGAGTTCAACTATTTAAATTCTAAGGTTCCTAACTCATATCAAGGATCACTTTTTAACTATTATTCTCTCTTATTGAATAGTTAAATGTTTTACTATCACATTTTTCCACCAAAATCACATTTATTTCTTCATCCATAGTGCTTTGAATCATCATTGTCTTCACTTGCATTTCTTGTTTTTCACGATACTCTGTTTGTAAAAATGTCCACCAAAATCACATCCATTTCTTCCTCGACAAATTATTTGAAATATCATTATCTCCTCTTCTCTTTTGTTCCTTCTCACATAATAGATTATGTTCTATTGTAATGTAAACCAATATCTCTCCTATTCTCTTTATTTCTTCTCACACAATTGATTATGCTTTGTTATAATGTCCACCAATGTCCAGTTAGAAAGTACAAGAGTACAACAATAAGCTTACTATTCAAATCGATTAGTCATATCCACCCTAAAAAAGTCTATTTTCATTAATTATTAGACAAGACTAGTGTTACATATTAAAATTAGAAGAGAGGAAGCACATTGATTTATGGGTAGATAAAAATATTGATTCGAGCAATCCTTCTACTACTAAACCTTTTCCATTTTTAAATGCTGATTGTTCAGTGTCTAGTTTTTAATCAATTAGAAGGTAAAACATGATTAACCTAGAAATAAAAGAAGTATAGTTAAATAGTGCATCATATCCACTTCAAGATTGAGAAGATCTCATGTATATAAGATGCATGAAAGAATATTAAATATGTAACATTAGCTCTTGGGAGTCCTCTCATCATACTCTAATGTGATAGTAGATTTCCAATACCTAAATGGTAGCTTGATGTCTCATGGGATTGCACTCTCTTTGATATCCTTATCAATCTCTTAGGATCTCTCCTCTTCTAAAGAAAGGACTTGACTCTATTTCTTCCTCTCAAAACTCTAACCATAAACTAGACTTAAAACATATAAATTGGACATATGTGAATATCATTATGGTGGTATGGGTTGCTTTATCTCTTGTCATCATAAAATTTGGACTTTTTAGGATTGAAAGCATCACCGCACTACTAATGTCTTGTCTTTGTGTGTCTTCTAATATAATATCTCTTTCATTTCACAAAACAATATCCGTCAAAATAATCCTTATGACTATAGATCTTGTATTTTATAGCATTTATGATTTTATTTAATTTTTAACATGGATTAAAGGGCATTGTTGGAATGTTATACAAAGTTCTCTACATGCAGTAAGGAGCTGGATAAATAAGTCATTAGTAGTCCTACATAAAATAACATGAACTTTTGACAAGTTAATGGAGTTGGATAAATGAGTCATTAGTAGTTGAATTTTTGTAACAATACCTCTTCTATATTTGTTTAAATAGATTAATAAGATAGAATATCTTATGTAGTATAATTATATTGCATCCAATATCTCTTCAAAAAGATAGCCTCCTTTGAATTCAAATTGTGCTATGGTAGGTAGAAGAAATAGTAGAGGATTGCTGAAAAAGTTTTCGAGCCTTATTATATTTCTTAAGAAACTTCAAACTACCTACACCAATCTTATAATTAAATGACATTGCAAACTAGTTGTAACAATCCTTCTATCACATCCCATTAACCAAAAGTATTTGAAAAATTTTGAAAAATAATAAATGTCTAGTATGATGTGAATATGAGATACTAGTCATGCTCGAACCCTCTATTCATACTATATTTGACAATTATTATTCCTGGCGACCTTTCCAAATTCTTTGAACTACATTTAAATATTGGACTTTTCCAATATTTTTTAACTTTAGGGGTATAAACAATTGTGTTTGATAATGTGGTGCTGTTAAAATAACTATTTTTATGAGCTCCTCTTATCATGTTATATTGAATGTCCCATTTTTTGTGATTTTTAAATATTATAAAGCAAAAATACCCTCAATCCCCTCTTATTATATTGTATTAGCATGTCCCATTTTTAGTCATTTTAAAATATGTCCAAGCTTAATTTTTAGCTTGAAAAGATTGTAAGAATGAAAAATAAACTATAAAGATCCTTTGAAAACTAAACTTTTTCAAAGTGTCTGGTACTTATGAAAAAAAGTAAAAAAATTTAGACAAGTTTGAGAGCTCAAGAAAATAAATATCCTAACATTGTGCATGAGTGTATCACAATGTCTATAGGTGAGGAGAAAAGTATATAGCATGAGAAGGTTAAAGAAGAACTTAAAATAGAGCAAGAGATCCATGAGAAGAAGATTGTGATACTTACTCTAATGAAGTACAAGAGGATAGCAATGTATATGGTTAGCTGCTTGTGAATGTGTCCTACCCTTCTTACATGCCTCTTATATTTTGTTGACTTCTTTATGGATCTTATAAATAAGACTAAAGATTGCAGAATTTTTCATGTCATATGATAGCCTAAAAAATTATCACATCTATTATCATTGTACTGAAAGGCATGTATAGGTTATTAGCATAATCTTTTATGCATTTTATTTTCTTATTATTTATTGAATATTATTTTGCTTTGCAAAGGACATTGGATCCTAATTTATATTGGTAATTTTTCTTGAGAAGTATCTAAGTTTATGAATTTTTAATTGGAGTATATGTCCATGATAAAATATATCTTTTTATTTCTAAATATTTTAATTTTTAAATTTATTTACTTTGCTAATAGCCTAAGAATCCACCTAAAGCATATATTATTATTTTGTATCTATATACATATATACTAATAGCTCTTCGTATGATAAAATAATTTAAGCATATCAATTAAATATATTTGTATTTTATAGAATCATATTAGAATATATAAAGTTTTTTTTCACAACAAGTGTCAATGATCAAGATCAATTTATCAAATGTATAAATTTCCAATTCAAAAAATACAACGTCATGAGAGATATACAACTTACATAGACAAATAATTGTCAACTCTTTCTTCAATTGTTTGCAGTATTAAGCTTGAACTTATATCCAAAAATTGTGTTGTATTATCAAGAACTTATAGTATTAGAGCATATATTCTATTATTGTTTATATTTATTCAACCCATTCACTCTAATATTGTAAAGTTCTGCATTTCCCTTCGCATGAACTAACCCCTTTCAAATGGATAATTTTGAGAAATGCCTATGATAATGCAAAAAAAAAAAATCCTGGAGGATGGGCCATGGGTCCGTCCTACGGTTGGGTGGTCCTGGTTGGCCGGGAACTTTTCTCAAATCACGAGGAACAGCGGGATGATCGTCAAAGGACACGAACAACAAAAGCATTGACCTAGAGATATGTCTTATCCTGATTTACGTTGTTTTAGGGGAACGGAATGGGACTATGCCTTATGGCAGAGAGGTTGAGCCTTGCATCCCTCTCATTTCCCATTCTCCTTGAACCAAGTGCAGCGTGAATCCACTTCGGACTTGGCGTTTCTGCGTAAAGTAGTTTACTTGGGTCCAACGCTAGTTGCTATTAGAAGATGACCAATCAGGAAAACCCTAATCTAGGTCGATCCTAAGTGGGAACGGCCGGAATACTTCCGCTACGTGGCAGACGCGGAAAGCCCTAGATCACAAATCCCATAACATTCCGTGGGAGTGCCAGACGGAGCTTTCTAGACATCCTTTCTGATGGACTGCTAAGACGTGTCCTGGATTATACTAGCGGACACGTTACAGTTGGTATCAGAGCCGACCAACAACGGAATTGTTTTTATGAAATCATAATAAGATGAAGTAAAGAAAATGTTGCTGTCTAAACATTTCCTTACCTTCAATGCTGTCTTGCAGAATTATGAAGCGTGGAACAAGTTCTTGGTATTTCGAGTCATGTTTATGACTACAATGCATTCTCCGCTTTATAGACAAAGGATTGGGATGATGAACATCCTGGAGCAGATCTATAATCCATCACCTTTCTACATGGAACGAAGATGGATGGGTGCTTGAGGAATCTACTATATAGCCGCCCACCGGTTTTCTTATCTACAGACCAACCTAAAGAGGATCAAGTGGTTGGAGGACCTGAAAGTCGTGAAGCTGTTCATTTTTGTGGAAGCTCACGTAAACTCAACTTTACATATTCAAGGTTGGAGGGTTGAGATGAACTCATATGTATATGACGAAGTAACCCGTGTAATTACCGCCGACATGAGGAGTATGGATTCCAATGGAAAGGATATCCTGAACTTCCAATGACTTACCGATTCCTGAAGATCCATGACCCGAAACCTTACTATTATACAGTCCCTGTAGATAAATGTAATACAACGTTGTTCTCCCCAAACTAAATGTAACAGTTGGCTTATCATAGCATGAAACATTATATTCGAAAGGGGCTATGCCCATATAAATACAAATAAAGATTTCTTTTTATCAATGTCTGGTTGTGCATAAGAGTTGATAAAAAGTTAAGTAGCTACATTGTTTACGAGATAGCTGAATTAAAGATGTAATATAAATCAATAACGATTATCATATAATAACGTTAAGAAACCTTTATCCAGGCACAACCCTAGATACAGGTTCCTAGTTCACCTCCTACATCAAGTACTGCTGTAATCCAGGAGAAGAAGTTTCTTCTCAAGCAGATTAAGCCGCCCGAGTTTGATGGGAGAGGCAGATTCATCCAAGCTGATGCTGAAATTTGGATTGAATCCATGGAGGATTACTTCGAAGTAGCTGGTACTGCACCTGCCAATTAGGCTATGCTTGCCAAGCTAAAGCTCACCGGCAAAGCCAGGCTTTGGTGGAAGCAATGGTGCAGGGATCAAGGGATCACAGAGGGATCCGTTACCTGGGAGAAGCTGAAGAAAGCCGTGCAGGGAAGATACTTGCCATCTGCATATCACACGTAAAAAATGAATGAGTTCTACGAGCTAAAACAACTGGGGCTGACTCTTGACGCATACTACTCTAAATTCGTCTCACTTTTAAAGTATGCGCCACAGACGGACATGACACAGCAGGTGTCCAAATTTTGTGTGGGTTTAAATCCACCAGTAAATACCCGTCTCAATTTTATGCGTCCATCAGATCTTCAGGATGCACTCATTTGAGCGGCACCTATAATTCAGGAGGTTTAGTCTAGACCAAGGGGTAACAAAGCTTGGTCTTACAATGACCCGAACAGAGGAGCATTCAGACCTCAAATTAAGAGAGTTCAAGGTCATAATCAGGGACAAAGAAAGAAAGCAAGGACGAATAATGTCAACAACTTTGTTCCTACTCAAAGTAATGGCCAAAACCTCCGTTGTTTCCACTGCAACGAACTTGGTCACTTCAAGAGGCAATGTCCCAAGCTTGGTGGAGGACATCGCCAAGCGCCTTTCCAAGGAACATGCCATGGTCAAGGAACTGCTACTCGAGGAAGAGGAAGAACAGCCTGCATTTCCAATAGGCAAATATGCAAAGAAGAAGATCCGACCATGGAAGCAGAATTCAAAAGAGCGACAGTCCATGCCACTTTACACAAGAAAGGGCCGAATCGCCAGTTCTCGGTGATTCAGACACCGTCGGACTATCAAGGTAAAGGTTTCAAGACCTTGATTGATTGTGGCAGTACACATTCCTTTATCTCACCAGCATGTGCAAAAAGATTAGGAATAACCATAGTAGAAGCACCTACCCTGCTTGTGGAATTGGCAAATGGTCGTGAGGTTACTTGTACCAGGCAAACTGCTAAGGTGGAATTCTTTTTGGGAGGAAAGAAGACTTCGGTCAAATTCAGAGTCATGAATTTAGGTATCCATGAGTGTCTACTCGGAATGGATTGGCTTAAGCCTAACAACGCCCACATTCACTGTGGAAAGGGTCAAGTTTCCTTTCGAAACTCTGAAAGGAAATTAGTCAAAACTCAAGGTGAGGCTGGAGTGCCGAGAATCCAATTGGCCAAAGTATCTCGGATCATAAAAGGAGTCAGAAAAGGATTACCTGTTTACTTGATCAAACTCAAAAAATTAGATCAGAAGCAAGAGTCTCATGAAGGATCTTCTTGGCTAAAGGAATACACGGACTTATTCCCTGAAGAGTTGACTGAACTTCCGCCTCAAAGAGAAGTGGATCATGAGATTAGGTTAGTACCAGGAGCTGCGCCAATTGCAAAGAGACCTTATAGAATGTCCATACCATAAGCAATTGAGCTGAAGGAACAACTCAAGCAACTCTTAGATCAGGGCTACATCCGGCCTGGTAGTTCACCATGGGGAGCTCCATTACTATTCCAGAAAAAGAAGGATGGGACACTTCGACTATGTATCGATTACCAGGGGTTGAATCAATCAAGAGTCAAGAACAAGTATCCTATTCCTAGAATAGATGAGCTTCTTGATCGTCTTCAGGGTGCGAAGATCTTCTCCAAGATTGATCTCAGGTCAGGTTACTATTAGATAAGGATCAAGAAAGAAGATATCCCAAAGACGGCCTTCAATAAAAGATATGGGCACTTTGAGTTCCTAGTTATGTCATTCGGGCTTACGAATGCACCTGTCACCTTCAATAGGTTAATGCAGGATATCTTTAGGCCATATCTTGATGATTTCGTGCTTGTCTTCTTTGATGACACTTTAGTATATTCTAAACAGGAAGAAGATCATGAACCCCAACTTCGGATTGTCCTTGAGACAATGAGGTCACATAAGTTGTATGCTAAAATGAAGAAGTGTGCATTCTTCAAGCATCAGATTGAATATCTGGGATTCATAGTATTAGCAGAAGGAATATCAGTGGACCCAGCCAAGGTCAGAGATGTGCTTAAGTGGCCAATACCAGTATCCGTCAAAGAGATACGTAGCTTTCTTGGATTGACAGGATGGTATAGGGTCTTCATCAATAACTATGCTTTGATTGCAGCACCTCTGACGGACTTACTGAAGAAGCAAACTTCCATTGCATGGTCAACTCCCGAACAAAATAGCTTCGACAGATTGAAGCAAAGTTTGGTATCAGCACCTATTCTAAAACTTCCAGACCTCAATAAGGAGTTCAAGGTAGTAATTGATGCTAGCATTCTTGCCTTGGGGTGTGTACTTATGCAGGAAGGTCATCCAGTAGCATACTCTTCAAGGAAATTGAAGAGTCATGAAAAGAACTATGCTACGCATGATCTGGAATTACTAGCTATCATCCATGCCCTAAAGCTTTGGAGACACTACCTGTTGGGTCACAAGTTTACTCTAGTAACTGACCATAAGAATCTCAAATGGATCTTTACCCAGAACGAGCTCAACATGAGGCAACGTCGGTGGATTGAAGTATTGGAGGAATATGACTTTAAAATCAAGTACCGACCATGGAAAGAGAATGTAGTTGCCGATGCACTTAGTCGCAAGGCATTCCTATATTTCCTAATCTTGCAGAATCCATCAACAACCAGATCTCTAGCTACAAAAGTATCTATATGCCAAACAACCCTATACTTGAGTTAGCTAGAGAGGATGCATGCCATGATCCAGCCTACCAAATAATGCTAAGGGAGATCTCTATCAAGGATCAGAATCAAAAGTTGCAGGCTAAGTATCAGGAATTTTCTATTAATAGTGGACTTGTCTACTACAGAACAAGGCTGTGTATACCAGCAAGCCAGTCACTTAAGCAGAAGATATTGTGGGAAGCTCATGATTCTCCTTTCGCAGGACATCCTGGCTATGCTAAGACTCTTAATGCAGTTAGGAAGAGCTACCATTGGGAGAGGCTCAAAGGTGACGTTCTCAAATATGTCACCGAGTGTTTGTCTTGCCAACGTATCAAAGCCGAACATGTCATGATGCCAGGGAAACTGCAACCGCTTGACATTCCCCAAATGAAATGGGAATTCATCAGTATGGATTTTGTTGTAGGCCTACCCCAAGTCCAGGGAGGATACAACTCCATCATGGTTGTGGTTGACATGCTTACTAAGCTTGGACACCTTATGCCAGTAAAGACAAACTATAAAGCCTCAGACATTGCAAGATTGTTTATCAAAGAGATATTCAAGCTACATGGTTTACCCAGAAGAATCATTAGTGATCGTGATTCTCTTTTCACATCACACTTTTGGAGAGCTATCTTTGAAGCTATTGGGACTCAACTCTGTTTTAGCACCGCCTATCATCCCCAAACGGATGGCCAAACAGAGAGAGTAAATCAAGTCATCGAGGATATGCTTAGGGCATACTGCTGTCGAGAGCCGAAGAGGTGGATTCAATACTTACAATTCTTCTTACCAGCAAAGCATTCAGATGACCCCTTCCCAAGCATTGTATGGTCATGACTGTCGAAGTCCCCTAAACTTTTCTGATCCAACCCTAAGTGTTGAAGCTTCAAGGCTAATGTTGGAAGAGATGGATGACCAAATTAAGTCAATAAGACAGGACATGCAAGCGGCTAAGGATAGAGAAAAGGCATACACGGATTTGAAGCGTCAAGATAGGGTCTTCGAAGAAGGAGACATGGTCTTCATTCGCATACGCCCTAAAAAGAGTTCTCTATCCTTAGGAGATTGCAAGAAGCTAAGTCCAAGGTATTGTGGGCCATACAAGATCCTCAAATGCCTAGGACCTAATGCTTATAAACTGCAACTCCCTGAGAACCTAAAAGTTCATAATGTATTCCACATTAGCCTATTGAAAAAGTATGTACCTAATCCTAACCATGTACTTGACGATCAACAAATTGTAATGCCTAGTCAAGAAGTCCTTGAACTAAGGCTTGATAGGATCTTAGATGTTAGGGAGAGACTATTAAGATCCAGAACCCTGAGAGAATGCCTCGTCCAATGGAAAGATTATCCCGAAGAGGATGCCACTTGAATAAATGAAGGCACTCTCAACCATCAATATCCCCAGTTTATCCCGAGATGAGGACATCTCGATTCCTCTAAGGGGGAGAGAATGTAAAGTTCTGCATTTCCCTTCGCATGAACTAACTCCTTTCAAATGGATAATTTTGAGAAATGCCTATGATAATGCAATTTGGTTTTATTTTCCCTCCCCAAAACCGACTGTCGTGTTGTAAGGGGAGGGAAATAGAATGAAGGACAAAGCTCCTTGGTGGAGCTTTGCGCCTTCCACCGCCATGCACAATGACATGGAGGGAGGGAGGATTCCCTTCCCTCTCCCTATAAAAACCCCCACCCAAGGGAAGGCTAGGGGAGTGAGAGGATGACGCTGCCCGGGAACTCGCCGTGAGAAGGAGATACGCCGCTCGACGCTGACGGAGGAGTTGAAGCCAGAAGGGAAAGAGGGGGAGGCTGCCGCCATGTCTCGAGGCCTGGGAGGAGCTGCCGCCTACCGTCGCAGGCTGCCACCTGTTCGTCACGCCGCCAGTAAGTTTCCCCCACGTGGAAACTTTGGAAGCTTCCTGGGGGAAGCTTCCAAAGGGGCTTGAAAAGCCCCTTTTCACCCCTTTTCTTTCCTGAGGCTTAAAATTTTCCCCCTTTCACCCCCTCGTGTTTCCTTTTATCCCGCCCCCCCCCCCCCCCCCCCCCCCCGGGTTTTTAAGACCCTTAAGCCCCCCTCCCCCCCCCCCCCCCCCCCCCCCCCCCCCCCCGTGGTTTTTAAGACCTTAAGTCCCTTTTATCCCTCCCCGGGTTTTAAAACCCCTTAAGCCTTTTCCTTATGGCTTGTAAACCGTCCCTTTCAAAACCCCTAGTTTTTACTATTTTAAAGGGCCTTTCATCCCTTCTTTTCCTCACCAAATTCTCCCTACCTTCCCCCCCCCCCCCCGTGCTAACATCAATAATCTTTTGTCTTGGGCCGAAAAAAAAAACCCCTTGTGTTCCCTTTCAAACCCTTGTGTTGCCTTTCATCCCCCCCCTTCCACCACGGTTTTTTTAAAATCCTATAAGCTCTTTCCATGGTATTTTGAAACCCCCTCCTAGCGTTCTTAATTTTCCTTTAGCCCTTACGCTTATTTTCAGAATCATTTTCCCTCCCGTGCTTTAACCACCTATAACTTTTTTTTTTTGGGCTTTACAAGACCCTTTTCCCCCAAAAGTACTAGGCTTTGAAGAGGTCTTACTACCCCCCCTCCTCGTGGTTAAAACCCTTAGCCATTCCTTGCCCTTTCCAAAATACCCTTGGGACTTGGGTTTTTCCCCTACTCGAAAGAGAGAAGAAGAGTATTGAAGTGCAAGGGAGCGACGGTGGAATTCCGAAAAGGAAGGGTAAAGCTGTTTCCACGTCCAAACGACTACAATTGCGATGCCTCCTAAGAAAGTCCAAGGCGTAGCCGCGGGAGGGTCACCTCCCGGAATCCATGTGGATATCTCACCCCAAACCCAGGTTTTTCCTTCTTAATTTTTAATTTTATATCGTTGTAATTTTAATCATGCAAGGTTAGTTGTTAGAAATAGGATATATCTTGTCATAGTCATTCACGACGAAATACATCTAATGGAACATGCAAAATAAATAAAGTATAAACGTATTTTTTTTCAACTAGCTTTATGCATTGAAATGAATTATGAGCAAGATTATTTACCCATTAAAGTAGTAAACTTCGGTTAAGCCTAAAGGTATAAAATTGCATTTTGCACTATTAACCCGTATTCTTTTTACAACGAATCATCATGGAAAGTGCAAATCATGAAAGGATTCTTACGATGCATAAACTCTAGGAAGTTATCATTGCTAACTGCATAACTTAGCAAGGAAAAGGTTGCTTATTTAGCATGAGTTTTGTTCGCAAAGAAAAGGGAAGATTAGTTGAAATTAACCTAACCTCAAATCAATAAAGTATAGGATTGAAAAGTCATTTGACTCGTAGATAACAAATCATGCGGAGGTAATCTCGAAATTACCTTCTAGAGTTAACCAAATTATTATAAACTTAGAAATACCTATGCTACGAAATATTCATTGGGAATGAGTTAAATTCCAAGAAATGTTTATACCTTAAATACTTGCCCACATTCCTTGATTGTAGAGTCAGTAAATTGTAAACGTAAAAGGAATTAGGGTTTGTCCCTAAGTTTCTTACAAAAAAAAATATAAAGCTAGGAAGACCTAGGTCTAACAACGTCAGCTTAAAGAAATTGAAATGGTTTGTTTGGTGACTCCATTATCGCATAGTACGATGCAGGACTTGCGCAGCAAGTACGGAGTCATATGGTCTTATGATTGAATCACAAGAAGAAAGGCCAAATTCTCGCAACAAGGATGGCGGATCCTTACGCAAGTTATCTTGCAAGAGGATGTATACTTTGGTATCCTTCTGAGTAAGGAAGATTAATTGGAGATTAAAAACCAGAAACTGAAGTATCCAATGAACTTTAAGGTTTGACCAAGTTGGGTTAATAGGGTACGCCCTAACCCAGAATATAAGGGATCTTGCCAAGTTGCAAGACACCCCGGATCGAGTGCTGGATGCATTCAAAAGGAAGGATTCATTCCTTAGCAGTTTGCCAACAACAAAAATGATCAATGGAAATGTTTGTGCTTGCTAGAGATTTTAGAGCACTGTTTGACTTGTTTGACCAATGAATTACAAAATAAATGAATACCTATAATTCAAGTTGATGGCCTGAAGGGAGAGGCAGCTTCAGTTATCCCCGATTGCCTGCCTGACCCTAACCAAGGGGGTTGTTGACCGCGCCGGGAACGTGGACCGAACCTGCCACGAGAGGTCTCTCCGTTGAGCACTACTTGGAGCAGGAGGACGCTTGGGTGCCAGGGGGGCTCTGGCCGTAAATCCCTCGCCTTTCGGGTCCTGCACAAGAGGCTAACATGACTCGGGATTGGATCTCGAGGCCCGCATACTAGTCTACGGGCGGAAACTTGAAATAGTGATCCTTGTGGATTGCTAGATAGCCTTCGGGCGGATTGTGGATAAGCCTACGGGCGGAACTCCTTGTATTTCAAAGTTAAACATGATAACCTGTTAATAAAGAACTTGTCTGATATTGTTTTTCTATGTCAAGTGATAAGATTACGTGAAGGAAGCAGTGCTTAACGGATTAATTAAAGAAGCTGGTTGTTACATGTCCAACTAATGTGTTAGATAATTACATAACTAAAACAACCCGAGGAAAGTGCGGAGGATGGGCCATGGGTCCGTCCTACGGTTGGGTGGTCGTGGTTGATTGGGAACTTTTCTCAAATCATGAGGAACAGCGAGATGATCGTCAAAGGACACGAACAACAAAAACATTGACCTAGAGATATGTCTTATCCCGATTTACGCTGTTTTAGGGGAACGAAATGGGACTATGCCTTATGGCAGAGAGGTTGAGCCTTGCATCCCTCTCGTTTCCCATTCTCCTTGAACCAAGTGCAGCGTGAATCTGCTTCGGACCTGGAGTTTCTGCGTAAAGTAGTTTTCTTCGGTCCGACGCTAGTTGCTGTTAGGAGATGACCAATCAGGAAAACCCTAATCCAGGTCGATCCTAAGTGGGAACTGCCAGAATACTTCCACTACGTGGCAGATGCGGAAAGCCCTAGATTGCAAATCCCGTAACATTCCGTGGGAGTGCCGGGCGGAGCTTTTTAGACATCCTTTCTGATGGACTGCTAAGACGTGTCCTGGATGATACTAGCGGACACGTTACAAATATAAATTTCTATAGGGTATATCTATACATACATACTCTCATTTTTGTAACTCATATGATGGAATGAAGTCCTTTTGAAAATATAATTTGAATACTTTATTTCTTGTGAAATAAAATTAAAATTTTTATAAATTCCTAGCCAAATGTCTCTCCATAACAATAGCAATGAGGACGGATCCAATTTTCAACTATTTCTATTCTTAGTCTAAAAATTATAGCAATGTGTATTAAATAAAATCTACAAGGTAGAGTGCACTCATATTTTTTAAAGATGGTTTACACTATTTAACTCAAAATTATATTGAGAACTTTTATTGTCTTATCAAGAACTTCAGAGTGCCTCTAACATGCTCTAATATCCTGGAAAAGATGGCTCAAGCTCTTCATAAACATCCACTCAAAAGATATTGATGGAAAGATATTTTCAGTCAATAATCCATTTACATTACTTATATTGATAGATTGTGTTCATTGATCATGTGTGTTGACCAATGGTATGGCCATGATGATCATGTTTGTATGTGATGCGAAGCATACCTTTGTTGTCATGTGAAGTAGGTACTCTTTAATATCAGTGCAAGCATCAGTTACTTCCCTTGTACCTTGCATTGTGTGAATTGCCTAGTTAATGGAGATGGTTGATCTACTCTCTGTTAGAGGCAGTGCCTTATTGAATATTTTGTTTCTTGTTTTGAATATGTTGCATGCTGTTTGCAATGTTTAGGGTTTGTTCATTATGTTTTCCTATTTAGTGTTTATTATTCTAAGTGATTAGATAACATGACCAAAACACTTTAATAATCTTGCCTTGATTTGTTTGCATTGAATAGATGTAGGATGGATACGAAAATGACTGATGTTATTACAGAAGCACTTAGATATCCTTTGTTGATCTGTTCACCTTGAATAGATGCAAGATAGATAAGGAAGTTATTATTATTATTATAGAAACACTTAGTGATCTTGCACGTTTCTTCGCAATAAATTAAAAGATTAATGACATTTGCTAGATTATGTATAGTATTCTCCATTTTGGGTAAGAAATGCAAGTAATTATGGAAAGTACTACACTGATTATGAGGAGGATTTTTGCAACCAATGATTCTTTTCTATATATCTTAAAGGGTGCATGAAAATTGAGTAACCAAGGGTGCATGAGATAAGGTGAGTTGTGAATGAATTGAAGGGAAAGGGAAACCCTAATCCTAGCCCATATTGAGGCTATATAGATAGCCTGGAGGTCACTCTCAAGAGTAGAGTGTACCTTGGTTGTACTTAAATAACTTACTAAGCAAGATTTCTTTCTTGTACTTGAGCTCTCTTCTCCATCTTGTGCACATAGCTTTATGCTCTCACTTTGATTTTCCAACATGGTATCACAACCATCTCTAGTCAACCACACTTCCCTAACTCCATCCTAGCTTAAGTGCACAAGAAGATGTCATTTTTCTCATTTTATCTTCTCCTTCTTCATAGCCTATTCTAACCACTAGCTAGTGGAGGACATTGGGGAGAGGAAAGGAGGCGTTATCTCTACAAGGTTTCTTCTGGAAACTACCTTTCTAGTGAAAGGCACACTAGTCTATCATAAAAAATCTCAACATTGCCACTTTTCCAAAATAGTTCAAAGATTCTAGACAATGTGGAGTTTACATGGTTGCTATGAGCTATAGAGATTGCAATCATTTGTGCTATTATGGGGCTTTGTTAGCCCCCTAAGTGGGTTATCTAACCCTAAAAGTGTTATGAATGTACAGATCTGAAATTAAGTATGAACTGCTATATACTTGAATGGATATCATGTACTTTGTTATGATTGACACATAGAAACTCTATCTTGAAACCATCTTGAAACTAGTTTCTACAGTAGTTTCTATCTTAAAAACCATCTTGTTATGATTGACACATAGAAACTACTGATGTACCTACGGGTTATGCCACATGCTTTTGGATGGTTTTGAGATGTTGATGGGCTGAAATACCCTAGTTTTAGTAGTGAATTTGTTGCAAAAAACTATCATAAACAATCAAAGACTGTAGTTGGTCAGTGAGACTTGTTGGCTTGCAGGGAGTCACACATTGTCTATTGCAACATGGCAAATGCACAAGGCACTCACAACATTACGTGGATTGTTGGTGAGAAGTTGGATAACAAGAAAATTTGATAGTCAATTTTAGTGTGTTGTATTTAGGAAGTTGGATACTAAACTTAGCATGAGTACGGCAGACCACCCGCAAACTGAAAGGGTTAACCAAATCCTTGAAGATATGCTCAGGGCATATGTAAGTAAAAGGCAAACCAATTGGGAAGAGTATCTACCGATAGCAGAGTTTACATATAATAGTGCCAATCACTCTTCCTTTGAATATAGTCCATTTATGCTAATGTATGGGTTTCAGCCCCCTAGAGCTCCTCATGCAGTGGGACTGCATAAGGAAAAAGTTCAGGCAGCCAAGGACTTTTTTGAGGATATGAATAGTCAAGTTAAGACTTGAAACTTTACATCTTGGTAGGGTTTCTACAAAATCCACTTTAGGAAACAAGATCCACTAAGGGAGATCCATTATGGAAAATTCTTTGTTTGTTAGCAGCGGAAATTTCTTTATCTTATTCTTGATTCTAAGATGGTATATCAAGGACAATCCTCTTTCTTGTCGGAGGGTCATGAACAGGGGGAAGGTTTTCTTGGATGATCTCCAGCACAAATGAACACCCAAAGCTAGTATGAGTTGCAAATGGTCCACAGGAGTCGCATCCAAATGAAATGTGGTGATTCTCAATTTTCTATGAGTTTCCATATTGGACCTACTTTACAGATCAACCACTTGTTAGATCCCATGCATATTTTCAAGAATGTGCTTACTAAGGGACCACATCACAGGAAAGAGAGACACTATAAGGAAATGAATGGATTTGAAGGATGTAGGTAAGATGGAGGCACTTTGCCAGTGCTAATGGTCACTTGCAACTACCACGCACTTCTTGGGTTTTGTCCACTAAAGAATAGCACATTGTGAAGCAAATTATTAGGTCTATCTACACTCCAACGGTGTGTATGATGCATTCTCTCATATCCACTTTTTATAAAGACGACCAATTATCAGGGCAAAAATCCCATGATTGGCCTAATATATGTTAGGTTTTTACTACCAATGGATTGTAAGTGCTTTGCATATTTTTCTATTTGGAGTCTATAGTCCATGTTTGTAATGCTTCTTCATTTGTGTCAATGTATACTACCAATCCCAATCGTAGGATGCCTTACTCCAGAAATACGTGGGGGGCGATTTACAGTTTGTCAAATTTAGTGCAATGGATCTCATAGAAGGAGATCAAGACATCCTCTATTGAATCTGCAAGGCGGGGAGCGATGGGAGACAGTCTGGCTCTTTGAGAAGTACCTGCCCACTAGCATGCTCATGATACAAACCCACCTCCTAGTGTATCTTGTGGATGAAGTGGAGATTGCGGGACTTGTCCATATGCGATGGATATTCTTCTTAGAGCGCTTCATGAAAACCTTGAAAGGATTTGTGCGACAATGATCTCGCTCAGAAGCTAGCATGGCTGAAGGTTGAGGCGTTAGTGCATATTTCATAGTGGCTACCAACGGTGGATTCAGACAACAATATGCTATGGTCGCTGAAGAATGATGATAGATTGACCGGAGATGTGGTGGTTGAAAATGTGGTAGAAAAAAGGATGGATGTTGCAATGGAGAAGAAAGTGAATTGTTTTTTTATGTTGCACCATACATCCATGGAGACATGGTGAGGAGTAGGAATTCTTGAGGGGCTGTAGTCCAAAGGTGACCACATGTTTTATAAGCTGTCATATCTAGATTTTATACATGACAACTAATCTAACCGTTTCAATGTACATTACAAAATATACAATGCGGCATGGTCACGCAAGAAATATTTTTGCATCGAGTGCATCAACAAAATGCACTCCACAACATATTGTGGTGTCATGACAAAGTTCAAGTAAGAGAGCCGACGGTGAGCCACGGATCCAAACATCATTATAGATGAGATGGAGTATTCTAGGAACTTGCAAAGTATTACCACGGTAGATTACCATAGCTTCTCCATGATCATATTTGATGTGCAGTGGTTCAAAGTGATATTGGAAGGAGCCGGGAAAACCATTCGACGAGGTTCATCTAGATTTCTCGAAATAGATTGTGAAAAAAGATGGATGGATCTGCATGACACGTTTGTCTTGCCGGCCCATTGAGAACAAGTGCATGAGCTATGTTTTTAAATTTTATTACAACATATGTCACAAATGTTGAATCTCTACTGTATGTAATTTTAAACATGTAATTTTCTATCCAAACCCCGGACAACCTCAATGGTTTTATGTTGTGCCTTCAGCTCCTTGAAGTGTGAGAGTGTATAATAAAAGCAATGTTCCCAGCGTAGATGAGGATAGTATGCAGATGGAGGGGTCGATATTGCAAGGGGTGGAGGTCGAAAAGCGTGTAGAGGAGTTAGAATCGGGTAATGAGAATGAGGTGGACTTATCCTTTTGTGGTGACCTATCTATCAACCTTCCAGTGTATATGGAGTTGTGCCAAGAGATTGACATGGGACCATAGGCTATGTCATACTTGCAGCATCCACCTACACAATTCGTTGATGAATCACTTATAAGGGTACTCTAGAATGTACATTTTAATTAACATCATTTCTTCCAGAGTTATATTATCGTGGTTTGCTTGAATCTTTACATTGATTATGCTAACTACATCACTTTTTGTTTGTGCAGGTGATCTTTGAAGATATTTTGGAGAGCAGGATGTGTCGAGGGATGAGTGACAAGAAGTTGTAGGATATATTTACACTTATGTCTCCAAATAAAATGGCTCGATTTAAAGATATGGCAGACCAAGAGCTTTCTTAGACACCATCAGGTCGTTTTGTTAGATCTACATTGGCACACTTTGCTGCTTCAATTTCTAGTAGATGAAGTCGACGCTCCAAGACAAAGGGAGTGGTTCTAGGGGATGATGTGGAGATGTGGATGTAGTGAGCCCACGGTTGGCTCCAGCTACAAGTGATACTCCTCGCTCTCATGTAGAGAGAGGGTGGCTCATGTGGTTGTTATGGAGGCACTGATACAGCGTCTCCTTCTCGTCGTTTTGGTGAAGTTGTATCACCCATAGGATTTGTCGCACCTGTGGGGATGTCTACTCTAGTGACTCGGGATTTTGCTCAACTGTTCACAGAGGTGGCACCCTTATGGGTGCTACTCTGAGAGATACTACCACCCCCGTGTCAAGATTGTGGGAGATAAGGAAGGAGTCTCACTTGTAGCTTTCTTGCTTGCACAATGGGGGAAGACACACAAGGGTGGAGGCTGAAAACTGTTTTTCTCTTCTTAGTTGTGTAAGCCAAAAGAACTCAAGTACAAAGAAATAGAAAAACCCTATATATGGGTCTCAAACCAAACTCAACTAACTAAGGTGGCATACTAACTGAGCCACGAACTAGAATAGATAAGGATAGCTATCATGTAGCTATTATTCATGGGCGGTGTACCAACCGCATCTGCAACTGACACGTCGGTGACATAAATACACAACGGTCACCCTGGCGTATCACGAGTGGAGCTCGATATCTAAACACTCCCCCTCGAGCTCAATCCCAATTCCTGCACACCAAGCAGGTCTCTGAACTTGCGCAGCTTCTCTGCGCCCAATGCCTTCGTGAATATGTCAGCTACCTGATCCTCTGTGCTGACATAAACTAGATCAATAAGACCTAGTAAAACCCTCTCTCGCACATAGTGATAATGCACCTCAATGTGCTTTGTTCTAGCATGATAGACTGGGTTATTTGCCAAGTGTATACTACTCATGTTGTCACAATAAATGACAACTGGCCCATCTGTAGGCTGATGCATATCATAAAGTAGCTTATGCAACCAAGCTACCTCACATGCAGCCATTGCTGCACCCCTGTACTCGGCCTCTGTGCTCGACAAGGCAACTGTAGGCTGTTTCTTGCTGCTCCAAGTGACTGCAGCACTCCCAAAAGAGAACACATATCCATTGGTAGATCGTCTATCAGAAATGCTACCAGCCCAATCAGCATCAGTGTATCCATGCAACTGTATCTGAACCCCAGTCTCATAAAATAGTCCATACTGCAATGTGGACTTCACATACCTGAGTATGCGTCTAGCCGCATCCAAATGTGATTTCCTTGGAGCCTGCATAAACTGACTTACCAATCCAACAGCATAGCTCAAATCTGGCCTGGTAATAGTCATATAAATCAAGCTTCCTACTATGCGTCTGTACATAGTAGGGTCTTCCAGAAGCTCACCTGCATCTGCGCTCAGCTTCACATTCTGCTCCAAAGGAACTGAAATAGGCTTACAGCCTGTCATTCCATATTTGGACAGCATATCCAATCCATACTGCCTCTGCAAGAGCTGTATCCCACTTGGTGATCTAATCACCTCAATGCCCAAGAAATAACGTAGCTCTCCCAAATCCTTCATCTCAAACTTTTGCTTCAATAGCATTTTCACATGAAGGATATCTTCATCACTGTCACTTGTCATAATCAAATCATCAACATAAATGACAAGTAGCATAATACCTTTCTCTGTTTTTCTCACATAAAGTGAGAAATCTGCCTTGGAAATCTGAAAGCCAATAGTGACAAGATACTGTCCTATCTTGTCAGACCATGCTCTAGGTGCTTGCTTCAAGCCATACAAAGCTTTCTTCAACCTGCAAACAAACTCAGGATGAACATCATGCACATAACCTGGTGGCTGCTCCATATAGACCTCTTCTTGCAAATCACCATGCAAGAAGGCATTCTTTACATCCATCTGATGTAAAGACCATCCCTTATACGCAGCCATAGCAATGACTGCTCTTACAGTTGCCATCCTTGCAACCGGACTGAATGTTTCTTCATAGTCAATGCCATATGTTTGTGCATACCCCTTGACTACTAATCTTGCCTTGTATCTGTTCACAGAACCATCAGCATTGTGCTTCACCTTATAAACCCACTTACAGCCAATTGCATTCTTACCTTTAGGCAAAGGTACCAATTCCCATGTAGCATTTGCTTCCAAGGCATCCATTTCTTCATCCATGGATTTCTCCCATTTTTCTTTTCCCATGGCTTGCTCAAGAGAAGTGGGTTCTGGTTCCTGTATCACCTTGACCATATATGCATAGTGAATGGCTGCAAATCCATCATATTTCAGCCTATCCACAGGATACCTAGCTCTCTAGACCTGCGCAAAGTAGGTTCACTCCCAGGTGCTCTCAAAACATCCTTGGTCTTCCTTACTCCAGGTGTAACAATAGAAGGAATACCCAACTCATCATCAATGCTCTGTTCTGAGCCACTGGATTCACCATCCACATAAGAGTGACCTGCATTCACATCAAACATGGGCTGATCAACCTTCTCTTTTCCTTTTCGTGATACCTGCATACCACTATCTGCATTGCTTTGAGAAGATTCTCCTGATCTCAATCTGCCTGTCCATGGCGAAGAATGTGAACCACTGCTAGAGGACGCTCCAGGTCCACTAATATTTTGTGACTGCTGCTGTGAATTCTGTGCAGCATTACCATTTTGTGCATCTACATCATCAATCACATTTACTGGTTTATACCAGCTACTCATCTCATCAAAAACAACATCTCTGCTCACTGTAAACTTACGAGTAGAAGGGTTATAGCATCTATACCCTTTTTGCTGCAGAGAGTAACCAATAAAGATGCACTTCTCAGCTTTTGGATCCAACTTGGATCTCAACTCATCTGGCACATGTACATAGGCAATGCAACCAAAAATTTTCAAATGAGAAATATCTGGTTTCCTACCAGTATACCTCTCCTCTGGAGTCATTCCATGTATTGCTGTAGTGGGAGTCCTGTTCATTATGTAGACTGCTGTAGCAACTGCTTCAGCCCAATAAAAATCTGGCAGGTCTTTTTCATTGAGCATGGCACGAGACACCTCTCCAATATGTTTGTTTTTTCTTTCTGCAATTCCATTTTGTTGTGGGGTATGACTGCATGAATATTGCTGCTTTATGCCATGCTCCTGCAAGAACCTTGCAAACTCATTTGAGAGGTACTCTCCCCCTCCATCTGACCTTAGGCATTTTATCTGCAGACCTGTTTCTTTTTCAGCCATAGCTTTAAGAGTTTTGAAATGCCCAAAAACTTCACTTTTCTTTTTTATAAAATACACCCAAACTTTTTTGCTATAGTCATCAATAAAACTGACAAAATAATGACAGCCTCCAAGAGATGCAACTTTAGTAGTCCACACATTAGAGTGGATTAATTCCAATGGCTTCTTACTCTCTTGAACATGTCTAGGAAATGGTTTCCTTGCCTGTTTTCCAAACTGACAGGCTTCACATACCTTATGCATTTCTGCAACCTTGAATTTTGGCAATCCTGCAACAATATTTTGGGCCTGCATTGATTTAAGTCGCTGTACATTAACATGACCAATGCGTTTATGCCAGATATCAATATCTGCAACTACACTGGTCCCATGTGCAAACATTGCTGCACTCAATTCAGACATGTCTGCATCCAACGTAAACATTCTGCCCTTCTTCTTTCCTTTTGCTATCAAGCGACCTTTATTTTTCATATCCTCAACAAAGCATCCATGAGGATTAAATCTGACCTGCAAGCCCTGCTCAACCATTTGACCGACAGAAACCAGATTCTTGGTGATATTCGGGACATGAAATACATCGGACATGTATTTCTTTTTCCCATCCTGCATAGACAAGGGAATTTTTCCAATCTGCACAATCGGATGTGCAGTATCATCACCAGTCTCCACAAATCCTGGTTTTTCCATTTTCCTTGCATCCTCCATCCATTCTGCATGACCTGTCATGTGGTTTGATGCACCTGAGTCAACATACCACACATTGTTGCTTTCACAGGGTCGCCGAAAGCTAAAGCTCTCTCCCGCAGCATATACTGCCCTCTTGCTTCACCGCGAAGGGCGTCTCAACCTGAGACAATGCACTCCTGCAATTTTCGGCTGTGCTACCTGCAGAGATCTGCTCCCAAAACATAAAATGAAAGCAACACTGCTCCTCTTACCAGAGCACCGCGAGCTTGGCTTGCTTTCTTGAGCTCCTTACCATAAACAAGGCTCTGATACCATGTCAAGATTGTGGGAGAGAAGGAAGGAGTCTCACTTGTAGCTTTCTTGCTTGCACAATGGGGGAAGACACACAAGGGTGGAGGCTGAAAACTGTTTTTCTCTTCTTAATTGTGTAAGCCAAAAGAACTCAAGTACAAAGAAATAGAAAAACCCTATATATGGGTCTCAAACCAAACTCAACTAACTAAGGTGGCATACTAACTGAGCCACGAACTAGAATAGATAAGGATAGCTATCATGTAGCTATTATTCATGGGCGGTGTACCAACCGCATCTGCAACTGACACGTCGGTGACATAAATGCACAACGGTCACCCTGGCGTATCACGAGTGGAGCTCGATATCTCAACACCCCGTGGGTATACCAGATGTACAGGGGTCTCCTGGTTATGCCCAGGAGTGTGGTCGTAGGTGGGAGAGGACACATCTTAGACATAACCTAGAGGGCTATGGAAACCTCATAGATGATATGACAAGAGCTGTGATCATGAATGATGAGGGGAGGAGGGTGATGGCTCGTATGAGCGAGTTGTACCAATAAGTTTTTCGACACAACATCTTGGACCATTAGAAGAACATACCCGAGGGGAGCAAGGACTGCATAGTAGCATCCTTGCATGAGGAGTTTTTGGTACCCACTGCAGTAGAGAGGTTTTCCATAGGCTAGATGATAGAGTGCATGTGTGTGTATATGTCACATAGATGATTGGTGGACGCACGCAAGACACTCAAGAGTGGTGCCTTGAAGCCCAAGTGGCTCGACGCAGATGACTGGCGGAGACTCAAGGAGGAGGCTATAGATTCTTCGGGACATGGGAGATAGTTGGGTAAGGCAGCAAGGGCATGTCTGGAGGCAGGGGTGGTCCATCATCTTGGGATTGGCGGCCGCATGACTTATTTGGAGGACTTTGTAAGTTTTTCTTTTGTTCTTCTCACTTTCTTTTTTGCAATATCGCTTATACTGACAATCGTATTTCTAACAGTTGTATTCTATTTTCTTTGCAACACTCCATTACAAACCGTGATCCCACTGGCCTCCAGACTCGATATGCATAGAGACATAGTCTCACTACATTGATCGATAGACTATATGCACATGGCAACCCTGTAATTCACTTATTTTTCTTGTCCATAGTTAATATTTTTATTAAAATTCATTATGTATGGTGGACTGATGCATAGTTGTTTTTTTTTTGTAGACTCCATTCGATACTCCTTTATGTCAGGACGAGCTTTCGGATGGCGAGGATCTATAGCTCATGCTTGGATTCGTGGAGCATATATCCTCTTCCTTTTTGATCATGTGATTCATGCAGACATCTTCTATGTACTATGCTATTATCATCCTTTGTATCTTACCATGATTCCATGAGTTTTCATCAGCGATCTTGTATTTATTCTATGTTTCAGTCTTGTGGGTACTAGTACATTTTGTGCTCATTTTGACGACCATTGTACACTTAATATGTAATCCATTTGTAGTTTTTTTTCTCTGTAACTATCGCTATTAGCATTGCAAATTTATCTGCACGTGTCGCTATTGACGTCGCAATATGTGTTGCAAACCGTCATTATTGGTCATTATTTGCGCCGTAAAAGCAACGCAAATAATGACACAAATACCAACGCTGACAGCGACACAATAGCGTCAGTTCTATGGAGACGCTAATACCGATGCATTTAGTAACGACGATGGGGAAAAATTTTTTAGTGAACATTTTCCTCGTTTTGAATGTCGGTATGAGGCTTGTATCTTGTAGTATGAGTGACCAATGCACCGATCACTCCATAAATCCTAGAAGAGAAAGAAAAATGTCTTTGATAGGAGCATCCACCACCCTACATGATCTCATTGACATCATAAAAACCTTAATTACACAAGAATAGAAAGTGACCACATCAACATCAATTCTAAATATTGATCACTTAAGGATTGATTCTAGATAATTTCTAGCTAAAATCTAGCAATTTCTAGTGCAATAAAAGTAAAAATAGTGAATTTTTCACGTGGATAGAACATTGTACAATTTAGTGCATCTTGACATTTGTTAGGTGTGTTGGACCAAGAATCAATGTAGATAAAGAAAGATCATTCGAAGCTAATCTCACACTAGAAGCAATGGATAGAAAATTCTACCAATGAGTAAAGTAGTGCATCATTAGCTTCTTGAATCCGAGGTGAATTACGAAATATGCCCAACACCAAAAATTTAAAAAAATCTTGACAATCACAAGAAAAATTTGAAAAATAGAAGGCAAGAGATGACCCTTATAGTTTTGTACAATAGCTTCAGTAGGTATATGAGGCTAATGACCTCAAGGACACTACCTAATGCACACAAAATTTCAGATTCTGCTTGGGAGAAAAAGGGTACACTTCATTCACTAGTCTCGACAATGTCAAATGCAACAATTTTAAAATGGTTGAGGACCTTTATTAAGAGATTCCATGAAGCATGATACCACAAAATTTGAGTTTCAAGATCTTGAATTTCAATCAAATGAACAAAGAGAACATTCGTGATAGCATTACCCACAAACAAAGTCTCTACAAGACAATTCTAATAGTTGAATGGCGCACTTAGAAAGAGTTTTCCACTATATTCACTAGTGGGACTAAAGATGAGGAACTCTATAAAGTGCTAGCAAGAAATTCTAACCTACAAAGGGATTTACTAGCTATGGTTTTCAAAGAAGTGATCTTTGTGAGCGATCTACTAAAGGAGAAAAGTGCAAAATCCATTCAACCCATGAGCAACCTTACTATCCATAGTGAGAGAGAGCTACAATCCATTGTCGGAGTGTTTGGGGTTGAAAGTCTACCACGAGGGTAAGAGACAGTAGGGTGGAGGGAGATTCAAGGAGAGGAGTAGATAGAAGAGAAGCGGTGTAAAGAAATAGAAGATGTAGAAGAATACTCACAGAGGTAAAGACTATCAATTTATTTCTCCATCATGAGAAGATAAATCTCTTATAGACAAAAAATGTACATTAAAAAATAGATTTGTCTCAGCTACTTAGACTGCCAATCTAATGCTTCCATTGGCTCCAAAATGGGGGTAAAATACCAAGACACTTGGCCAAAATTCTCCCAAATCACTCCTTCTTCTTCTCTAAGTTTGTAGTGCTGTTCACACTGCTGCCTGAAAATTGCAATTGTGCATCACGTGATTTCACCAATCCTTATTTTCACATAAAATCCCCTAAAAATGATTGAAAGCTACTTGCTTCCTTTTACATGTCATCCTATTCCAGAAGTTGTCTACAGTTTTTGGATATTTACAAGAGATAATATCTAAAATATCAAAAATTGACTAAAGTTGTCCAAAAGTCTAGTATTTTTGAACCATCCACACTACGGACACTAACATTAATGACTAATATGGCATTGGCTCTCTAGATCAATAAGAAAGCCGAATGTCGATGCATTCTAGAGTTTTTCACACTGTTTTTGCATTGCGGTACACATCCACCTGCTCCTAACCTGCACATCCTTTGGCATGTGCCAAAGCCTTACGGATCTGCAATATCAGAAGAAGTATCCTCTCTCATGTCAATTTCTTCATCTTCTACCTCTTCTTCTTCCATATTATCATATTCATGCTCAATATCTAACTCCTTCAACTTATATGCTGAAGATTCCCTACGTTTAAAGAGCTTGATACATTTTCCAACCACTCGAATCCTTAGAGCTGTCCCATCCATCTCATTTAATTCATAGGTAGCACTATAAAAAACAAACCTTACCACATATGGACCAAACCAATCCCCTTCATGTATAGCTCCTAGAGTTTGTGGTGGCTTGTCAAACCTCTTCATGTTCTTGATCCTTGCATTCTTTAGGCTTTTCATGGCTGTCTCAATGTCTTCAAGCCTTCTTTCTAACTGTCTAATGCATAGAACCAACAACTCTTCTCTATTCAAACCCTCATCCCATGGTAGAATAATCCAAGTAGCAATAATCTCCTCAATAGGAATGATTGGTTGTTGTCCATACATTAATTCAGCAAGCACATACCTTGTAACTGCACTATGAGTGGTCCTATCAGCCCATAAAGCAAAGGGTAACATTCTTGGCCACTCTTTCATCCTGTCCTTGCATGACTTTGCAAATGCCTTAATGATAGGCTAATGACTTCTTTGAAATTTTCCATTTACTTCAGGATTGTAGACTGAAGTTAAAGCCAACTTGATACCCAATCGTGAAAAGAAGTCACGACCCTCATCTACATCCAATTCGCCTCTATCAGAAACCACTTTACTAACACAACCATACCTACAAAATACTTCTTCCAATTAAACTTCTTGAGTAGTCTTTGTACTAGGATCTCGACCTTCCACTTGATTTTTCAAGTCTTCTCATTCAAGCATAAGATATCTCATATTCCATAAATTGTAGGCATGGTAACCTAATCAACTACCCATTTGTAATGCATAGACAATGGATAGGTCGGTTGCGACCCATCTCTATGCTTGACCATGGAATACATCTGATAGACACTCCATGATTCCGCATAATGCTCCACATCTTTATACATGTTCTGCCACCAATACTTCTCTTTGATCTTGGAAAATGTGCCCCAAAATCCTCCATGTCTAGCCCATAAAATTTCATGAAACTCCTACATCACCTATTGTTGAGAAGCCCTATCTCCCAATACATGTACTGGAGCTCCTCTCTTTTTCTTTGCATGCTTCCATAAATATATGTCTTTCAAAAACAACACATAAACTTTCTTTTAATCCTTTTGAATTCAACTTCAGTCCACTTAGCCTTCTTTGTCATGAGGCTGAGATATTGTCCTATTTTTGGCTAATCATCCTCATACAACTCTTCCAAAAATTGTGTTCTCACTGAAGCATAACACTGATGATGCTTTCTCTCTACTTCTCTCTCTTCTCCATGGCTCTAAGTTCTTTTCTTACTTCTAAAATCCTTGTTACAACAATTGTACCTATAGTATAATAACACCTGCATACCCATTACCCACTGTCATAAAGTGATTTTCAGCACCTATCACATCGTCCTCTTCATCTTCCATTAGCTTCTCTTCATCTTCAAACCTTGCTCGTGAAAGCATATCGACCACCATGGGGTTTTCTTTACCTGCAATATGCTGAAAATCAAGGTTAAGTGACTTTATATATGCAATCCACTGTAACATGGCAATATCGCGAGTTGAGAAATTTACTATCATGCCCAATAGAGGTAGACAGTCAGTCTCTACTACTACATGAGCTCCCATAAAATACTCCCTATCACGCTTAAGGGTGTCACTACATCCCAAATCCCTCTTTTGACTTGAGAATAGCACCATTTCCATTCATTGATGACCTTTTCTCCAAATCGAATGGCATACCTATTCCCATCGGCATCATCCTGACCCACTGCCCAACCAGTGCCAATTGGGTTTGTATCCAGAGTGAGAATAATAGGCTGCCCATTCTCATAATTTTCTCTCTTTAGTGTTGGGGCTGAAATCAATAAGCTCTTTGGCTTCTTAATTGCCTTTGTATATTGTTTACCCCACCAAAACTTTTGCCCTTTTCTCAAGAGCTGATATAAACTTTCAGCCACATGAACAAAATGTGGAATCCATATGAAGTAAAAGACACATGCACCCAAAAATCTTCTCACCTCAGATACATTCAAACATGTCTCCTGCATTGTGCTTATGGCATCAACCTTTATTGGTGAGGGCTTTCTTCCATATGGTCTACATATGTGCCCAACAACTAATACTTCATTCCAAAAACTGACTTTTGTCCTCACAGAGTCAAATGCACTTCTTCAAGACAGCTCAAAATCTTGTCACAATCAGCAATATGATCAGCCACAAATCTTCTACATTCATGCTCATTTAACTCTTCATTCTTCTCATAGATATCACATCCTTTGATTGGTGCATCATCAAGAAAGGGTAAGGTCAACTAAGGAATATAATTTCTCAAAACTTTATGCATAACATTCATCATATGCACCAGTGAATTGGTTGCTCGTTGTGGAAGCATACACATCCTAACCAATCCAAGCGGTGTCTTCATGATAGTGATATCTTGGCTTTCCAATGCAAGTCGGAAATGATCATAACTTGAGCATAAATCACCCATAGAGTAAATTACCTTGCCTACAAATGCTTATGCAAATTCATCCACTATCGGGCCTGATCCAACATTCCTTATGGTGACTTTATTAACTGGTTGTAGATCCTATATAAACCTCAAAGAACCATTCTTCTTTCGAATAGTAAACCATTGATTTGAATATGGAGCTGAAGAGGGCTAAAAAATATGCATCCTGATCTTCTCATTCAAAAGCTCCAGTAGCTTAGGTAAATATGCTCGAGGTACTGGAATAGGCTTTAAATTCCATGGCACATGAGGTGTTACAAATATCACCATAGGTGCAACTATGGTCAAATCAACACATCCAATTTCATATGACTAAAACACAAAGGCTTTCCCATGCCTTGCCAACATCTACAAGAAAAAATCTCTTTCTACAGGTAAAAGAAAGATTATATCACCAATTTTTAGCTTTTGTAAAGTTTTAGCTATAAATTTGTGTCCTCCATGTGGATCCCACAAACTAGGTAGTTGAGACACTTTTTCAGCCAACCCATCACTTTCAGGCAGTGTGGTAAAGGCAAAGCCACATGCTTAACCTTCTTTGCAACTGTTTTGTACTTTGTATCCACCTTGCTTCAACCCTGTTTTATAGCCCATAACATTCATGCTTAGCAAACTCTTGAATGAATTCATAAATCTCTAAAGTGTCAACATAAACAACCTATTTTTTTGCCCTGTTTTTAGCATTAATTGCTGCAAAAATTTCAGCCACTATATCAATATCAACCAATCTTGAAAACAACCCTAATATACCTTCATTTGTAGCAATCAAACCAGATGTCTTCAACTCTTTTTCAGCCCATTCTACATATTTCTTTTCAGCTTGCACATGGTTGAAATATTGCTAAAATTTCCAAGACTACATGATGTCCATGCCTGTAATCCAGACACAAACATAGTTTCCCCTTTTCTTGGAGGC
The DNA here is from genome assembly GCF_053477565.2 of Lygodium microphyllum. Classification (NCBI taxonomy): domain Eukaryota; kingdom Viridiplantae; phylum Streptophyta; class Polypodiopsida; order Schizaeales; family Lygodiaceae; genus Lygodium; species Lygodium microphyllum. The sequence continues at coordinate 19,843,942 of NC_141136.1, read as the reverse complement.
ATAATTATCTTCCTAGAGGCATTGCCATAGCCTCCACTTATATCAGTGTTGTCTAAAAATCCTTAAAACTCTTGTGCATTAGGTGGCATGGGATTATCATGCAACCTATCTCGATTGCGGGGATGATTCACACAAACATTGAGAAATTGTACCGCTTTTGTATTGTCTTTACTCCAATCCTGAGCATATGAAGAACTATCATTCAACGCTTTTGTTTCCAGCCTTGATTTCAAAATATAGGACTGCCCCAAAATCATCAGATAACTACATGAATCTTGCACCAAAAAACGATATTCATCCCTAACATCTCCAATAGTAACACGTACATTCAGACAAGCCACATAAAGATCCCCTGATGAATTGTTTGCTGCCTGCATGTGCCATCCAGAGAAATGAACTTTAAAATTAAAAAACATAATTCGAAATTGACTTTGAAAAACATAGTGACAAACCTTAGAAATTTTAAACAAAATTTGCAAGACATCTCATGTTAAAGATAGGAGTATTGATGTGTCATATCCTAGGTACATATGCTCTCTCGTGGACTCTAAATGCATCAAAAGTATTATCTTTATCTAGGCCTCCATTTCTTACCATCTCTCTCTTGGGTTGCCAACCATTCTGTGTGGCATTATCTAGCTATGGTGTTTTCATATCTTGCTTTTCTCACTTCATATATTGCCCTACTTATAAATTCTGCTTGAGAGGTTTTGGACTTCTTTTCTTTTTTCTCATATCGTATCTCTAGTCTCCTATACCACCATTGTAATAATTGCCTCATAGAATTGGAATCTTTGATGTCACCTCCATGATCAGTTTCCTTTTGAAAAGCACAACGAGCTTGCCAATGAGATCGTTCCATGCCTTGAGTTGACCATACTTCCAAACTTCCTTGATCTGCAAAGTATAGACCATGTGCTTCAAGTATATGCTGCACGAGGTGCATTCAATAAAAATGCAACTTCTTTGGAACCATACTTCAATGTGTGTGTATTTTCCAGATGCGTTGGCTCACCAATTAGTTCTTAAACTTTCTTATTTAGTTGTTTTTGAGCCTTCTCTTTACATGAAATGGTTTTGGCAGAGGCATTATTCACTTAGTTTTAAAGACTTGCTTAAATCTTGTATCTAATTGTTAATAGAGCATACTATATGACTCAAAACTCATTCCCACCTTGTCACATAACCCCTAAGCATCTGTAGCAGTAAACAAGTTGCTCACATCCCTAAGATGTTCACTTGTGACACCATCTACAATGTCCCTGAATTTAAAATTTTCCAATGCATTTTTGACCATATCCTTGCTTAGGACTTTTGCAATAGTATCATTCTCTGCATGAGGGAACATATTTCTCATTGTAGTAGATTGAGCATATATCTATCTATGATATTATCCACTTCCTTTGGTTAATTGGTGAATTGGTTTAACTAATCGAATGCGCCGACGTGCTTCTTTGGTTTTTAAAGTGGGCCCAATCTCCAAAGTTTTTGTGAGCTTTCTCTTAATGTTTCGATTCTCCTTCTCCAAGTCCATAACTTTAGACTGTAACTCTATATTTTGCATATGTGTAGCCTACATAGCATCTTCAATGACAAACATTGCTTGTTATAGGCTTCGGTTCTCCCTATCCTTCTCATCGAATAATCTATCCTTTTCCATCAAAGACTACATATTCCCTTGTAATCTTGTCTGCATATTTGTCAAGGCTTGATGAACCCCTGCTAATCCTTGTGTGAGAAGTCTGCATGTGTATCCATATAATCCTTCATTGCCTTCACAAACAAACTTTACAAATGATGTAAGCCCTTCAAATTGTGGTGGCCTTTGAGTGACTGGATTGGGTAAATAAATGCACCCATCAAACCAAAGGTCCACGTTTTTTTCCCCTGCATTTCTTTCTTGTTGCATCCTGTATCTTATTGCATCATCCCTTTCTGCAACTCTTTTGAACATTGGTGCATATTCATCCTCCAATTGAAAGTGAATATCTCTCTTTCTATTGGTATATCATGCACCTGCATCTTGTAAAGAAAAATATATGCCAATTTTAATATTACACAATTACACCCCTTTGATTAATAGTAAGCTAAGGAGTCGATGCCAATTTTTTGATCAATAGCAAGAACGTCTAAATATCTAAGAGCATCAGGTCATTATCAATCCAGCAGCATGCAACTAATTCTGGATTGGCTCAAATCACACAATTACACCTCTTTGATTCACTAAATTTGTGTTCTTTTTTACCCGGTTGGATCTTGTCTCTTTCTCTTGATTTCAGTCATGATAGACCCTAATCAACCCCTAATCTCCTTGTAATCTTAGCTTTTAATCTACCTCTAATCTTATCTTCTGTTCTATCCAAAATATTCTTTCTCTCTCTCTCTCTCTCTCTCTCTCTCTCTCTCTCTCTCAAGAAGAATTGATCAAAGATATTTAAACACATTTATACAGAAGCTTGGCTAGTGGAGAACAATAACATCATCTTATCTTCTACCATAATTTACTCTCTATCACTTATTTTCCTAGTTCATCTCACACAGTCCTCTCTCTTCCCCCCTCCCTTCCCCCTCTTTCCTTCTCTCTCTCTCTCTCTCTCTCTCTCTCTCTCTCTCTCTCTCTCTCTCTCTATGAATTGACACTTTAGGATTAAACAACAACTATGAAGAATAATAATATCACATAGATTAAAAAAATAAAGATACCTCCATTATCACTTGATTGCTTGTAGTATAGAGTGTTGAAGAGGAAGATATCTTATACCACAATATTGAAGATGGAGATTACTTCTGGCGGGGTAGAGAGTGTTGTAGATAGAGATTATTTGATTTCAGCAAATGCTATCAAAACCACTCATGAGATTACTTGTAGCAGGCTAGAGAGTGTTGTAGATAGTACTGAGTATTGCTTCAGAAGAATTCGTAAGCAAGAAAGCATATTTTGGAGGGAAGGAGAAAGGAGAAGAATACACAAAATTTTGGACAAAACTAGGGCTTTGAGAGGGAATGAAGAAATGCCCAGAAATGAACATATACTTGTCCAAAAAAAATAAAAATTTACAAGGAAACTCTCGAGTCAAAAAGGTGTCTCTGGATAAAAAATAATCTTAAAATATGATGTGTACATCATTTTAAATCATTTTTCAACTTTCGCCCTTTTAAGAAGCAAGAATGAGAATGATTCTAATATACTTTTCATGTTGAAAAGTCATGAGGACATTAAAGAGTAGTATATTAATGATTGGCTCCGTTTTTATAAAAAATAGAATTGTATTTTTTTAGTTATGAGGATTTTGCGAAAAAGTGACCTTATCCTACAGTTTGAGAATAAAATAATAGGTGAAATCTATTGAAAATACAAATACGAGATTTTCTTGATTGTAGAAGATCTCTTATTCTAATATTATTTTGGAATCTCTTTTTAGAGAGAGAGAGAGGTGAGAGAAACCCCTTAAGGGGCAAAAAAGAGAGTCCATATTTCTCCTAATAAATTTTTCATGTGCTAGGACTCACAAGCTTTCTTCCTATCAAATCCACGCTCAATTTGGAGTTTTGTGTCAAAAGTTATGTTAGGTCAGGTAAACTGGACTTGAAACAGGAAAACAAACATGACAATAGCTTTTCGTGCACACTTCTACAACATAGGTTTCGTCACATTATTACTCACTCCTATGTTTCTAAGTTTCTATCAAAATTAGTCAGATCATCATCTATTCTTGGCCAAAAAGTAAAGTGATAACATTTTGAGTGTTGTTTGTTGAGAATAGCAAATGATGTATGCCCATAGAGGCTGAATGTGTGCCCAAAAGAGGCTTGCCCATAAGTGGCTTTGTATGAGAGATATGACAAAGATGTATGCTCTAGAAGCTCTAGGAAGAGATGTCCAAAATCCCATATGCATAGTGAGGTACAGTGGTACTATCCAAAAAGCTATAAAGGCATGTACTTGACACTCATTTCAATGTAATAGCACTATCAATTCGATTCACTCAAGATTGTGTTTATGAGTCCAAGCTAATCTATCTTGGAACCTAATTCACTTGAGTTACAATTTCTCATTTTAATAATGTATCGTGTGTTTAATTTGCATCCACCATAGCTAACTAGCTCTAGATCCGTGTTTCTCAACATGGTATCAGAGCCATGGCTGAGCTAGGTAGTTAGTGGGAATAGTCTTTCAACATTTCCTCCTCATTGTGTTCTCCCTATACAAGCCATTCAAGATCCATTGCTGTATAGGAGGTGAAGAAGCTTAAGAAAGTGTTGCAGTGCTGTTCAAGAAGATGTGTTTGGAGTTCACATTGGAGGCATTGAGGTCCATTATCATTTCCATATCCTGAAGTTGTCATTTGGGAGAAAAGAGAGAAAGGCTACAACCATTGAAGGCTAGCTTGTGTGAAAAAAAAACAAGCAATAGCCATAAAGGAAGATTCAAAGGGTGCTACTAGCCTTCAGCTCTCCGCTGGAAGGATTGCTCATCTACAACAGGCAACTTCTCTTCTACTGCTCATGGCACATTTCTAGCAATAATAGGAACTTTCCCTTTCTGCCCAGACAATTTTTGACCATCTTTGTAGGCAGCAGGTCAATTTTGAAAGCTTTTGACCAGGGCGGCCACTCTTAGATCCATCAAATAGCATGTGCCTCTGATAGTCAGCAGCATTTTCAGGTCTCCATGAGCAGCTCGGCCAAAAGAGCTGCACAACCTGCTGGATGGGTCAAAGATTGCTATGGACAAGGCAAAGAAACTCTATTCTCCACTCTCCATTAGACACCATGGAGCTCCATAGAGCGTCGGCTAAACGAGGAGGTAGGGTATTCCTCCTCTATTTCGCGGTCTCTCTCCTAATTCTAATCCCCCTCGTTAGCGCCACCGATCACATTGTGGGAGCCAACCATGGCTGGCAGATCTCAGCCAATGCTGGCCCTCAAGTCAACCTCAACTACACTGTTTGGGCTGCCTCTCAAACCTTCTACGTGGGAGATGAAGTCTGCAAAGCCACAGAGAACGAGAAAGAGAACCAGAGAGAAGCCTGGGAAAGAAGTCCAGATCTGGCGGGTCTCTTGGCAAGTCAACGCATCATCGATGGAAATCGGCGCCAACAAGCTATTGCCTTCGTTTTCTTTTTTTTTATAATTTTTTATAAAGGCCTTAGTAATCTAAGCCTTAGTTTATAAAGCCCATTCACACCTCCTTCTCCAAAACCACTCCATCATCAAATTGCCTTCACATTTAACTAGCCTTCACACTATATGTGGTTCAACTTGGCTTGATGAACTAGAAGAATGGATTGTTCATACTCTTGATAATTAGGTATCAAAAATCCTAAGAGGTTACTTGTGATTAGAGTCTCTATTGAACTCCTATCCTTGTAAGGGACTAGACATTGCCGAGTATACTCACGGTAAGACCTTCCCGCATGAAATGATTTGCTTGCACAAGTGCTCAAAAGGAAAGTCAATGCCAAATGAAAACCCAAAAACCATGTATTCTGAAATTCATCTCATGTGTGAGAAACAAAGCTCATATATCCATCAATGTACTCACGTGCAAAAGCACGAAGCAAAATGACTATTGAAGCAAAAAGAGAAGTACCACACATCGGAAAAAGGGATAAGAAGCACTACAAAATCCAAGGAGCATGAAGAAAAAGAAGTCCAAAAAAGACGAAGAAGATCAAAGGTTGCCAATGAAGCAACAAAACAAAAAGGATGAAGAAAATAATTTTTCCGCTGCTGCAAACCAACAAAATGTTTTTGCAAAAAAATTTCCCATAGTGGATTTGTTTCCCAGAGTAGATTTAAAACCCTTACCAAAAATGTAAAGTTTCAAGCCTTAACTTGACTAGGCTGCCAAAGAGCTAGTCTCCTGGTCCATGCCTACATGTAGGGGAGGCAAAAGCCAGCAAGGGTAGAGACTCATCATTTGAGGGGGGGTGTTGAGAATAGCAAATGATGTATGCCCATAGAGGCTGAATGTGTGCCCAAAAGAGGCTTGCCCATAAGTGGCTTTGTATGAGAGATATGACAAAGATGTATGCTCTAGAAGCTCTAGGAAGAGATGTCCAAAATCCCATATGCATAGTGAGGTACAGTGGTCCTATCCAAAAATCTATAAAGGCATGTACTTGACACTCATTTCAATGTAATAACACTATCAATTTGATTCACTCAAGATTGTGTTTATGAGTCCAAGCTAATCTATATTGGAACCTAATTCACTTGAGTTACAATCTCTCATTTTGATAATGTATCGTGTGTTTGATTTGCGTCCACCATAGCTAACTAGCTCTAGATCTGTGTTTCTCAACATTGTTCTTATTTCTCGTTTGTGTTGGATCGATATCTTCTCTCACACATTTTGTCTATTTTGGGTCGCTTTATTCTTGCTCACATTTCCTCTATCTTGGGTCTCTTTCTTTTGGAGTATGCTTTTTGAACTAAACGTCTTTTCTTATAGCATAGCTTCTGCGTACAATTTGTTGTGTTGTAGCTTCATCTCATTGTTTCATATATGGTATGCAGATTCTATGATCTTGTATTATATTCTCTCAATCAACTATGTCAAAATTGATATTCGTCAACAGATTTTCTTTTAGACAATGTTCCATTCCTCGCTTTCAGGGACAAGGATTCCTTGGGTGAAAAGTAAAAATGCTACTAAATCTTGAAGGTGATGATTTGCATGATATTGTTCTTGGTAATTGTGAGTGTTCCTGCCTCAACCAATTGATCAAGAGCATGGTAATACCCTTGCAACAACTGAAGGACCTATCTTTGAAGAGTGGAAAACTCTTTATAATGAGTGGGTCAAATGCAACAAAGTAGCTTGTCGATATATTCTTTCTACTCTTCAAGAATATCTTATGCTTGATGTATGTAATATTTCAACGTCACAAGCTATACGAGAGTATTTGATAGCAAATTTTGAGAAGAAATATATTACCAAAATACTTTATCTTTGTAGTTAGCTCACTGATTTACAATACAACATCAAAAATTCTATGACAACACATATCAAATCATTCAAGAACATTATCAATCAGCTTGTTGCTACTGGTGATGATATTCCACGGAATCAATTAGTAACACGGCTTCTTGATGCTGTAAAGGATCTTGCTTATGATAATATTGTTCCACAAACGAAATTGGTAATACCACTTCTTGATACTGTAAAGCATCCTGCTTATGATAATATTGTTACCATATTATCTAACAAAGATGTGATCAATTTTGATCAAGCTTGTATATCTTTGATTGAATATTCACAACGACATGAACAACGACACACAAATCAAGAAATAGTTATGATCTCACAAGAGGACACACAATCGGAAAAAATCGACCAAGATTTACTTACTTGGAGGCATCTCTTTCCATGCTCTACACATAGTAGGAGTCGTTGTGGTGGTAACTTCTCTCATCTCAAGTTTCCTACAGATATTGTTCTGATTGCAATAGAAATGGCCACACTATAGATGATTGCTGGGAAAAACAATATGATGGAGAACATGGTATTACAAATAAACAAGTGCATTTATCTACAGATTTTTCTCATTGTGACTACTGCAAAAAGAGTGATCATCCAACCCATCTATGTTTCAAGAGGCATTTTGATTCAAATCGTTATAGAGCATATGCTACTACACATGGCAACATTACTAAAGAAGAAAATTGTGTGAGTTATTCTTTCTCTCCGGAAAGGATACTTCATGTTCGTGATGGATCTCTTTTTATTATTGAATCTAGTGCTATGGGAAACATGACATATAAGTCCCAATGGTTACATAATTATAATTCTATTCATGTCAAGAAATTGGTTTATCTTGCTGATGACAGAACCTACCAAGTCAAAGGTATAGGTGATTTATATCTCGATACTCTTTCTTCAACAAGAATTTTGCATGGATTTTTACAAGTCCCAGATCTACAAAGGAATCTTGTTTCACTTGCAAGACTTGTGGATATTGATCTCTTTGTCAATTTTGACCAAACCAAGTGTTGCATTGAGAAAGATGGCCAAACCATAGCTATTGCTCCTCAAAATGGTAATCTTTTTGAGTTATCTTTAAATGAAGATTTTGCAAATGTTGTTATAGCTCCTGGTGATCTTAATAGCAAAGTATGGCATCATTGCTTTGTTCACTCTAATGTTTCTAAGCTTGTCGATTTTTATTGGCATGACCTTGTTTAAGGTATGGAATTCAAAGCTCATCCACATATAGGTATTTGTGAATATTGTGCACTTCGAAAGAATTTTCACAAACCCTTTTCCATTTCCACCACAACTCATTCTCGAGATGTTATTCACACTGATATTTGTGGACCTTTTTCTCCATCAAAATCTCAATATCAGTATTTCATGACTTTATTGATGACTTCTCAAGATGCACCATCGTTTTTCTCTTGTGATATAAATCAAAAGCTTTATTATCTTTTAAGCAATATTAAGAAGCTACATAACTTCATACTGGTTGTCGCATCAAGAAACTTCGCAGTGGTAATGGTGGAGAATACATTTCAAATTATTTTGATGATTATTGTAATAATCAAGATATTCATCATGAATAAAGGGTTCCCTACTCTCCTCAATAGAACGGTATTGTTGAACGTAAATACATGAATATTCTCAATGCCATGTGATGTATGCTCATTCATTCTAGCTTATCTTGATGCCCCTAGGCCAAAGAAGTCTTAACAATAGTATTCGTGCATAATCATCTTCCTATAACTACTCCTTCTGGTAAAATACCGATTACTACCTAGATAGGTGAAACTCTTGTTTCACATTTTTGAACTTTTGGATGTATTGCTTATATTCATGTACCCAAAGAGACTTGTAGAAAACTTGATCCTCCCGGTTGTTTGAAAGTTATTTTCATTGGATATTCAAATTTTCCTAAGGGATACATGTTTTATGATCCATCTTCCAAGAAGGTAATCATAAGTCGTGATACTCTTTTCAATGAGCAACTTATGGGTAGCACATGGTCTCAAGAGGATGCTGGGCAAACATGGTCACTAGAGGACGTTGATGATACAAAGTCATTTCTCACTTCTTTTCATTTTCTATATGATAATGAGCCTCCTTCATGGGATAATGTTGACTCTTCAAATCAGGATTCACAACCTTCACACCTATTATTATTGATGTGATGACCTTGGCATTGATCTTTATGTTGATCTTCCAATTGATAATGAGCATGGTATTTGTCATGTTCATGATGCTGATATTCTTGAGAATGCTCTCAATATCTCTAAAGACCCTATCTCTTATAGTGATGCCATGTCATCCCCACAAAAGGAACAATGGTGCAGGAGGCCATGGCAGCGGAGTATGAATCTCTTCTCTCTAAAGATACATGGCTTCTAACTGAGTTACCACCTAGACGTACTGCTATTAAATGCAAGTGGGTTTATAAGGCTAAAACAAAATAAAATGAAACATTTGACAATTTCAAAGCAAGGCTAGTTGCCAGAGGTTCCTCACAAATTACAAGAGTTGATTATCGAGAAACGTTCTCACTTGTTGTTCTTATTTCTAGTAATCGGGTCCTGTTAGTTTTTTATGTTGAGTTTGATTTGGAGGTTCACCAAATGGATGTGAGAACTTCTTTTCTTAATGGTGATTTAAAGGAAGAGATATACATGGAGCAACTAGAGGGATTTGTAGTCAAGCATAAGGAAAATCTTGCTTGCAAACCTCATTAGGTGCTCTATGGTCTCAAATGATCTTCGCAAGCTTGGTATCAAAAGATTGATCTCTTCCTTACAAAACAAGGTTTTATCTCTTGTTTTTCATATCCTAACTTATATTTCAAGTGCTGCAATGGTAGTTTTGTTATTCTTGCTCTATATGTGGATGATACTATATTTGTTTCTAACAATCTCAACTTCCTTCAACAAAGAAGGTTTTATTTTCTACGTTTGACATGGTTGATATTGGAGACATACACTCATGTCTTGGTACTCATATTCAATGCTATCAAGAAAAGGGTATTTTATTACTGCACCAAACAAAGTTCATTGAAGATATTATTAAGAAGTTTAGTTTGGGTTTTGCACATCCTATTAGTACTCCTTATCTTGTGAGCTCTACCAAAAGCTCTCACTTTCTGCAGAATGATGGACAATTAGCATTAAACACAATGTTAGTGAGTTTGGGAATCTCCCAATTCCCATTTTTTGAACACTAAAAAGGTGGCACCCGGATAACATGTCTATAAGTTTCTCAAAACCATATGATGTGACCTATCATTGGAAAGCACTTGAAAAATGGAATCTACTAAGTTATAGAGCGCTCAATTTAGAGTTAAGTGTTCAAGTTATGAAAAATCCAAAGATTTGACCATGTGTCCCAAACTTATGGGAAATTCCCATATTCCCCAATATGGTGTTATCACATGAACCTTATGCTAATCTTGTTGGATTTCTTCAATTTTTATTGGATTAAATGCTCATCTTGAAATTCTTTTTTTTGCAATTTTTCTTAGACAACATCTTAGTCCCCATGCCTCAAAGATTGCAACTAAATGAGTTTTGAAGTATTTGAAAGGCACTAATTATTTTGGGTCGGTTTATCAACGCCAAAAAAAACTGTGATTCTCTACATTCACTTCTACTTTTTGATTATACAAATGCAAATTGGGCAAGCTCTCACTTATCTATGCATTCTACAAGAGTGAAAAGTATTTCTTTATCAATGGTTGTCTTGTTTCTTAGACTAGTAAGCAACAACATTGTGTTGTTGTTTCCACTACAGATGCCAAATATGTAGCTGCATCTTTAGCATCTCCTGAGTTAGTATGGCTTCATAAGTTCCATCAAATATTGGCTATCCTCCTCTCTCTAGCACAACACTTTGATGTGATAACCAAAGTGCTATTAGTCTTGCTAAAGACTATGTTCAACATAACAAGTCTAAGTATATTGTAGTGCATTATCATTATGTTTGATATGAAGTAAAGAAAGGCACAATCATGATTGAACATTGTCTAATTGATCATATGACTGCAGACATATTCATCAAAGGACTCAATGAAACATGCTTCACTCTGTTGCGCTCGGGACTTGGAGTTGTCTCAACTTCAACCTTTCAGAATTAATCTACTATGACATTGTAGTGCCATTGTACATACTCATACACCTCAGATCTCTTGGTCATCTTCCTCTTGGGCATCTTTTTACATGCATATTCAGCTTCACTTCACATGCAAGGATTCACTTTACATGCACAAAATAATCCTTCTTGATCATGTTTGTACATTTTTATATAGGAGCTTGGTTTTTTTTCTTGTACTCCCCAAGGGTTTTTTTCATTCATAGTTAAAGACCTTTGTTTTGAGTGGGGGTGTTGGAGCTATATATAGCTCACCCTATCTAGAATAGGTCTCACCTATATATATGTAGATTCTGATCAATATGATGTAGAATTTGGGAGTGTATATGGTGTGTCTCTTCTCTCCCTATCGCGTCTCTACATATATTCTCTCTCTACATCTCAACATGTGACATACTCACACTTTTGAGAGTCACTCTCTTGAGGTGAGTTAGAATGCCTTAAATGCAATCTTAAATTATTTCTTACTAGAATAATCATGAACTTATAAGACATCATGTAACCATTGCAAACCAAGCTTGACATAGGCACATGAAGTATTGCCTCAAGTACCTCTACTAGAGACAACCCTAGCTCATACAAAGGCTTACCTTCCATCTTTATTGGAGACATTGCCCTCCTGCCTAGACTTGTGAAGACCTTATTATCCCCAACACAAATTCATTATCATTAGTCCTACTCTTCCTAGAAAAAGAGATACATCCTTTGATAAGAGAACATTGGAGAATTTTAGTGGTCAAAAGAAGGAAAAATAAAAGGAGAGAGAAGGAGTAGCGCATCCAATAGGATGGAGGCCAACATTACATTGGATTTTCTCAAACAGTACTCACAAAATAGCAAAAAATACCCAAAAACCTTTTTTTAAAAAGGATAATACCCTCTAAGTGTCACTATCTATGGACAATAAGAAGATTTGGAAAGATTCAGGAGGTAAGTTTGGGGAGGCTTCCCACCCTCATCATCTAAGTTCTCGATATTCTGCAATGGTCACAAACAATGCTACTCCCTTGCCTCGCAGACCTTCAACTTATGTCTTCTCCATCTTGGTTCCCATTACCCTTGATGGGAATACATGGACACAAGTTCTCATCTCTAAGGGATCTTGGGTGCTCATGCAACCACGACAAGGAAAGCCCAAGCATGAGGGAAGTGTCCATAAATGGACATGGAAGGGATGTGTGGTAGACTTTAAAATTCCAGAGGGTAAAACAAATGTGAAGGAGGTGCTCGTGCAACATTTCTACATGCACCATCATATTGTAATTGCAGCTAGATATGAGACAAGGCTTTCTCCTCACAAGCCAAATCGTAGGTTTGGCTTACCCTCTTGGTTTTTATGTAACATTATTGTCATTACTTCAAACATTTATTGTATTCTGTGTGAGAACATCGTGTGCCACTACTTCATACATTTATCCTTAATCCTATGAGGAGTGGCAGCCCATTGAGTGCATTGTAGGAGTCATCCATGTGCTTCATGGACATGTTGGATAGTTACAGTATGAGGGAAGGACTGGGGGGAGCCTTGTAGATGAAGGCCTCTTAGTTTATGATCATTTTTACCAACTTCAAGACTGGTCTCACATGAAAGGTTACCTCCAAGCACATGAAGGCCTCTTAGTTTATGATCATTTTTACCAACTTCAAGACTGGTCTCACATGAAAGGTTACCTCCAAGCACTCCCTTTAGATGTACACAAGAATAGATTGGCATGGCTAGTGCTTGATTGCTTTGGAGTAGAGTCCACACAAAGCAAGATATACAGAGATGTGCAACGATCATTACGGGCTACCATTCCAATGAGATTAGTGAAGATCATGCTATCTATGTGTGTCAACATTTTTGTGAAACTATTCCGGGAGTTTGATGTTAACATTACCAAGAAAATGCGAGTTTGCACATGAATGGTCAACAAATTACTGGCAAAGATACTGCATAGCCAATGGTTCATGAAACAAGTGGGACATGTACACTGTCGCATTGTCCTTGATATAGTTGTGGAAAAGTACATGATCACAACCAAAACTTTTATACTATCGTTGTGGTATTGTCGGGAGCACTATATCAGTGGAATGCTTGTGCCAATGGACCAAGAGGGTGCAAGCTTGCAAGACAACCACGTTATAGACATTGAGGTGGTAGATGAGGCCTCATCTCTATTGACCATTATGAGCATAAGAGAGGAATGTGCTTTGGTCGAGCTTTGCAAAGACAAACAATGAGGCACCCAATATGCTACCAAAAGACTTTTACTTCATACACAATAGAAAGCGTGTATTGAAAAGAAGGGAATCACGGATTATGTGCAAGGATCTTCAAGGCAAAGTCCAAAGCTTAGTACTACCAACCTGAGCCGCTCTTGTAACATGCAACCTTGTAACCTCAGCTTCTCTTGCAAGATGTACCTTGTAACACACAACCCTTCTGTTAAGGGATCTTTTGTAACACACCTTCTGTTATAGAATGGATCTTTTGTAACACACAAAGCCTTTGATAATTTATGGATCATTCATGTCAATTTCCTCTCTATAACTAGTTGCATTATTGTTTTGGTGTATTTTTGAGTATAGAGATGGTGTAATCGACATGATGTAATTGACACAAGAAGCTTACCTTGTAACACACAACCCTTCTTAAGGGATGGGTCTTTTATGACACACAACCCTTTTGTTAAGATTTCATTCTTTGTGTCATTTTTCTTTTGTTAGTAATTGGTTCCTTGTATCATTTTTCTTTTACTGTTGGTAATGCTATTGTTCTGGTGTGTTTAATAGCACTTGCCTCTGAGGAATAAAAAGATGATGTAATTCAGACATTTTCTTAAATTCAAAAGATATCAAAGAAGATACATCACAATACATTGTCCAAATGTCTTTAACAATCAAAGAATAATGTGTTTCTAGATTAAATCATTTGACCATACATATTCAGTAGCACATCCTGGAAACCAATACATATTATAGCTATGGCGTCAATCAAGAGTCAAAGCCGAGAGAAGGTGGACTTGATGACGGCTTCATCCTCTTTGGGGAGTGCTCTCAGTCATTCTTGTCTTCCACCTCCAACATCAGCATCACCGTGGAGGGGCCTTCATCAAGTTGTGGTAGTGCACCCCTACATAGCCTTGTTTTCTTGTCCCTCATGAATCTTCTCTTCCCATATGGATGCAGGTCCTCAACTTGTATCATCCCCGCTGCAATAGCTTGACCCACATATAAGATAGAATATGGCATTTGAAGTGCTTGGCATCCATATCCTATACCAAAAACTTGCAAAGCGAATTGCTGTAACGTGTCCACCTATTCCCTTTCCGGACACGTCTTAGTAGTCCATCATGAAGAGAGTCTAGAAAGCTCTGCCCGGCACTCCCAAGGAATGTTACAGGGCTTGCGATCTAGGACTTTCCAAGTCTGCCACGTAGCGGAATTATTCCGGCCATTCCCACTTAGGACCGACCTGAATCAGGGTTTCCTCTAATGGTCAAATTCTTAAAACGGCAGCTAGCGTCGAACCCCAGGAGAACTGCTTTACACAGAAGCATCAGGGTCGAAGTGGATTCATGTTGCACTTGGTTCAAGGAGAATGAGAAACGAGAGGGATGCAAAGCTCGACCTCTCTGCCCATAAGGCACAATCCCATTCTGTTCCCCTAAAACAACATAAATCGGGATTCTAGTAACATGAACTCTACGTCAGCGTTGCCTACTGTACATTCCCCTTAACTTGCAAAGATCCCTGCTGATGATTCCATTTGAGAAAAGTTCCCGGCCAACCGAGACCACCCATCCATAGGACGGACCCGAACCCATGGCCACATCCACCGCACTTTCCTCAGGGTTGCTTTAGTTGTCTAATTACCTACCACATTTAGTTGGACACGCAAAAACAGCTTCCTTAATTAGCCAGTTAGACACCGGTTCCTTCACGTAATCTTAGTACTTGACATAGAAAGACAGTTTCAAACAAGTTCTTTTCAACAGGTTATCTTATTATCTTTGGAATACATCCATATAATCCAGTCCGCAGGCTAATCCATAATCCGCCCGAAGGCAATCCAGAATCTGCCCAAAGGCTATCCAGCAATCCACAGGGATTACTAATCCAAGATTCCGCCCGTAGACTAGTATGCGGGCCTCGAGATCCAATCCCGAGTCACGTTGGCCTCTTGTGCAGCAGGGCCCGGAAGGCAAGGGATTTATGGCCAAAGCCCCCCCTGGCACCCAAGCATCCTCTTGCTCCAAGTAGCCGCCTAACGGAGAGACCTCTCGCGGCGGGTTCAGTCCATGTTCCCGGCATGGCTAATAACCTCCGTGGTTAGGGTCAGGCAGACAGTTAGGGGTAACTGATACTGCCTCTCCCTTTAGGCCTTCAACTTGAAGCATTAATTACATTTTCATCTTTTAGTTCCTTGAGCAAACAATACAAACAGTGCTCCTAAACTGTTACAAGCACAATCAATCCAATGGTTGTTTAGTTGGCCAACTGCTAAGGAGTGAATCCTTTTCTCCAAATGCATCCAACATTCGATCCGGGATCAATTGCGACTTGGCAAGATCCCCCAAGGGTCTGTTTGTTCACCCTTTGTCCTTGGGTTAGGGCCATATCCTATTAACCCAACTTAACCAACACCTTAGGCTTCATAAATTAATAGTAAATCCTGGGGACCATGTCGCTCTAACTTGATTGATCCTTTGCTTTCCAAGAAAATACATAACTTCCCTTAATTGGCAACACAGCCCAAGAAAGGTGATGTAGTAGGATGACTACTCATCCCCTTGCAAGTTAGACTTGCGCTAGAACCTGCCAACCTCATTCCAAGGAATGGCAAGTTTATCTTGTGATTAAACCACAAAGCCGTGTGATGTTGCAACTTGTTGCACAAGTGTCAGACCTAACTCATGGAATCATTTCACCCATTAAACGGCATTTCCTGGTCAAGGAATTATGTTTAGACAAGACACAAGGTTTGGGGTGTCTTCTTACCAACCCAACCCTAATTGTACTAGGCCAACAAGTCCTAGGGTTTCTTAACTCAATCCGAGTTTTAGCATTAGATCGAACAATCCCTTAGGGTAGAAACCCTAGATCATTGTTTGCATGAGCGTCCAATTGACCCAACATTTCGTGAATGTGGGTAGGACCTTTGGGTTTGAGAGATTCGGCTTGGCATCCAAGTACGATACTTGGCTGCATTTCTAACGTGCCAAGCCCTAACTAGTGCTTGAGGTGTTTATCGTGTCGACTAGTTATGCCTATACGGAACCCTAACAGTTATAATATCACAAGTGATTTGGGTAAATTGAACTACTTGTCTTGCGACAAGGACGATTGTTTCCTAGAGGTGCTAAACTAGTCTGCAAGACGTCACAATACATGCAAACATGCGAATCATTGCTTCTACGCACCGCAAGGTTCAGAATAACCCTATCTTTCTTGCTAAAGTCAAAACGCATGATAATTTGCAGAATAACTTTCATAGGACCTACTAGGACTTACATCAAAGAATCATGCCTACAGCCTTTTGTCTAGGCAATTAAGTTTCATGCTTTGATAAGCCATGTAATCTTTTCTAAATGCAACTCGATGAAATGAAATTTATGCACGACGAATATGCAACATGCAACCCTTTCCTAACTACAACGTATTTAATGAAGTTCATGCAAAGTGAATATTGTAGAACTAGTGTTGACTTATTCCATTTTACAAGCATATGCCACATGCAAATCCATAGATTCATTTCCGTGCTCTGCAATTCCTTTTCGAATAACATCCTACGAGTGTTAACGACTTTTCCTCATGCAAATCATTACGAGGAAGATATTGCCTAAAATGCGGCATACGCTTATTCTTTCCATGTCCAGTCAAAAATGCACTTAACAATTTCATCCTTATGCCCTAAGCAATAGGTGTTTAGACTCATTACTTTGGAAATGCACCAAAATAACAACATGCAGTTAATCTCCTAAGACTGACAACTCTGGAAATGCAAACGATCCAACTGGATGATACGCACCAATCCTTATCTATTGTTTAAAGAGGTAATTTATCAAATGTACTTTTATCACTACCACAAGAATTAATGATAAGCGTAAATTGCATTCTCCCTATGGAATTAAGCATGTTCAAAGCATTCCTTATACGTAGGATTCAATTCAAAAAACTTGGGCTTGTGGATCCGCGGTGATGTCCACGTGTAAGTTCGGGGAGGAACCTCCTGCGGATGTGCCTTGCGTCTTCTTGGGAGCCATCGTTAATGACTTGAACTCTGTGAATTACCCTCACTTCTACACGTTCCCCGAATAGCCTCAAGATTTTGCCTTCTCCCTCGTACGCGGGAAATTCAGGAAGGCTTGTGGAAATGGGGCTTACAGGAAGGCTTGTGGGAATGGGGCCTATGGGAAGGCTTGTGGGAATGGGGGCTTAGGGAAAGCCACCCTTAGAAGCTTCCCAAGAAGATTCTAAAGAGCTTCCAAAAGAAACGTGGAGGCCAATAATTTGTGGATGTCGACGATGAAAAGGGGGGATTTGCTAGCGACTTGGCGGCGGGAGTACGAGCAATAGTTGGCAGACTGGGCATGGCAGGGCGGCAATCTTCACGGCGGCGACAGCAGCGTCTTCTTCCTCTCCACGATCGTGAAGCACGGCAGCATCTCAAACTCCTTCTCCCCCTTGTGCCCCACTAAGGGGTGTTTTTATAGCCTTGGATGGGGAAAGGGAAGCCACCACGTGGGTTACGCATGGCTCCCCCCCCCCCATGCAACCCACACCACTCTACCCAGCCCATTCCTCCCCACACTCCCTCTCCTCGACTGGGGGAAGGGATAATAAAAAAAAATTGCCTAATTTTTAACCACTATCCATTTTGGCCCTTCCAAAAAGGGTGTTTCCCCGCAGGTTTTTACGGTCTTCATTCCCCGGTCTTGATTTCACAATGCGGATGGGGATTTTTATCGCGCGCGCGGGTCAAGCGCTTAGCCACTGTCATTAGTCGACGCGGGGAATGACTTTGCACAACTTATACGCGGGCGTGCAGTGATCAAGTCCTACAATATTTTTGAGCAAAAATATTACATTCTCTCCCCCTTGGAGGAATCGAGATGTCCTCATCTCGAGAAGAACTGGGGATATTGTTGGTTGAGATTACTTTCATCCATCCAAGTGGCATCCTCCTCGGGATAATCTTTCCATTGGATGAGACATTCTCTCAAGGTTCTGGATCTCAATTGTCTCTCCCTAACATCTAAGATCCTGTCAGGCCGTAGCTCAAGGACTCCTTGGCTAGGCATTACAACTTGTTGATCATCAAGTACATGGCTAGGATTAGGAACATACTTCTTCAGTAGGCTGATATGAAATACATTATGAACCTTTAGGTTCTCAGGGAGTTGCAGCCTATAAGCATTGGGTCCTAGGCACTTGAGGATCCTGTAGGGTCCACAATACCTTGGACTTAGCTTCTTACATTCACCTAAGGATAGGAAACTCTTCTTTGGGCATACGCGAATGAAGACCATGTCTCCTTCCTCGAAGGTTCTATCTTGATGCTTCAAATCCGCGTATGCCTTCTGTCTATCCTTGGCGGATTGGATGTCATGTCTTATTGACTTAATTTGGTCATCCATATCTTCCAACATCTGCCTTGAAGCTTCAATGCTCAAGGTTGGATCTGAGAAGTTTAAAGGACTTCGACTGTCATGCCCATACAATGCTTGAAAAGGGGTCATCTGAATGCTTTGTTGGTAAGAAGCATTATAGGCAAACTCAACCAGTGGCAAGTATTGAATCCACCTTTTTGGTTCACGGCAGCAGTGTGCCCTTAGCATATCCTCGATGACTTCGTTGACTCGCTTCGTTTGACCATCAGTTTGGGGATGGTAAGCTGTACTAAAATTGAGTTGAGTCCCAATGGCTTCGAAGATAGCTCTCCAAAAGTGTGATATGAAGAGAGAATCACGATCATTAATGATTCTTCTGGGCAACCCATGTAGCTTGAATATCTCCTTGATGAACAACCTTGCAATGTCTGAGGCTTTATAGTTTGTCCTAATAGGAATAAGGTGTGCAACCTTAGTAAGCATATCAACCACAACCATAATGGAGTGGTATTCTCCCTGAACTTGGGGTAGGCCAACAACAAAGTCCATACTGATGAATTTCCATTTCATTTGGGGAATGTCAAGTGGTTGCAACTTTCCTAGCATTTTGACATGTTTGGCCTTAATACGTTGACAAGACAAACACCTAGTGACATATTTGAGGACATCACCTTTAAGCCTCTCCCAATAGTAGCTCTTTCTAACTGCATTGAGGGTCTTGGCATAGCCAGGATGTCCTGAAAAAGGGGAATCATGAGCTTCCCAAAGTATCTTTTGCTTGAGTGTCTAGCTTGCCGGCATACATAATCTCGTTTATAGTAGACAAGTCCACTATTGATAGAGAATTCTTGATACTTAGCTTGTAGCTTCAGGTCTTGATCCTTGATAGGGATCTCCCTTAGCATCTTCTGATAGGTTGGATCATGGCATGCTTCTTCTCTAGCCAGCTCAAGTATTGGGTTGGTTTGCATGGATACCTTTGTGGCTAGATATCTAGTTGTTGATGGATTTTGCAAGATTAGAGAATTAAGGAATGCCTTGCGACTAAGTGCATCGGCAACTACATTTTCCTTTCCAGGCCGGTATTTGATTTCAAAATCATACTCCTCCAGCACTTCAATCCACCGACGTTGCCTCATGTTGAGCTCATTCTGGGTAAAGATCCACTTGAGACTTTTATGATCTGTCCCTAGGGTAAACTCGTTACCTAGCAAGTAGTGTCTCCAAAGCTTTAGAGCATGGATGATAGCTAATAGCTCTAGATCATGGGTAGCATAATTCTTCTCATGGCTCTTCAGTTTTCTTGAAGAGTATGATACAGGATGACCTTCTTGTATAAGCACACATCCTAGGGCAAGTGTGCTAGCATCAGTTACTACTTTGAACTCCTTATTGAGGTCCGGAATTTTTAGGATAGGTGCTGATACCAAACTTTGCTTTAATCTATCAAAGGTAGATTGTTCGGCAGTTGACCATGCAATCGATGTTTGCTTCTTTAATAGATCGGTCAGAGGTGCTGCAATCAAAGCATAGTCTTTGATAAAGACCCTATACCATCCTCTCAATCCAAGAAAACTATGTATTTCCTTAACAGTTGTTGGTATTGGCCATTCTAGAATATCTCTCACTTTGGCCGGATCCACTGGGATTCCTTCTGCTGATACAATGAATCCCTGACATTCAATCTGACGTTTGAAGAATTCACACTTCTTCATCTTGGCATAAAGCTTGTGTGCCCTCATTGTCTCAAGGACAATCCGAAGCTGGGGTTCATGATCTTCTTCCTGTTTAGAGTAGACTAAGGTATTGTCAAAGAAGACAAGTACAAAGTCATCAAGATATGGCCTAAAGATATCCTGCATTAACCTGTTGAAGGTGGCAGGTGCATTCATCAGCCTGAATGACATGACTAGGAACTCAAAGTGTCCATATCTTGTGTTGAATGCTGTCTTTGGGATATCTTCTTCCTTCATCCTTATCTGATAGTATCCAAACCTGAGATCAATCTTGGAGAAGATCTTCGCACCTTGAAGACGGTCAAGAAGTTCATCTATTCTTGGAATAGGGTACTTGTTCTTAATGGTTGATTGATTCAACCCTCTGTAATCAATACACAGCCCAAGCGTTCCATCCTTCTTCTTCTGGAATAGCACTGGAGCTCCCCATGGCAAACTACTGGGACGGATGTAGCCCTGATCTAACAATTGCTTGAGTTGCTCCTTCAACTCAATTGCTTCCAGGATGGACATTCTATAAGGCCTCTTTGCAATTGGTGTAGCTCCCGATACTAGCTTAATTTCATGATCAACTTCCCTTTGAGGCGGAAGTTATGTCAGCTCTTCAAGAAATACGTCCGCGTACTCCTTTAGCCATGAAGGTTCCTCACTAGACTCTTGCTTCTGATCCAGCTTATTAAGCTTAATCAAGTAGACAGGTAGTCCCTTTCTAACTCCCTTTATAATCCAAGATGCTTTGGCCAATTGAATTTTCGGCTTTCCAGTCCTCTCCTTGAGTTGTGACCAATTTCCCTTCAGATTTTCGAAAGGAAACATGACCCTTTCCACAAAGAATGTGGGCATCATTAGGTTTAAGCCAATCCATTCGAGCAAACACTCATGGATACCTATGATCATGACACTGGATCTGACCGAAGTCGACTTTCCTCTCAGTAGGAATTCCACATTACATTACATTTTATGCCCAATTCAGCTTTCAGCTAAGTGACCAAATCACTTTACTTCTTTATCAATATTCACAGTCAAGACAATCCTTGATAAAAAGAAGTCTTACTTCATTCATATGGGCATAGCCCTTTCGGAGTACACTTATTCTTAGGGCGATGGAACAAGCTGATACATTAATTCGAGGAGAATAAGATATTGTTGCATTCAACTACAAAAGCTGTGTAATAATATGGATTGGGGTCATGGATTTTCAAAAATCGATAAGTCATTGGAAGATTAGGGTATCTTTTCCTTTGATATCCGTTCTTCTCATGACATCCCAACACCTTAATTCTGTCGATAGGGATTACTCGAGTCACTTCCCCGTACACACACTTATTCTGATTAACCCTTCGACCTCCCATATGTAGGGTCGTGTTTGCATGAGCCTCAACAAAGACGAACAGCTTCACGATCT
The DNA here is from genome assembly GCF_053477565.2 of Lygodium microphyllum. Taxonomy (NCBI): domain Eukaryota; kingdom Viridiplantae; phylum Streptophyta; class Polypodiopsida; order Schizaeales; family Lygodiaceae; genus Lygodium; species Lygodium microphyllum. The sequence continues at coordinate 19,822,090 of NC_141136.1, read as the reverse complement.
TTAAGTCCTCCATCCACTTGATTCTCTTCAAGTTAATTCGAAGGTACGCAAACCGGTGGGCAGCTATGTAATAGATCCTTGAAACACCCATCCATCTCCGTTCCATGTACAGAGGCGATGGATTGTAGATGCGGTCTAGGATATTCATCATATCGAGCCTTCGTCAATAATCTGAAGCATGCATCGCGGTCATAAACATGACTTGGAACACTAAGAATCTATTCCATGCTTCATAACTCTGCAAGACAGCATCGATAAGTAAGGAAATGTTCTTAACAACAACATTTGCTTTACTTCTTCTTATTAATTTTTCTTATAAAAATAGATCCTTCGTTGGTTCGCTCTGATACCAACTGTAACGTGTCCACCTGTTCCCTTTCAGGACACGTCTTAGCAGTTCATAGAGAAGAGAGTCTAGAAAGCTCCACCCGACACTCCCAAGGAATGTTATGGGGTTTGTGATCTAGGACATCCCGAGTCTGCCACGTAGCAGAAGTATTCCGGCCATTCCCACTTAGGACGACCTGAATAAGGGTTTTCCCTAATGGTCAAATCCCTAAAACAGCAGCTAGCGTCGAACCCTAGGCGGCGAACTGCTTTACGCAAAAATGTCAAGGTCGAAGTGGAGTCATGTTGCACTTGGTTCAAGGAGAATGGGAAACGAGAGGGATGCAAAGGTCGACCTCTCTGTCCATAAGGCATAGTCCCATTCCGTTCCCCTAAAACAACATAAATCAGGATTCTAGTAACCTGAACTCCAGGTCAGCGTTGCCTGTTGTACCTTCCCCTTAACTTGCAAAGATCCTTGCTGTCGATTCCATTTGAGAAAAGTTCCCAACCAACCGGGACCACCCATCCGTAGGATGGACCCATGGCCACATCCAACGCACTTTCCTCAGGGTTGCTTTAGTTGTCTAATTACCTACCACATTTAGTTGGACATGCAAAAATAGCTTCCTTAATTAGCCAGTTAGACACCGGTTCCTTCATGTAATCTTAGCACTTGACATAGAAAAACAGTGTCAAACAAGTTCCTTTTCAATAGGTTATCTTATTATCTTTGGAATACATCCACATAATCCAGCCCGTAGGCTAATCCATAATCCGCCCGAAGGCAATCCATAATTCTCCCGAAAGCTATCCATCAATCCACAGGGATTACTAACCAAGATTCCACCTGTAGACTATTATGCGGGCCTTGAAATCCAATCCCAAGTCACGTGGGCCTCTTCTGCAGGGCCCGAAAGGCAAGGGATTTACGGCCAGAGCCCCCCTGGCACCCAAGCGTCCTCCTGCTCCAAGTAGTGCCCAATGAAGAGACCTCTCGTGGCGGGTTCGGTCCACGTTCCCGACGCGGCTAACAACCCCCTTGGTTAGGGTCAGGCAGACAGTCGGGGGTAACTGATACTGCCTCTCCCTTCAGGCCTTCAACCTGAAGCATTAATTAACTTTTCATCTTTTAGTTCCTTGAGCAAACAATGCAAACAGTGCTCCTAAACTGTTACGAGCACAATCAATCAAGTGGTTGTTTAATTGGCCAACTGCTAAGGAGTGAATCCTTTTCTTTGAATGTATCTAGCATTCGATCTAGGATCAATTGTGACTTGGCAAGATCCTTTAAGGATCTGTTTGTTCACCCTTTGTCCTTGGGTTAGGGCCATATCCTATTAACCCAACTTAACCAACACCTTAGGTTTCATAAATTAACAGTAAATCTTGGCGACCATGTCACTCTAACTTGATTGATCCTTTGCTTACCAAGCAAATACATAACTTTCCTTAATTGGCAACACAACCCAAGAAAGGTGATGTAGCATGATGACTACTCATCCCCTTGCAAGTTAGACTTGCGCTAGAACCTGCAACCTCATTCCAAGGAATGGTAAATCTATCTTGTGATTAAACCACAAAGTTGTGCGACGTTGCAACTTGTTGCATAAGTGTCGCACCTAACTCATGGGATCATTTCACCCATTAAACGGCGTTTCCTTGTCAAGGAATTGTGTTTACACAAGACGCAGGGTTTGGGGTGTCTTCTTACCAACCCAACCCTAATTGTACTGGCCGACAACGTTCGGTCCTAGGGTTTTCAAACTCAATCCGAGTTTTAGCATTAGATCGAACAATCCCTTAGGGTAGAAACCCTAGATCATTTTTTGCATGAGCATCCAATTGACACAACATTCCGTGAATGTGGGTAGGGCCTTTGGGTTTGAGAGATTCGACTTGGCATCCAAGTACGATACTTGGCTGCATTTCTAACGTGCCAAGCCCTAACTAGTACTTGAGGTGTTTATCGTGTCAACTAGTTATGCCTATATGAAACCGTAACAGTTATAATATCCCAAGTGATTTGGGTAAATTGAACTACTTGTCTTGCGACAAGGATAATTCTTTCCTAGAGATGCTAAACTAGTTTGCAAGACATCACAATACATGCAAACATGTGAATCATTGCTTCTACGCATGGCAAGGTTTGCAATAACCCTATCTTTCTTGCTAAAGTAAAAACACATGATAATTTGTAGAATAACTTTCATAGGACCTACTAGGACTTACATCAAAGAATCATGCCTACAGCCTTTTGTCTAGGCAATTGAGTTTCATGCTTTGATAATCCATGCAATCTTTTCTAAATGCAACTCGATGAAATGTAATTTACGCACGACGAATATGCAACATGCAACCCTTTCCTAACTACAACTTAGTTAATGAAGTTCATGCAAAGTGAATATTGTAGGACTAGTGTTGACTTATTCCATTTTACAAGCATATGCCACATGCAAATCCATAGATTCATTTCCGTGCTCTGCAATTCCTTTCCGGATAACATCCTACGGGTGTTAAGGAATTTTCCTCATGCGAATCATTACGAGGAAGATATTGCCTAAAATGGGGCATACGATTATTCTTTCCATGTCCAGTCAAAAATGCAATTAACAATTTCATCCTTATGCCCTAAGCAATAGGCATTTAGACTCATTACTTTGGAAATGCACCAAAATAGCAACATGCAGTTAATCTCCTAAGATTGACAACTCTGGAAATGCAAACGATCCAACTGGATGATACGCACCAATCCTTATCTATTGTTTAAAGAGGTAATTTATCAAATGTACTTTTATCACTACCACATGAATTAATGATAGGCGTAAATTGCATTCTCCCTATGGAATTAAGCATGTTCAAAGCATTCCTTATATGTAGGATTCAATTTGAAAAACCTGGGTTTGTGGATCCGCGGTGATGTCCACGTGTAAGTTCGGGGAGGAATCTCCCGCGGGTGTGCCTTGCGTCTTCTTAGGAGCCATCGTTGATGACTTGAACTCTGTGAATTATGCTCACTTCTATGCATTCCCCGAACAGCCTCAAGTTTTTGCCTTCTCCCTCGTACGCAAGAAATTCGGGAAGGCTTGTGGAAATGGGGCTTACGGGAAGGCTTGTGGGAATGGGGGCTTAAGGAAAGCCACCCTTAGAAGCTTCTCAAGAAGCTTCTAAAGAGCTTCCAGAAGAAACGTTGAGGCCAATAATTTGTGGAAGTTGACGATGAAAGGGGGGATTTGCTGACGACTTGGCGACGAGAGTACGAGCAGCAGTCGCGACGGACTAGGCGTGGCAGGGCAGCGATCTTCACGGCAACGGCAACAACGTCTTCTTCCTCTCCACGATCGTGAAGCACGGCAGTATCTCAGGCTCCTCCTCCCCCTTGTGCCACACTAAGGGGTGTTTTTATAGCCTTGGGTGGGGAAAGGGAAGCCACCACGTGGGTTATGCATGGCTCCCCCCCCCCACCCCCATGCAACCCACACCACTCTACCCAACCCATTCCTCCCCACACTCCCTCTCCTCCAGCCATGTATCGACTGGGGGAAGGGATAATAATTTTTTTTTTCCTAATTTTTAACTACTATCCATTTTGCCCCTTCCAAAAAGGGTGTTTCCCCGCGGGTTTTTACGGTCTTCATTCCCTAGTCTCGATTTCACAATGCGGATGGGGATTTTTATCGCGCGCGTGGGTCAACTGCTTAGACATTGTCATTAGTCGACACGGGGAATGACTTTGCACAGCTTATACGCGGGCGTGCAGTGATCAAGTCCTACAATATTTTTGAGCGGAAATATTACAATTGCTTTGCTACGGATATCACCTTCTTGGCATTGGTTGCCACAAGATGGCCACCCAAATACCTCAAAACTACCTTCAATGCAAAAAGAGGTAGCACCGCATTGTCTAGAGAGAAATCCTTGTGAAATATTATGATCTGTCAAGAAACAAGAAAAGAAAAGATGCTTGTAAGGAAACATTGCCAAATAAATGTATATAGATATTTGTCTCTCAGTTGTGTATATGTACATATGTACATATGACTGCTACCTTTTTATGATTGAAACTTTCCACATAGTGGGCCAACTCGGAATCCTTTCTGGTCTCTTTTAAATTGGAGGAAGATGAGGATGCAATGCCTACCGACCTGCCTCCTCCGACTCTTTTAATGAACTTATCTTTGCAAATGAGAAGCTGGAAATCAAACATATAAAAATTGAAAAATGCCATAGCAGTAGCAACCACTTAACATTAGGAACAAAAGGAACATGTACTATGAGATGATTCTCATCATTTTCTAGCATTCTTCTTGACCACTCTTCTTGACCATAGTAGGATTGTCCCCCCAATGTCTAGCATTGCTTCTCTCTCTTGGATCCTGCCCATGTCTATCACTCCTAAATGCTTTGCAACTTGAGCACTCTCTATCTCGGGGGGAAACTGGCTCTCTTGTGACTTAGCCTCCTCAAAAAACTATGAGAGCAGTTGTTTTCCTGTCTTGTAATCCCCCTCCTTGACTTCTATGTTGGCCAAGAAATATTTATCTTCTTCATCCGCAACAAAACCAATATCCGCACTACTAAATTTAGCTAATGCCGCAAGACATTAGTCCTCATGCATATTTAGTTGCTGCATAATGTCCACTAAAAAAATAAACTCTTCATTTTTCGAGTCCATCTTGAAGCTCGGCAAGCATGATAAAGGAAGGCCTTAAGGCTCGTTCTCCATCTCTTTACCCTTCCTTGGGGCATCCACATTGAATCCTAGCACCACAGGGTCGCTACCTACCAAGGCTCGCACTTCCTCTAAGTTGATGGGTATCTCTTCATCATAATCCTCATCCTTTGCTAGACAAGTGCCCTCAGAGGTGGACGGAGCCTGTGCTTCCATGTCATCTTGAAGCTGAAGGTACAAAAAACACAAAAACCCATACTTGTACTGAACAAGTCGACATTTCTTTGAATGCAAGGGACAACTCTCCATGCACACTATGCCACATAAGGGGATCTTCTCCAAATCCGTTCTCAGCTTTCTTGCACTTTCTCTATCTGATGACCAAAGCCCTAGAGAAGATAGAAGTCACTCCATCCAGCACAACAACACTCGCCGCGGTCAGACTTTTGAACTCACGTTCATAGTCCTCAAAGGCATCGAATGCTAGCACTTGCTCTAATGGAAAATATGTTGTAAACATACAAGAGAGCTCGTGTGCTCTGAGGATAGCACCTACTCTGTAAAAAATTTCAAAAATCTTGTCCTTTGGAAGCTCATGGGCAATCTCATCATTCGGAAGAGAAATGACGTTGAACAGGGAACTTCGGGCCATCACTTGATCACAACTCCTAAAAAAGGGGCTCAAGAAAATAGGAACCAAAGATTAGTAAAAGAATCAAGAAAATAGTAACCAAATAAAAGAATCAAGAAAATAGAAAAAAAGAAACTTCGAGCCAATGGGCCAGAATGAAGCGAGTGAGGTTGAAGGACCTTCCTAGGAGGGCCTCTATCACACCGTTGTGACCCATCTTGATCGCGTTGGGCATGTTGAAGGCCAATGGGCCAGAATGGCACGAGTGAGGCCCAAGGACTAACTAGCACAAGGCCCAAGGACTATCAATTTGTCCAGCGGTGTAAATGTTTTGACCTAAAGGCAAAGATTCCCCAAATGACCTAAATATGGATAGAGGAAAGCAGGAAGAAGATGAGAGGTGCAAGAGGGATTGCTTTTAGTTTGTGACAGGAGGAGACAAGAGGCAGCGAGAGGGGCCATCATTGTACACCATTGTGACAAGTAAGGGAAGATTAAGCATACCTTGACCAAGATGGAAAGGAAAGCAAGAAGAAGACAAGAGGTGCAAGAGGAAAGAAAGCAGGGAGTAGACGCAAGGTTTGTCAAAGCCAATCGCAGGAAGAAGATGTGAGGTTTTTCAGAGCCAACCGCAGACCAATGCTCACCAAAAACTTTGTTCCAATCCAATGAAAAAAAAGGAGCAGACTTAATCCCAATCAGTTTTTAGAGGGAAGTAGCTGGTTTTATAACTAAAATCCTAAGAAATAGCCAGTTTTTGTCAAGAAAAGACTCAAATTCAACCCATCTTTTAAGAATCTTACTTGAAAAAAATACATTAAAGAATGGTTTTATGTTAGCACTGATGACGGAGGAATAGGACTCATGAGACTGATTTGCTGGGAAGTGTGTCCGTACTATTCACATTTAACGCCACTTGAAGTGACCTGCGTCAAGTTTGTTACGGGCCATGGCCCGGATGGAAGCTCATTCCTTTTTTTTTTTAGAGAGACAAAATTTGATTAAAAGGAAAAAAACAAATTACAAAATGCCATGATAAAGGTCCATGGCAAGACTCTTAGTAGCAACACATACTAACCATGCACGTAGGCTCAGAACCAAGCACCTAATACGAAAAAAACCCAATATGGAATGTACATAATAGGCTCAGAACCAAGCACATAATAGGACGAGTTTGTAGACAAAACACAAAAAATGGACACCAATTTTGCTAATCAGCTTGAAGCTAAGGATGTGGTCATGATGAACAAACTTTCCCTTTCCCCTTCCAAAGAGAATTAAGGAACCCTAATGTCACAGACTTTCCCTTTCCCCTTCCAAAGAGAATTAAGGAACCCTAATGTCATAGAGTCTATCCAAGATTGTTGCAGAATATATTATTATTATTATTTTCGTTGCAAGTACAATAAATTTAGAAAGACTGGTTTTGGGCTTGTCGTTTGATGAGTGGTGTTCGATTTTTTAAATTTTTATTTTTTAAAAATAATAGGCACAAGGTAAGTTATTTCTTTGTATTGCCGCCCCTTCCTTGCCTCTTCATGTTCCTATTACTCACCTCATTCCCTTCCTCTTCGTATTCGTGCTGCTCGCCTAGTCCCCTACCACTTCTTCCCTGCATCTTCGACTTTCTCACTGTCAGAATGCAAAGCTTCTCATGTACCAAGGTATGTTAATCCTCTCATCTTCCAAGCCTGGTTGTCTTCTTTGCAATAGGGTTCCATTACTTTGTCTCACTTCCTCTCTTCTTGGGCCATCATAGTGCGAGATAGGCCCCTCAATCCATCGACCTCCTCCCCCTCGCCCCATGATGACCTCCCTTCCTAGGCCATCATGGTGCAAGAGAGGCCCCTCAGTCCATCGACCATGCCCCCTCGCCCCATGATAACCTCCCTTCCAGGACAATCATGATGCAAGAGAGGCCCCTCAATCCATCGACCATGCACCCCTCCCTCAGTGATGACCTCCCTTCTTGGGCCATCACGATGCGAGAGAGGCCCCTCAATCCATCAACCACACCCTCTTGCCCTGTGATGACCTCCCCTCTTGGGTCATCACAGTGTGAGAGAGGCCCCTCAATTCATCGACCGCACCCCCTCGCCCCCTGATGACCTCCCTTCTTGGGCCATCATGGTGTGAGAGAGGCTAGTCAATCTGTCGACTGTGCCCCCTTGCCTTGTGATGACCTCCCCTTCATGGGCCATCATGGTCCAATGCAAGGCCCAAGGACTTACTGTCATATGCTTCCAGATGATGCCACGATGAAAAGACCAACCACAACAAAGCCTCTTGTCAGACCAAGGTAATGCTACATTATAGGTTCAGTCCAGAAGACAAAGATACAATGTGGACAGGGGAGTTCTTGACAAGCTTCGCGTCACATGTAGCATGCAATCTCGAGGCTCCCTTTCCAGAGGGTTATCAGAGAGATCTGCGAGTGTCATAGAATAGGGATGCGATGGACCACCTCTATCCTCCTTTCCCTCCAAGAGATCTGTGAAGATTACTTGATTGAATTCATGGACAATTCCTATACGCTTGCTACACATGCACATAGGGTTATTGTGATGGTAAGAGACTTTGACACTAACAAGAGGCTCTACTACAGATATGATCAGCTGCTTCAGCCTCCTCCCATCCATGACCCTCGCATGCATGACATCATTGCAATCCCTCCTGTCCATCCAAGATGCCATAATGCAGAACCATATCAAGTGTCCCACCCTCTCAATACAAGGTCGCAGAGAGGGCGTGAATCGCAAATTTTTGTTGAGGAAGTTTTGCAAGAGAGCCCCGGCCCCAGGAGCCGAGCCGGAGCCCCAACCCTGGAGCCCCAATAGCTAGAGTCCCAATCATAGCCATAATTGGAGCCTCACTACACGGACCCTCAAGCCTAGCCCCTAGCCGAGTCGGATCCCATGACCCAGCCAGAAGACTTAGGAGCTGACCCCTCTGAAGAGCGCCAAGGTATTAATGATGAGGGCATCATTAGCATGCTCAAGGCAGAGGTGGAGGTCGGCTTCCAGGATTACGAGAATATGCTAACCTCCACTTCTTCTTCTTCTTCTATAAATTGTGGCTTTACCATTCTGGGGGCCAGAGAGGTTTTATCGATGGACCTACACGATGTGCAGCGCATGCAGCAATTTGAAAGCTGGATGACCACGGACACAATACTGCATGCGGCAATGCTGTAAGTATTCTATTCAATTGTCTTATGTTTAATAAGTATTTGATCAAATGCTTGAGTCTTACTTGTCCAATTGTTATTATGTATAGGTTAAATTTGGCATCTCTAGCAGAGAAACATCAAAGACAAGATTTTGTTCTTCACCCTCTGTTCTCCATTGCATTGCAAAATGATCCACAAGCGTTCATTTGATAGCTTGATTGGTTCAGGCTTGTCAGGCTCGATGATGCTAAAATCATTTGTATGGCCTATAATTAAAGGTATGCTGTGACTATTAAAGAATATATGTAAGAGGCCTTAAGCGAGCATGTTGTCAATAATTGCTTTTACCTATTAACTTAGTGAGAATTGGAGCTTGTTGTTGTTTTTGGTCGAGATGAATACAATATTTTTAGCAAATTCGGGGAGATCCAGTGGATTCCATGGTCGAGTTAGACAGTGAGTAACATCAACACTATACTCAGTTACTTCATTCTATGCAAGTTCAACACATTTTTTGTAATATCAAGGTGTCTTTGTAGTTGTGCAAAAATAAATTGTGATGATGTATGAGCATCTAGTGTTGGAGGGGGGGCTGGTAGACGCGATGCAAATACAGTGGGTCGTGGTGCCCGTCTGGTCAGACGCGTTCTCTTGTGGATGAAGAACCGCTTTGAATGCCTCACTTTTATGCAAGCATATTCTTGATATTCCTAACATAAGTAGAGTGACTTATTCATGTTTATTTATATGTATGAAATGTGCTTTGATAGAGGTAAGGTGCATGTATTGCTTTGTTTTCAGGACATTCCATTGCACTCTTATAGTGACTCAACCGGTACGCCCTGCTCACTCAATAGGGTGTACTAGCTGGCATTTATAGTTGACGGGCTAAGGAGGTAGCACTATGAGAAGTTAACAAGCACCAACAACTCGAGAACCTGGTACAACAAGAAGAACTAAATCGTACTGCTAAGGTATGCAGAGGTTATGTTGCAATTTGAAATAGACCAAGCAGAGGTAGAGGGGTTTGTATGTGTGAGAAGGGTAGCTAAGAGGGAGCAAAGAGAACAACTTGAATAGGTAGTATGGGATGATATGGAGGCGGCCCTCGGGAGATTGACTAGAGGGAGTGCCATTCACGATCCCCTCCATGGCACCAGGGGAGTCAACAGAGGGGGAGGCAGAGTGGGAGAGGGAGAGAATCAGCTCATTGATAACAAAAGTAGTAGACACTGACTCCAAAACATCAAGTGCAATATCGTTCAAAAGCATGTATTATACATTGGGGTGATCATAGTTATCAAATTTACTGTGTATCATCAATTTGAGAGGTCTCCTATTGTATTCTAACCCAACGACGATTGTGATAGTGTTGACCTTGCCTCCATTTTGCGAGTCCTTCAAGTCATTTGAATTTTTGAATGATTCTATCTTCTTGTATTTCTTTATCTTAGCATCTCGTACTGATTGTGTAATGGTTGATGATTTTAATTCCTCTTTTGTCCGCAGTATCTGCAATATCCTTTTGTAAAATCATTGAAATAGCTCACAAAGATTGTTGGCTTTCCTACCACCACCACCATGTTGGGTATGCCTGAAATACGCATTGCGTGTCATGTAATAGGACTTTTCCATGCCTTGTGTGCTCCAAATACTTGGATCTCCATACTTTTCAATGAAATATGGCATATGATTGTATATGATGTGCTACAGATAAATGGTTAGTCTCTGAACAATGTTTAGTAGACACTGACAATTTTATACTAACATGTATGAAACCAAAGACTTGTCTTACCATGTACTGTGTGAAATTGATGTCTTCCCATGCTTTTAGGAACTCTTTCTTGAATAAATCTAGAGTAGTGTGAAATGTCTTATTGTCTGTATTGGTCCATGTCTCCTTATCCAGCATCTGGAATATGATATCCACAGCATGCCACACTTCTGCCTTTGCATGTCTTGAAAGAGGTTCGTAATCCTTTACTGTGTTGTGCAGCCTTCTTCATTGCTCAAATTCAATCCTACTTATATGCGTCCTTTTGTTGTACTTTCCACATTTGGTAAGCTTTTTTCACCTATTGTCGATGGGTCTCCAGAGGAATCGTCTTGCCTTCACGCCTCCAAGAGAAACTTTTCTTGGTATGTCTATTTCGCTGTTTGACTTTTTTTTATCCTGCACGATTTGTATCTCTCCTTCATGAAGCTTCATGTCTACCAATAACATCTCAAGATCAGAAATCCCCTTCTTTCATTCTGTGTGGTTCCTGATCTTCCAAGAAAATCCAATGTATAGCTTGACAAGCTTCTCAATCACCTGAGAGAGTGCATGCATTGTACATATACGTACATTCAATAGAGGTATATCAAAGATTGGTTTGAAATCTTTATCGAACTGGTGACGATTAGGAGCCTTCTTTCACCACTTTTGATCAAGTGTTTTTGCACAGGAAGGGTGATTGGGCCTCTGTTACAATTATATAAGCACTCTAGAGTCTTCAAGTCTGATGCAAAATGCCAGGTAACTTGAAAGTTGCCCCTGTTTGGAATCAATAGTGTCTTCTATCTTTTCATTTGAGCATTAATAACATTTGGTAGTGGAGTCTTCTGAAAGACCCATTCCAATGTTTCATAATTCTATGACACAACCAAAAATGTCCCAAGCCACCATAAATTCATTTCGGACTATGCATTGAACACAATATTAGTGTGGGAATCTCTCAATTCCCATTTTTTGAATACTAAAAAGGTGGCCCTTGGATAACATGCCCATAATTTTCTCAAAACCATATGATGTGACCTATCATTGGAAAGTGCTTGAAAAATGGAATCTATTGAGCTATAGAGTACTCAATTTGGAGTTATAGTGTTCAAGAAAAATCCAAAGATTTGACCATGTGTCCCAAACTTATGGGAAATTCCCATATTCCCCTATATGGTGTTATTGAAGTAATGGGGATCATCCCTTGGCATGTTTGCCATTTCCTTGTCCATCAACGTAATGGCTACCCTCTCCATCTTAACATCTTTCATAATCGACACTCATCCATCTTTAATGCAAAGTTCGCTATGCCATTTGTATCTACATGTGAGTTGTTGTAAAACTCAACCATTCGAACCATTCATCATAGACAATCAGACCCTATTTTGCATGAAACTCTCCATTGATGTGATAGGGCTTTCCAACATACTCCTCCCGCTTTAAGTTAATATATTTTCAAAGTCTCCAGATTGTTGCAGTTGTGGGTAGGAGCTTTGGCTTAATACCCTGTGATTTAAATGAACTTGTAACCTCTTTTTGTAAGAAACCATAGCCATTGCAACTTATACCACTCTCACCCATGGTGCTTGATGGGACCTAAAATGGGCCGGCACTGGCTATAGCACTATCCGAACCTCATGCTCATGACACACAAACACCCTCACGGCCTCGCGGACCAGGAGCATCTATCAAATGCTAAAGGACAAACTGCCCTAAAGCTTAATTCATGCGTTCATAGTTTATAGCCCAACATTTTCCTAAAACTCCTCAAAGGGAGAACCCTTATACATTGGCAATGCCACGATGACACACATATGGAGGCACTCCACCGACTAATAGTTGGAGCCCCACTGCAGCTCTCCTATATCGCAGGGATTGGCCCTTTGATGCGCTGCTAAACATATAACACAAACGAGCACAAACTCCTCTCTTTTATATTTCTCGTATTTCCAGGAGGTATAGCATGCTTCCTCCCTTCACAGTCCCTTAGGAAACCGACCCTCTACCCTACGGCAAGGGATAACCTCACACTCTCAATCGTGGGTCAAAGTCCTAAGAAAACAATTGCTATGCGGTCTAGGAGATTTTCCTTCGATACCATGAACCATGCATAGTGCATAATGTGAATGGTTTAGTGCACAAACAATAGAAAATCAGCATTGTGCATCGTACGAAACCAATCTTTTCATGATTTCCATGCTAATGTTTATGTATTGAAACGAGGAGAGACACCGACGAGCCTTACGCTCATGCTGCCCTTTCCTTTTTTTTTTTTAACAACATCCTATAGCCATGATGCAATACATAAATCCAATTTAATATTGTACTTTGATACTCAAACTCCCCTCTCACCCTACCGTTTAATGTTTTCCAATCGTTGATAGGTGTAAGAGTCGTTTTATGTGTATTTCTTTGTAGAGAAAGCAATAAATACGGACAAAAACATAGAAATGAGGGTAAACCGAGGCTAACCTCATGCTCTACCTTCATTATACATTGCACAAACACTTATGTAATTTTCTGGAATTTTTCTTTTATCGTTTTCTAATTTTCTCCCATTTAAAACCCATTTTCCACTATTTTTTGGTATTTTCCCTCTATTTTCTTCAATAAAAAATGACTAGAAACTGATATTGATTATGGGCTGTGGCCCTTAGGTTTCTTGATAGCAAAATTTCAGGTTTTATTGATGTTATATCTCATGTTCCCCCTTTATTTTGCAAAAAACCCCCATTTTGCCTCTTAAACACGTGTTTTACGGGTTTTATACCATTAATTTCAGTCATAACACTTATGATTTTCTAATTTTCTGAGCATAAACTGATCAAAATCATAGCAAACATTAACGTAATGCATAATCAGCCCATGGGAACAATATTTCATCAACCAAATAGCATAAAAACTCATTTTTTCTTCATAAAAATTGAATTACAGCTTAGGCTTTGTGTCTTGGGATCTCGGTTTTGCTATGGGACTGTGTGTCAGCCCTCATTCAATGTCCTGTATCACCCCGCATTGCCGTCTCCAACCCCTCTTCATCCACGGAGCAATCTGAACTTTGCTGGACGAGCATCCGCCATTCCTTCTTCTTCTTTCTTCTTCCCGCGTGCACCACCCCTTAGAGGAGAGAGAGGGAGGAGAGAGAAAGACTGATTTCCTCTCTCTCTCTACAGTCAATCATTTCATGCAGGAGAGGCGGCGATACGAGGCCGAAAATCAATGTGGTTTGCTGTTGCCTTCATTGCCATGGCTTCTTTGTAGCCACCATGTCTCATTTCGGCATCCTGGTTTGGCCAACAGCTTCCTTGACTCACACAGGCACATGGAAAAATTACTAAAAATCTGCAAGTGTTACACGGGCGTCTTTAGAGCGCTTGACGCTTAAAATTGTCCTAGGTCGAGCCGCCGTCTTTGACGTTGAATATTTTTCCCTTGATATTCGTAATTTGTAGCTATTTTTAAGCACTTCTCGGCAGCAAAACTCCTCTCTCATTGGCGAGCATGGGATAGGGCGATTCGGCCCGTCGAATCCCACAATAGATCTGCACAAAACAACCCAAGGAAGCATCAAGCTGATATAAAATAGATACATATTAAACACAGCACAGCGCTCACCCTACCCCCTGACAGAACCAAGGCATGACATCCACAAGGAGTAGGCCTAGCATAATCTGATAGAAGGTCCGCAGCTAGTCACTAACCAACTACTCCAACACGGCCAAACTAAAAATAAATGTCAAAGAGGTTGCCCTAAGTGGTGGTTTGAACTACCTTCCTAACTAAGGACAACACCACCAGGAGCTCCTACTAGGCGAGGACTCCTATAGCCTGATCAAGAGGTATTTCCTTTTAGCACATTTCTTCTTCTAGGGTTTTATTTTATTGATATACTCGGGCGTGTAAAAAGGAGGGAGCTGAGCGTAGTGATCCAAGGAGAACAGGGCATCGGCCCCGGGACCTGTCTCGGTACCCAAGAACCTACCAAGCCCTCGCAAGGCGACACTTAATCCTTTTCTGACGCTCACTTTTATTTTCGCTCCAACCTTCCTTACTTTCTTCTTTTCTAGCAAGATGCCACCCCTAGGAAGACAAGGCATCGGGCCCAGGTCTGACTCGTCCCCAGGAACCTACCAAGCCCTCGTTAGGCGATGATCAACTGCTTATAAATTTTCCTTTCTTTTCTTTTCTTTTTTGATAGGGGTTAGAACCCCTTTTTACACACCTCTGTATATTTTTATTTTCTTTAATATATTCAGGGTTTCTTTCCCTTTATCATCATTATTTTTCTTCTGGCAGGCTTCTCTAACTGCCTCACAACTAACAAGAACTCCTAGAACGACTGCCTAGCAGGCTAGCAGAATAGGGTCACTAGGGCTCCCGTCTAAAACAGGTCTTTTGATGCTTGACAATGTCTTTACAGGAGGCAATGACTACTCAGACCTCCCTCAGATATACTTACTCTAACCCTCGGGACTTCATACCTTGGACGCCGGTCCCCAATAAGAAACGAAAAACCCCTTAACAAGTACACAAACACATATAACATAAAAACCACAGTACTTATAAAGGAAAGATATCACCTGGATAGAGCCACGAGAAGCTTCCACGCAACAAAAGGCTCCTTCCAAGCTCTTCTTCCGAACCTGTCTAGCACAAAACTAAAACAAGAAACCATTAACTGCACCTGCACTAAACAGACAACTGGCCCTCTTGGCCTAACGAAATAAAGCACTTCACTACAAAAAAGATCGGCCCTCTTGGCCTAACGAAATAAAGTAATAACATCTCGCAACACTGGCCCTCTTGGCATAATGAGATAAAACAGAGTAGCACCTACACATCCTTCCCTGGAAGAATAGAGATATACAATAATAAGCCCCTTTCCAAGGAGGAAAAAACAGGCTCGCAGCCCTAAACTAAATGCATAAGGTTATGACCCATCCCTCCTGCATATATAGCAAGAGGCGTACGCATAATATGTTGTCTAATCAACCTATGGGTCCAGGATAATAACGGTAGATTGGTCTCGGCTACTCTTTGCATCACCCATATCAACCATCGTCTGCCATATATTGCATGCTCTGATAACATTCCCCACAAGCGACCGGGTCCTGTTTCATCATTGATAACAATATCCAAACTAGGACCACAATTAAAGAAAAGGTCTTCCTCATAAGCAAGATTTGCCAATGAATCCGCAAACTGATTCCAGTAACGTGGAATCAGCTGAAAAGACACTCTCTCAAACTCTTCAAGTAGGGTCATAGCAGTTCGATGATACATACAAAGAATGGGATTCCGCACTGTGTATGTCCCATCTAGCTTATTCAAGATCAACTGGGAATCCCCTTTTACTAACAACCGATGAGTACCACCTTGTTTGGCAATATGCAGTCCCATAATCAAGGCTTTATACTCTGCCATATTGTTAGTGAATCCTACCCCGAGATAAGCAGCTAACTTCATCGTCACTCTACGTCGGGGATCTCGGATTACTACTCCAACACTCCCTTTTTATTTGGGCCCCTGGATGCTCCGTCAAAATATAATGTGTACGTCCACAATGGGTTTACACAGCCTGCCATCATGAACTCCTCTATTCGTAAGTATGGTAATCAAAGTTTAGCATGTTGAGAGGATGAACTAACGGCTCCATCCCACCTTCTTCATTGAACTCAATAGGGATACTTGTCAACAGTCGTAAACAGTGATGGCAGAAGACTTTGATCTCCCACACAAAGGTTCTTGCTCAATCACTTTATATCCCTTACTCCACTAGATAAGTTTCCCCTGATGGTATCTCTGCTCCAGATATGGGTGCTCCAAATAAGGGATTAACCGCCCCGTCAACCGGCTTTAAGCTCTTTTGCAGGTCTCAAATTGTCCCTAGCATGGACCTGCAATGTATTGTCTTTGTATTAGCATACTCAGAAATAATAAGGTTTAATCTTATTAAGATTAACCTTATTTTTAAACTCTACTCCCTGTAAATCAGCTAATAGAGCCGTAGACCTATTTTTCCCTAACTTGACAATCTTGTAGAGGCCATCCCATTTAGGTTCCAGCTTCCCTGGAAAAAACTCCCTACGCGCATCGTAATAGAGGACTAATTGCCCTTTTTTAAAGGTATATTTCTTCGCTCTAAGGTCATGCAATTGCTTCATCCGACGTTTAGCTACCTCCTGGTGTAATAAGCTCTGCAACTTCAGCTCATCCAGGTGGGCTATGGTCGTGAAACGTTCAAAAAGGGAATCCTCATCTCCCAAAGAGTGGTTAATTGCAAACCGTATGGTCGGCAATTCAATTTCAAGGGGTAACACACACTCTTCCCCATAAACCAATTTAAATGGAGCATGGCCGATAGCTCGCTTGAACGTTGTATTGTACGGCCATACTGCCACATACAGCTTCCTATCCCAGTCTCGTTTCTTCTCAGAGACTATTTTAGACAAGATCCCCACAAGCTGCTTATTAGTACTTTCCACCTGCCCATTTGCTTGCGGATTATAAGGAGTTGTTTTATTATGCTTGATTTGCCAAGCCTCAGTCAAACTTTTGATCACCTTATTCAAAAAATGCGTTCCATGGTCCGACACTAATTCCTTCGGGGGACCGAAACAGCAGATTATCTGCTCTAAAAGGAAATTTGCAGTCTCTTTTGCATTGTCCTGCCTCGTTGCCCGCGCTTCTGACCATTTTGTAAAATAATTAGTGGGGCTACTATAATGTACCTCTTCTGGGTAGTAGACGACGGGGTAATAGGACCCACAAAATCAATACCCCACTTCTCAAATGGAAAAATAGCCATGATAGGCGTAAGTGGGCATTTCCTATTCTCTCTATTGTCATGCCTTTGACAAGTATCACATCTCTTAACATACTCAAAAGAATCTTGGAAGATGGACGGCCACCAATATCCATCTCGTAAAGCTTTCTGTGCTGTCAACTGTCCCGCAAAGTGCCCTCCACATGCAGAGTCATGACACTCCTCCAAGATGAAAGGAACCTCATCAGGCATCACACATCGGCGGTAGATATCATCAACACCTTGCCGATATAGTGTCCCTGCGATCAAGGAAAACTTCAATGCATGTTGCTTGATTTTCCTCTTTTCAAACTTTGATAAACTAGCTCCCGTCTCTCCTGTTGATAGATAGTGTGTAATAGCAGTATACCAAGATGGAATAGAAGATGTATCAATTTTAAACATTTCTTCAATATCACTTCCTTCAGCTAAGATCTCTTTCAGCTCCCCGAAATCCACAAGGCATTCCATAATACCCTGCAACCTCGGTGGCTTACTCTTAATATCATAATTGAACTCCTGCAAAGTGATTAACCACTTTGCCAAACGATCAGGCGGTTGTAGCTTGTTCATAAGCAATCTAAGCCCTTCCGCCTTTGTATAGAACACTACCTTTTCATAGAGGATGTAGTGCCTGAATTTCTTAGTCCCAAAGACCATCGCAAGACACAACTTCTCCATGTAGGTATAATTGATCTCCAAAATGTCCAATTTTCGACTAGCGAAAGCTATCGGATGATACCACTTTTCCTCCCAGATTTGGGCTAAACAGCAGCTTATACTATGCATAGTGGCTACTAAAAATATATAGAATACCTCGCCTCTTTTAGGTGCTTTCAAAACGGGTGCTCTTACTAGCTCCTATTTCACATCCTCAAAAGCTACCTTACAAGGGTCGCTCCACTCAAATGAACAACTAAAGGATAATAAATTCGTTAATGGCAACGTTCTTTCTGCCAAGGCATTTATAAACCTCCGATAGTATCCTATCGATGAAAGAAAGCTATGAGCCTCTTTCGGAGTGCGCGGAGGACTCATAGCAACTATGACCTCGATCTTTTCAGGGTCAGTTGCTATCCCTATTGAACTGACCACATGGCCTAGCAATAGCCCATAAGGTACTCCAAAGACACAATCACCCTAAAGTCCAAGAAACATTCTACACTTGCAACTGTAACATGGACCTTAGTAACACAACCTTCTGGTTGTCTTAGGCTATCATCAGCCATTCTCAGAAGAGTGGAGTTGTCTTTCTGAATGCCTAGACCCAACCTCTCCATCAACTCTGAACTCATGATATTGACAGAGGATCCAGTGTCTACAATGGCATGTTCCACTAATATTCCATCCACATAAGCTGGAACCCTAGGGTAGTTCTTTTCAGCATGGTCAAACCAATCTTCCCCTACTCGTGCTATGCCCAAGGGTTCAACAATATACCCAATACGCAGGATCTTCTTGAATTCCTTGCGTACTCCTAGAGATAATTTGATCAATTGCAGAAGGTTTACGTCTGGTTGAACTTCGCAAAGAGAACTTGCTAAATCAAAGTCATGATAAGTAGCCAAAGCCCTCTTTTCTCGCCAAACCATCCTCTCTTTGGGTCTTTGGACTGGTTTTAGTGCTTCTTTCTTGGCTTTTTCCTTCTTTCTTGGCACTTCCTCATCCTTCTTAGGGTCAACTTTCTTGTCAACTGGCCTTAGCGGTCCCCCTTCCATGCTAGGATTCTAGACCTATGTCCCCTTATCCCCTTGTTTAGGGTTTGCCTCAACCGGTTTTGCATTATCTTTATCAACCTCTTTAGCCTTTTGGCCTCTTGTCACAGCTCTTAAGTTAGAGGTTTCAGCATCATTGACTCGTACACCCTCAATAAGGCTGACTCCGTTGCCTTGTGGCACTTCTTCTATAGTTGTTTTTTCCCTCTGCAATATTTGCCTTGGTGCATCATTTTGCTGCAAGTTATTTCCTTGCGCTTTGTGATTCACTGGGCCTGGTTGTTTACTCCCTTGTTAGAGAGAACTAATCTTGCTCCAACAGGTAGCAGCCAGATGGCCCGACTTCCCACAAATTTCACATTTCACATTTGGACAGTTTCTGGGGAAGTGCTGTCCACCACACCATTTACAACTAGATCTAGAGGGTCCACCCTCTTCAGGGCGTCGACTCCCTATCAAATTTTGTTACTTCTTCAAGAAATTAACATCGACGGCTATTTGTCGATATTGTTCGGAAATCATATCGGTATAATGCTTCATCATGTCCTTGATTTCGCCAAGGACATTAGATGCACTCGACTCGTAGCCTCGGTCGTCGACCCGTCGCTCCATTGGCCTGACAATCTGATTTGGCATTGGCTGTTGACCCACAGGAACAACGTTAGAATTCAAAACTTGGCCTCCAACATTTGATGGAGCCAACTGACTTGCCATAGGCATAGTCACATTAGGAGGAGCCGGTAGTAAAGGTACATTCGAAACCACACTCCCTCTCCTAATAGGGTTAGTCATAGGCATCCCTTGACTTCCATTCGTCAATGAACCCCCATTAACATTCATTCGAGAGGAGTAGGCCGTTTGTAATTGTGCTTCTACTCCCTCTACCTGCGTAATAGCGGTGTCTATATTTGCCAAGGCCACACTGCTCAATTGTACTTGGATATTAAAATCCAACCCATGCAAAAAGTATTGCAATTAGGCAGCCGGCGGAATGGGAATCTAAGTTTGTAACTTGCGGAATACTTCCTTCAACTTCTTGGCATATGCTTTTACATTCTCATGAGGATCTTGACGTGTTACATTCAAGACCCGCAACCAATATTGGCCACCTCTTTCAGGGGCATATTCCGCTCGGAAAGCTGCATAGAATTGATCAATGGTGGTTATGGTTCCAGACTCTATGCTGTGATACCATACCGCAACCCTTCCTTTTAACGTCATATTGAAGAACATCATGAGATGTCCCTCATCTTGGATGCGATAATTGAACATCAATATCTGAAATTCACAAATGTGAAATTCTGCATCCTCTTCCGCTAACCCATTAAAAATGGGCAAGGGAACTCCTAAAGCTGGTAAATCCAGCGTCCCTGTAGGAATCGAAATAGGTTGTGCCATGGTGACAATCGGATTAGCAATAGGAGCTTGAACGGGTGAATTCACCCCCCCACTTGAAGTGGGTAGACTTGGTGGAGGAGAGGAAGACTTGAAGTGGGTAGACTTGGTGGAGGAGAGGAAGATCTTACACTTCCTCCTGCACCTAATGGAATAGGTGGAGTAGTTAAATGACTAAGACCACTGCTTCGTATACGTACTTGGCTACTCCTTTGAGGAGAATAACGGCTTACGATCTCTAACCGCCGCCTAGCCCTCTCAGCATGTTCTGCTTTTTAGATTTCGGCCTGACGATCCTTGTCAAAGGACATAAACCAACTTTCTTTTGGTCCCTAGAAACCCTAGATCTGAAAACCACCACTTATAAGTGGCTCCTGGCAAACGCACCATTGATGGGACCTGAAATGGGCTGGTAAGGGATAACCTCACACTCTCAATCGTGGGTCAAAGTCCTAAGAAAACAATTGCTATGCGGTCTAGGAGATTTTCCTTCGATACCATGAACCATGCATAGTGCATAATGTGAATGGTTTAGTGCACAAACAATAAAAAATCAGCATTGTGCATCGTGCGAAACCAATCTTTTCATGATTTCCATGCTAACGTTTATGTATTGAAACAAGGAGAGACACCAAGCCTTACGCTCATGCTGCCCTTTCCTTTTTGTTTTTAACAACATCCTATAGCCATGATGCAATACATAAATCAGATTTAAGATTGTACTTTGATGCTCAAACTCCCCTCTCACCCTATCTTTTAATGTTTTGCAATCGTTGATAGATGTAAGAGTCGTTTTATGTGTATTTCTTTATAGAGAAAGCAATAAATACGGACAAAAACATAGAAATGAGGGTAAACCGAGGCTAACCTCGTGCTCTACCTTCATTATACATTGCACAAACACTTGTGTAATTTTTTGGAATTTTTCTTTTATCGTTTCCTAATTTTCTCCCATTTAAAACCCATTTTTCAATGTTTTTTGGTATTTTTCCTCTATTTTCTTCAATAAAAAATGACTAGAAATTGAGATTGATTATGGGCTGTGGCCCTTAGGTTTCTTGACAACAAAATTTTAGGTTTTATTGATGTTATATCTCATGTTCCCCCTTTATTTTGCAAAAAACCCCCATTTTGCCTCTTAAACGCGTGTTTTACGGGTTTTATACCATTAATTTAAGTCATAACACGTGCTTTTCTGATTTTCTGAGCATAAACTGATCAAACTCATAGCAAACAACAACATAATGCATAATCAGCCCATGGGAGCAATATTTCATCAACCAAATAGCATAAGAACTCATTTTTTCTTCATAAAAATTGAATTACCGCTTAGGCTTTGTGTCTCGGGATCTCAGTTTTGCTATGGGACTGCGTGTCAGCCCTCATTCAATGTCCTCTATCACCCCGCATTGCCGTCTCCAACCCCTCTTCATCCACGGAGCAATCTGATCTTTGCCGGACGAGCATCCGCCATTCCTTCTTCTTCTTTCTTCTTCCCGCGTGCACCACCCCTTAGAGGAGAGAGAGGGAGGAGAGAGAAATATTGATTTCCTCTCTCTCTCTACAATGAGTCATTTCATGCGTGAGAGGCGGCGATACGAGGCCGAGAATCAATGTGGTTTGCTGCTGCCTTCATTGCCATGGCTTCTTTGTAGCCACCATGTCTCATTATTTGGGGGGGGGGGGGGGGGGGGGGGTTCCAAAAGGCACCCCCTTTGGCCCTCCTCTTTAGCCACCTCTTCGATTCTGGCCCTTTTCTCGGCCTTTCTCGCATTCGATGTCCAAATCGCATTCCGAAAAATCCTGGCCGTCTGCCTCGGCATCCTGGACTGGCCGGCAGCTTCCCTGACTCGCACAGGCACATGGAAAAATTACTAAAAATCCGCAAGTGTTGCATGGGCGTCTTTAGAGCACTTGACGCTTAAAATCGTCCTAGGTCGAGCCGCCGCCTTTGACGTTGAATATTTTTCCCTTGATATTCGTAATTTTTAGCTATTTTTAAGCACTTCTCGGCAGCAAAACTCTACTCTCAGTGCTATGTATACCCTCCATAGAAACCATGTTTTGGCTCAGAAATCGCTCAACAACTTGCCTCTGCACTACCTTAAACTTCTTCTTATGTATGAGTTCTTGAGAGATGATTTTTGATGCCGAGAAGTGCTTAAAAATAGCCAAAAATTACGAATATCAGGGAAAAAATAGACTTCGTCGAAGGCGGCGGTGGCAATCAGTACGATTTTAAGCAGCAAGTCCCTAAAGCGCTAGTGCTAATTTTCATGGAAGATCAAATGATCGCGGATGACCGAGCAGGAGTTTTCCTAGATGCAAAATGACATCAGGAATCCAACGCAAGTCTCGGATCTCCATTCCGAGGTCGTTTGATCCCCCATTTAAAAAGAAAACCTAGGAACTACTTGATTTCTTGACCAAGAGTGGAAAGCACACTTGAAAATAATTCACACAACAAGAACCCACACAATTTACTACAATAGCACTAGACCCCAAGGCTTAATGACCTCTTTAATTTCTAACCATTAACCCTAACGAGTGTCATCAAGCCTTAGGAAATGCTATGCAAAGCAAAGTGATACACCACTTGTAGAAAAGACAAGCTTCCTCAATGAAGAGGCCAATGTAATTTAACAACTCTTGAGTAGTAGAGTTTTGGCCTACTGCTTAGCCTACTAGGAGTTACACCATTGAAACTTGTTTTAGGTGAATTCATGCGTGTGATCTCGAGTAAACCATCACATTCTCTTCTTCCCAAGAGATTGAGGAGTGCCTTAATATCCTAAAACATTTGAGTGCAACTAGACTAAGAAAAGGGCAACATCATAGGAAGTTCTTTCAAAAAGGGTGACCTATCTCAAAAGATTTACCATAGAAACCTGGGACTAGAGGTCCAAGACTAGGTTTCTATAAGTACAACACTTTGTCCACTAGGAAAATCTCAAGGCCATAGTCAGAGCCTCACACTTTGAGTGCCAAGCTTGGCCAAGCAACCTATCATTGCTAGCCAAGACCCAACCTACAGAATCTAAGCTTTAATTCAAATACCTTATTGGTGGTTCATGACTTTGGAAGTACCATAGAAACTGTGTTTCCTGAAAGAAAAGTATCAATACAACTAGTTCTTGACTCATGAATTGACCTCACATGAGTACAAAATTTCTACTACAATTGAATTAAGCACTTAGGCCCATCTCAAGACCAAAGACTCACTAGGTTACAACTTAGAATTCCTTATCACAAACCATCAAGTGAAACTTGAAAGTTAGAAATTGCAATTGACCAATAAGGAGAGGACTTGACCATATAGCATGCTAGATGCTCTGTACCACAACAGCATCACAAGTCACCTAGGGAATTGTGACAGAAGATACAAGCATTGAAGTCAAAGACAAACCACTGGTAGATAGTTCACAACAATACTATAATAACAACTCTCGACAACTTGGAGGATTTGGGAGCTGAGGGAAAGGGAAAAGACACTAAGCATAAGACAAAGGTAGATGGTTGATCTTAACTCAAGAAATTTAGGAAATTATACAAGTAGGAACACTCATGAACTCACAAGGATAAACTAGGGAGGAAATTGAGTGGGGTTGAAGTCAAAATTGTAGTAAACTTGAGACCATAAAACAACAATTCCTAGATTGACACAAGTATAATTATCGAAAGACAAAAACCAGCTCATTGATAAGAGGAAAAAAGGATTGAACGTTCATATATAGCCAAAAAGGGCTAGAAAACCAACCATCCTCAATATGACTTTAAGTGTTGTAGCCCCAAAAAAATATAATCCAAAATGAAGAGAGACTTGTCTCTCTATAGAGATTTCAAATGGAGCATCTGCTTCCTTGTTTGAGATCATCAGCCTTATTGAGACACCCATCAACCAAGAACAACCCATGAGCATGTCAAGATCAACTCTCACATAGATGGACTAGAACCAGATGCTATTGAATTCTTTATGGACATCCAATAGTTGATCACACTTTATGACTAGCACATGGGGATAGAGCATTCAAGAAGACTAATAGTAGACATCTTGATAGATGTTGCAACCAAAAGAAGGCTAGAGAAATACCTCATGAAGCAAGTAGTTTGATCAACATGAAACCAAAGCCTCAATAAATGAAGGAAGGAAGCTAAGTTTAATAAGATCTACTGAGTCTTGGACCTGGCTGAAGGGATAATAGCAACAACTAGGGAGGATACAAAGGAGGCTAAGGCTTTCAATGCCACTCTAAGTCCTTCCAACCTCCTTCTCAAGTAGCTATGGGATTGAACATCAATAGAGAAGGATAGTATTGCTCTAGCCACCACACCCTTGAATAGATTAGGAGTAACACTAGGAGCTAGGGGTCAAACAAAAATTCCAATAGTCACCATGTAAGTTGACAAGTATAAGGCTGGAGAGGACCCTTATAGTTTTGTTGAAGAGTTCAAACAAGTCTATGAGGAAATTCGGCATGACCTCTACACATATGCGACCAAAAGCTTCATGCTATGCAACAAGCGGGCACCCAAGACCCTGTATCAGGCAAAAAAAAGAAAACTACAGACCGCACCCGTAATCGTATCACACAATCAAACCATAATACCTCAATAAACCTAATCAGGATATAACCAGGACTTTGATAAACAATGTCAGCTTAAAGGACTATACGTACCAATCCCACGAAGCATATTTATTAAAAAGAGAAAAAAAGTGCAATGAGGGGAATGATTTTAGTGAAGGATTCATTTTAATAAATTATTAACAATGGTTGAAATTTTTTTAGGTTATAAACCTTAATAAGAAAACGGTGGTTCATTTTTAAATTTTTAGTTACAATTTATTAATGTAAAACGGTGCTTTTAACGAAGCCCAGACTTCGATACCCAGACTCAGGTCTCTAAATGCATATTCATTGATTAAAAATTTAATGTGTTTGAAGCGCTCTTCTTTTTCAGCGTGTGCATTTTTGTGACGGCTGATTCATTTTTATTTAAAATTAAAGTGCATCTGAAGCGTACGTAATGCGTGCAAAGTGAATGGCAGATTGATTTTAAGTTATTAGAAAAATGTGTGTTTAGCACAAGCGCGCGTGAAAAAGTGGGTGAATAAATTTTATTTTAACAATTACATGTGGTTAAGGGATGAGAAAAAATAAATAAAGCATGAAAAAAGATACCTGGTAGAGGTGTGTATGCAAAAGACTGAGGGTGCATGGAGTAGTCCCAAATGCAAGGAATCCAACAAAAAAAGTAAAAACCATAGACTAAAAAACAACACCTTATTAGTAAAAACAAAATAAATATCAAGGCAATGTTAGTGGGATCACATTTGGTTTAGGTAATGTTGATTAGTGTTTGGGTGATATTATTACC